>NC_071280.1:1056308-1383808 GCF_023375685.1 Ictalurus furcatus
TAGCATTAATCTTACACAAGACACACACAAACACACATCATCTATTCGTTCTAGGCAACAGGACACGTTCGAGTTACATTGGAACATATGTGACACTAAAATTTGATTCGAAAATACATTTTCCAATCGTAAACCGGATTCAGGAATCTGCTGCGCGTGACCTCAGACGAATTCGACTTCCTCGCCGGCTCAGTTTCAGCGCTGTTGAAAGTGCAGCTCATTGTGTTATGAAAATCATACAGATTTGATAAAAAGGTCGAGCGTTCATAACAAACAAAATGGAGCCCGGAGGCTCCCACATCGAACCGGACACAACTATAGAGTGAATATTATTTATTTATTTATTTATTTCTTTTTAAAGAGTGAACCAGGAATCATCCAGCGTGCCATGTTTTTCAGCTGTGTTTGATGCAGCAGGTGTGTTTCCTTTCGCCAGCCAGGCACACATACAGAAGAGCTAATATCATTAACCAGGGTTGCCAGGTTTCAATATAAAATCTCAAAAAAAAAAACCCAAAAAAAATAAACAACAACAACAAAAAAACATTCAGTGATTTGAAAAACAAGACTTCACAGGGAAACAAGGTCACTGTGGTGCGCACACATTTCCGATATACGCATGTTTTTTACTCCATTATTCCTGTTTCCATCTCCCAATCTTTACAGTGGAAATATGTCATAAACACACTGTCTGAACTTACACTTTGCCTTTGTTTGAAGAAATTTCTGATTGAATTCTGCTTTAAAACAAGATCTTGATGCCCGTGGAGTATTTTTTAAATCATAAATGTGATGTCTGTTTTTTGTAAAGTTCCTATTTTTGACCACTAGGGTGCAATAATAACTCTGCAGTATAGCGATAAATGCAGTCACTAAAGAACTCATTTGAATTGTTGGAATGTACAAGGCATGGAATCGTGAAGGAGGGCGGTTCATATTTGTTGAACATCTGATGGTAGTAGTGGAGTAGATTTGTCACCATCCCTGTTCCTGGAGATTTTACCTTCATGAAGATTTGAGCTCAAACGGTGCTAATCGTTGCCTTGAGAAGTTCTTGACCAGCTCATTTTGGTTGGAGATGAAACGTGCAGGAAGGTAGATCTCAAGGAAGAAATCTTGACCACTGGTGAACTGTATGTGGCCATGGCTCAACCTCACCTCACGTTCAATGAGCTGCGATTCGTTAAACCACCAGCAGGTGTCGCGCTAATGCAAATACAGGGAAAGGTCCAGGAGTGATGTAGGTTAGAGCCGAGCTCAAATTAGACATCCGCTCCAGTTCCGCGTGGCACCGTTACATCCTTAAAGTGACGGATGAAATGAGAGTCTGGAATGAGGTGTGCTGAGATGTGCTTGATTACTGCTTCCATTAGCATTCGGCAAAGAAAATGCATTCGTTTCAATTAGTGATTAAACATACTAGACAGCGGGAGCGCGCGCACGCGCACACACACACACACACACACACGATTGCACGCACGCGCACGTCTCTAATATTAATCTGTCAAGATCATGCATGGGGAAAAACGGGGCTATTTGGTCACACCCCCCACCCCTGCTGCAGCACCATAAATTTAAGCAATACGCACACGCGCGCGCGCGCGCACGCACGCACATGCACGCACGCACGCGCGCGGATTTACAACCCCTCTCCAGCGTCCGTCCGCGCGCACATCTCATCGCATCACATCACATCACATCTGCCCGGATGTTTACGTAACAACACCGTCGCCTTAGACAGGGGTCAGAAACCAGAGTAGGCACCGCGCTACGACATTTTATTTATTTATTTATTTATTTATTTATCCATTTGCAGTAATAGTCCATCCCTTTAACCTGGAGACGACCGCGACCTCCGTCACATTCCTTCATACGGGATTTATTATTTGTTGTTTATTCTAATCGCGCGACCACATGTAGCACATCCTTTATTATTATTATTATTATTATTATTATTATTATTATTGACAGAACCCCGGAGCGGTTCTCACACAGCGCGGACACCGAGTTTCCCCGGTGATGGAGGACGCGGGTGGAGCGGCTTTGGCGGCACCGTGGCGGTGGCCGAGCCCTCGCGCGAGGATGCTCTGGATGTAGAGGACGCAGCGCGCGCTCCTGTGTGTGTGTGTGTGTGTGTGTGTGTGTGTGTGAATTAAAATATGGGGAAAGATCAGGAACTCTTGCAGGCGGTGAAGACTGAGGACCTGCTTATGGTGCAGCGGCTACTGCAGAGACCCAAACACGGCAAATCTAGTGAGTGTTCACACACACACACACACACACACACACACACACGCCCATCCGTGCAGGCCATGGGGCACGCATGTGCGTTTACAGCAGCGTTTAAATGATCACGTGCAGCGTGGCGTTACCTGTCCGTTACAAGCGTCGAATTTTGCTCATAGGGTGTCGCATCGACGGTCAATCAGAACATCAAATAGTTAATAAAGTGCTGAATTACTTTTGAACAGAGTTCAGAATTCACACCTCCAGCGTTGGATTCAGAAATAGTGGTGGATTTCTTAGTGTAGCTGAAAGTGTTGTATTCATGCTTACAGTACTGAATTCCTGCTCACAGTGCTGAATTTCTTACAGTGTTGAATTACCTTTAACAGCGTTGAATTTAGATGTACACTGTTGAATTAGCACTAAGTGTTGAACTAGATTTCACAGTACTGAATTATTGCTTACAGTGTTAAATTAGCTCTTACAGTACTGAATTATTGCTCACAGTGTTGAACTAGTTCCTTATTGTTGAATTTCTAATTGTTTAATTAGATTTTGCAGTACTGAATTCATGTGTATAGTGTTGAATTAATGCTTACTGTACAGTACTGAATTATCTCCGACAGTGCTGAATTACTGCTTATAGTGTTGAATTTCTTCAACTGTTGAATCAGCTCATAAAATGATGAATTCCCTTGAGCGGTGTTTAATTCAGTCGTACAGTGTTGGATTCAGAATTATACTGTTGAATTAGCTCCTACAGTCCTGAATTAGCTCCTACAGTACTGAATTAGCTCCTACGGTACTGAATTAGCTCCTACGGTACTGAATTTAGACTTGGAGTTTTCACTTGCAGCATTGCATTAACATTAAATCAAAACATCAAAATAGTAAGTGTTGAATTCACTCTTGCCGTGCTGATTTTTTTACTTACAGTGTTGAATTTAGACATACACTGTTGAATAATTTCTTAATGTGCTAAATAAGGTGTTACAGTGTTCACTTAGCTTGGAATAGTGCTCGGTTAGCTTCTGCAGTATTCAGTTGTATCTCAGTGTTGGAATTTCTGTCACAACATTGAATTCACACCTACAGAATTCCTACAGTTCCTACAGTGTTCATGTCAATCTTACAGTACTGAATTAGTTCTCAGTGTTTAATTCAATCTTATAGTACGGAATTAGTTCCTACTGTGTTTATTTCAGTCTTACAGTAATTTATTAGTTCTTAGTGTTTATTTCAATCTTACAGTACTGAATTAGTTCTTAGTGTTTATTTCAATCTTACAGTACTGAATTAGTTCTTAGTGTTTATTTCAATCTTACAGTACTGAATTAGTTCTCAGTGTTTATTTCAATCTTACAGTACTGAATTAGTTCGTAGTGTTTATTTCAATCTTACAGTACTGAATTAGTTCTCAGTGTTTATTTCAATCTTACAGTACTGAATTAGTTCTTAGTGTTTATTTCAATCTTACAGTACTGAATTAGTTCTTAGTATTTTTTCAATCTTACAGTACTGAATTATTTCTCACAGTGTTCATTTCAATCTTATAGTACGGAATTAGTTCCTACTGTGTTTATTTCAGTCTTACAGTATTGAATGAGTTCTTAATGTTTATTTCAATCTTACAGTACTGAATTAGTTCTCAGTGTTTAATTCAATCTTACAGTACTGAATTAGTTCTGTGTTTATTTCAATCTTACAGTACTGAATTAGTTCCTACAGTGTTTATTTCAGTCTTACAGTACTGAATTCATTCTTAGTGTTTATTTCAATCTTACAGTACTGAATTAGTTCTCAGTGTTTATTTCAATCTTACAGTACTGAATTAGTTCTCAGTGTTTATTTCAATCTTACAGTACTGAATTAGTTCCTACAGTTTTTATTTCAATCTTACAGTACTGAATTAGTTCCTACAGTTTTTATTTCAATCTTACAGTACTGAATTAGTTCCTACTGTGTTTATTTCAGTCTTACAGTATTGAATGAGTTCTTAATGTTTATTTCAATCTTACAGTACTGAATTAGTTCTCAGTGTTTATTTCAATCTTACAGTACTGAATTAGTTCTCACAGTGTTTATTTCAATCTTACAGTACTGAATTAGTTCTCAGTGTTTATTTCAATCTTACAGTACTGAATTAGTTCTCACAGTGTTTATTTCAATCTTACAGTACTGAATTAGTTCTCAGTGTTTATTTCAATCTTACAGTACTGAATTAGTTCTCACAGTGTTTATTTCAATCTTACAGTACTGAATTAGTTCTCAGTGTTTATTTCAATCTTACAGTACTGAATTAGTTCTCACAGTGTTTATTTCAATCTTACAGTACTGAATTAGTTCTCAGTGTTTATTTCAATCTTACAGTACTGAATTAGTTCTCACAGTGTTTATTTCAATCTTACAGTACTGAATTAGTTCTCAGTGTTTATTTCAATCTTACAGTACTGAATTAGTTCTCACAGTGTTTATTTCAATCTTACAGTACTGAATTAGTTCTCAGTGTTTATTTCAATCTTACAGTACTGAATTAGTTCTCAGTGTTTATTTCAATCTTACAGTACTGAATTAGTTCTCACAGTGTTTATTTCAATCTTACAGTACTGAATTAGTTCTCAGTATTTAGTTCAATATTACAGTACTTAATTAGTTCTTAATGTTTATTTCAATCTTACAGTACTGAATTAGTTCTCACAGTGTTTATTTCAATCTTACAGTACTGAATTAGTTCCTACAGTTTTTATTTCAATCTTACAGTACTGAATTAGTTCTCAGTATTTATTTCAATCTTACAGTACTGAATTAGTTCTTAATGTTTATTTCAATCTTACAGTATGAATTAGTTCTCAGTGTTTATCTCAATCTTACAGTACTGAATTAGTTCTCAGTATTTATTTCAATCTTACAGTACTGAATTAGTTCTCAGTGTTTATTTCAATCTTACAGTACTGAATTAGTTCTCAGTGTTTATTTCAATCTTACAGTACTGAATTAGTTCTCACAGTGTTTATTTCAATCTTACAGTACTGAATTAGTTCTCAGTATTTAGTTCAATATTACAGTACTTAATTAGTTCTTAATGTTTATTTCAATCTTACAGTACTGAATTAGTTCTCACAGTGTTTATTTCAATCTTACAGTACTGAATTAGTTCTCAGTGTTTATTTCAATCTTACAGTACTGAATTAGTTCCTACAGTGTTTATTTCAATCTTACAGTACTGAATTAGTTCCTACAGTTTTTATTTCAATCTTACAGTACTGAATTAGTTCTTAGTGTTTATTTCAATGTTACAGTACTGAATTAGTTCTTAATGTTTATTTCAATCTTACAGTACTGAATTAGTTCTCAGTGTTTATCTCAATCTTACAGTACTGAATTAGTTCTCAGTATTTATTTCAATCTTACAGTACTGAATTAGTTCTCAGTGTTTATTTCAATCTTACAGTACTGAATTAGTTCTCACAGTGTTTATTTCAATCTTACAGTACTGAATTAGTTCCTACAGTTTTTATTTCAATCTTACAGTACTGAATTAGTTCTCAGTGTTTATTTCAATCTTACAGTACTGAATTAGTTCTTAATGTTTATTTCAATCTTACAGTACTGAATTAGTTCTCAGTGTTTATCTCAATCTTACAGTACTGAATTAGTTCTCAGTATTTATTTCAATCTTACAGTACTGAATTAGTTCTCAGTGTTTATTTCAATCTTACAGTACTGAATTAGTTCTCACAGTGTTTATTTCAATCTTACAGTACTGAATTAGTTCCTACAGTTTTTATTTCAATCTTACAGTACTGAATTAGTTCTCAGTGTTTATTTCAATCTTACAGTACTGAATTAGTTCTCAGTGTTTATTTCAATCTTACAGTACTGAATTAGTTCTCACAGTGTTTATTTCAATCTTACAGTACTGAATTAGTTCTCAGTATTTAGTTCAATATTACAGTACTTAATTAGTTCTTAATGTTTATTTCAATCTTACAGTACTGAATTAGTTCTCACAGTGTTTATTTCAATCTTACAGTACTGAATTAGTTCTCAGTGTTTATTTCAATCTTACAGTACTGAATTAGTTCCTACAGTTTTTATTTCAATCTTACAGTACTGAATTAGTTCCTACAGTTTTTATTTCAATCTTACAGTACTGAATTAGTTCTTAGTGTTTATTTCAATCTTACAGTACTGAATTAGTTCTTAATGTTTATTTCAATCTTACAGTACTGAATTAGTTCTCAGTGTTTATCTCAATCTTACAGTACTGAATTAGTTCTCAGTATTTATTTCAATCTTACAGTACTGAATTAGTTCTCAGTGTTTATTTCAATCTTACAGTACTGAATTAGTTCTCACAGTGTTTATTTCAATCTTACAGTACTGAATTAGTTCCTACAGTTTTTATTTCAATCTTACAGTACTGAATTAGTTCTCACAGTGTTTATTTCAATCTTACAGTACTGAATTAGTTCTCGTAGTGTTGAAGTCACTTTTGCACTTGTGCACTTTTACTGCTACACCATAGAATGAACACGTACAGCGCAGATTTCCCTCAAATGATATTGAATTAAACACCTTCACGGTTGAAAGAACTCCCCACGTGTTGCATTAATTCTTGCAGTGCCAAAATAACAGCAGCAGTAATGAATTAACACTCACAAGTTAAGCACTGTGGGTTTCAGTTCTGGTTGCTAGGTTTTTATAGGCATTTCCAGTGGCGGATTACGGGTTTATTCTGGGATATCCGTCTTTCTGTGCTCGTGTGATTGAGAAATAGAATTAATTCAACACTGTGAGAGTTTATTCAACATTGCTATAGGTGACTTAACGCCGTCCATGCAACCATCTCTCACAATCGATATTATTGGGATAATACTGTGTGTTGGTTCAGATGATAAGCTAGAGAGGGATGGGGTGGCAGGAAGGGGATTATGGGTAAGAAGGCACCAGATGTCCATCGTAATGAAGTGTTTGAACTGTATGAGGGGATGGAGAGAGAGAGAGAGGCTTCATTTGACAGCACTACAAAATTGATTCTCATTTTTAAAATTTTCTTTACATATTTATTTTCTTTACATTTGATTACACAAATGAGCCCAAAAGCAATCACACACACACACACACACACACACACACACACACACACACACACACATGTCTATAATTGAAATACAATTACCACCTCCAGTGCCGGGTAACATCCCAGGTGGTAGCAGAAATTGCTTCCTGCCATGGAAGGAGGAGCTGCTAGAAATGGAAGCAGGGCATTCGGTGTGTGTGTGTGTGTGTGTGTGTGTGTGTGTGTCAGCCCTGCTTAAAAAGCTCATCCCTTACACATGAAAAAAAAATAAAAAATCAGTGTCACCTTGAGCATCTCGAAAGGCCAGACATGATTAGTAAACAAGAGAGAACCCGTGTTCGAAGGTGACGTTGTAATTCGTTGAAAATAACTAGCAGAAGTCATTGTTGAGATTAGGGGAAGAAATCTGCGTAAGTTCCTGTAAGGACATGTTTATTTAACATTTATGGAAGGAGTCTCCAGTGTCAGCGAGGTAAAGCAGCAACTACAAGTTTTCTGACGTCGCCGGGACAGAGGGGTTTACACTTTTTGTGGTTTCTTGGTAACATGATAAGCGTTGTTGTTGTTGTTGAAAGCAAAACAGAGAAGCTGGTGAGGGAAGGACTGTTTATATCTTACAGTACCGAATTAGTTCTCAGTGTTTATTTCAGTCTTACAGTACTGAATTAGTTCTCAGTGTTTATTTCAATCTTACAGTACTGAATTAGTTCTGTGTTTATTTCAGTCTTACAGTACCGAATTAGTTCTCAGTGTTTATTTCAGTCTTACAGTACTGAATTAGTTCTCAGTGTTTATTTCAATCTTACAGTACTGAATTAGTTCTCAGTGTTTATTTCAATCTTACAGTACTGAATTAGTTCTCACAGTGTTTATTTCAGTCTTACAGTACCGAATTAGTTCTCACAGTGTTTATTTCAGTCTTACAGTACTGAATTAGTTCTCAGTGTTTATTTCAATCTTACAGTACTGAATTAGTTCTCAGTGTTTATTTCAATCTTACAGTACTGAATTAGTTCTCACAGTGTTTATTTCAATCTTACAGTACTGAATTTGTTCTCAGTGTTTATTTCAATCTTACAGTATGAATTAGTTCCTACAGTGTTTATTTCAATCTTACAGTACTGAATTAGTTCTCACAGTGTTTATTTCAATCTTACAGTACTGAATTAGTTCTCAGTGTTTATTTCAATCTTACAGTATGAATTAGTTCCTACAGTGTTTATTTCAATCTTACAGTATGAATTAGTTCCTACAGTGTTTATTTCAATCTTACAGTACTGAATTAGTTCTCAGTGTTTATTTCAATCTTACAGTACTGAATTAGTTCTCACAGTGTTTATTTCAATCTTACAGTATGAATTAGTTCCTACAGTGTTTATTTCAATCTTACAGTACTGAATTAGTTCTCAGTGTTTATTTCAATCTTACAGTACTGAATTAGTTCTCAGTGTTTATTTCAATCTTACAGTACTGAATTAGTTCCTACAGTGTTTATTTCAATCTTACAGTACTGAATTAGTTCTCAGTGTTTATTTCAATCTTACAGTACTGAATTAGTTCTCAGTGTTTATTTCAATCTTACAGTACTGAATTAGTTCTCACAGTGTTTATTTCAATCTTACAGTACTGAATTAGTTCTCAGTGTTCATTTCAATCTTACAGTACTGAATTAGTTCTCACAGTGTTTATTTCAATCTTACAGTACCGAATTAGTTCTCACAGTGTTTATTTCAGTCTTACAGTACTGAATTAGTTCTCAGTGTTTATTTCAATCTTACAGTACTGAATTAGTTCTCAGTGTTTATTTCAATCTTACAGTACTGAATTAGTTCTCACAGTGTTTATTTCAGTCTTACAGTACCGAATTAGTTCTCACAGTGTTTATTTCAGTCTTACAGTACTGAATTAGTTCTCAGTGTTTATTTCAATCTTACAGTACTGAATTAGTTCTCAGTGTTTATTTCAATCTTACAGTACTGAATTAGTTCTCACAGTGTTTATTTCAGTCTTACAGTACTGAATTAGTTCTCAGTATTTATTTCAATCTTACAGTACTGAATTAGTTCTCAGTGTTTATTTCAATCTTACAGTACTGAATTAGTTCTCACAGTGTTTATTTCAGTCTTACAGTACTGAATTAGTTCTCAGTGTTTATTTCAGTCTTACAGTACCGAATTAGTTCTCACAGTGTTTATTTCAGTCTTACAGTACTGAATTAGTTCTCACAGTGTTTATTTCAGTCTTACAGTACTGAATTAGTTCTCAGTATTTATTTCAATCTTACAGTACTGAATTAGTTCTCAGTGTTTATTTCAATCTTACAGTACTGAATTAGTTCTCAGTGTTTAATTCAATCTTACAGTACTGAATTAGTTCTCACAGTGTTTATTTCAGTCTTACAGTACTGAATTAGTTCTCAGTGTTTAGTTCAATCTTACAGTACTGAATTAGTTCTCACAGTGTTTATTTCAGTCTTACAGTACTGAATTAGTTCTCACAGTGTTTATTTCAGTCTTACAGTACTGAATTAGTTCTCACAGTGTTTAGTTCAGTCTTACAGTACTGAATTAGTTCCTACAGTGTTTATTTCAATCTTACAGTACTGAATTAGTTCTCACAGTGTTTATTTCAATCTTACAGTACTGAATTAGTTCCTACAGTGTTTATTTCAATCTTACAGTACTGAATTAGTTCTCACAGTGTTTATTTCAATCTTACAGTACTGAATTAGTTCCTACAGTGTTTATTTCAATCTTACAGTACTGAATTAGTTCCTACAGTGTTTATTTCAGTCTTACAGTACTGAATTAGTTCTCACAGTGTTTAGTTCAGTCTTACAGTACTGAATTAGTTCCTACAGTGTTTATTTCAATCTTACAGTACTGAATTAGTTCTCACAGTGTTTATTTCAATCTTACAGTACTGAATAAGTTCTCAGTGTTTATTTCAATCTTACAGTACTGAATTAGTTCTCACAGTGTTTATTTCAATCTTACAGTACTGAATAAGTTCTCAGTGTTTATTTCAATCTTACAGTACTGAATTAGTTCTCAATGTTTATTTCAGTCTTACAGTACTTTATTAGTTAGGGTTAAGGTTAGGGTTAGAGCAAAACAGAGATGCTGGTGGGGGAAGGACTGTTTATAGCTGCTGTAACGTGAGCGAGAACAGGAACTTGTTCCGCAACGTTAAGTGAAACCGTAAATGGACCGTAAAAAGTCCAACATGTCGTTGTCAAATTGCCATGTATATCGTTGGGAAGTTGCTGCGGTATAAGAGGAATAAAACATTTCGGGACGTCCGGTTATAGGAAACTGCGCATGTTATGCGCTGAAGAATGAAACGTCATACTTTTTTATCCGTTTATAGTTGCATTTAAATGATGTGGAACTTCAATGTGAAACGATTTAGTTCCTGCTGTAATTTAGAAAAAATCGCAAGCTCCTCGGAATATCCTGCGATCGCAAAAATCGCTAAATTCCCAGAGGGACCGAATAATGCAGAAATAATGATTATAGTCTTTCGTGGCATCATGTAGGAGACGCCTTATAGCGGATTCTCAATGCCGTTTTGAATTTGTATTGCCACAGGTTCATTTGCAAGACATCGTGACATTGTTTGGGTCTTCCTCGGTACCGCGAGAGGCTAACATCCATCCCCGTGGAACTGCCCGAATCTAACGTCTCATATTACTCGACTGATTGATATTCCGCTCTGGATGCTTATGAGCCCGAGGACATTTCACTTACTGCTTTTAATTTGATCATCGCACCGATTTCCCCTCTTTCTCCTTCCAGTCATTTCCCTCTGAAGCCCATGTGAAAAGTCAAACGAGCGAAAGCAGGCTAAGTTTCTGGGTTGGAATTGAATCGGAGCTATAATTAGAACATCTTATCGTCGATAATGAACACCGTTACTCCGTTTCCCGTTAGGAGACCGTTTAGATGTGGACGCATAGATAAACAGCGGTATCTAGAGACGGACGACAGATTAAAGGGGAAGAGCATCGCGTAAGTGTAGCGATTGAAAGTCGAACGAGAGGTTGTTATTAGGGAACTCGCGAGTTTTTAAACAGAAATAGTTACTAAAGTACGAGGAAAACGATCCAGTAAACACTGGTTTCTTATCGATTGCAGTACGCAGCATGGTTTCCGTAGAATCTGAAAGAAAGGAAATGGAAAACTTAATAAAAGAAATGCCTGGAGTTTACCGTAAAACCTCGTATATACACGCGACACAGTTTCTACCTGAGACGAGTGATTGTACTACAGACGTGAACGTGTGTAGTATAGTTCATATTTTAGTATTTCATCTTGGGGTGATAGAGCTTGCAGACGGAATGTTCTACATTATTATTATTATTATTATTATTATTATTATTATTATGTAGCGGGCGAGCTTGAATCAGGAGCTGGAGTCGTGACACTGGACACGTCTGGACTCGCACACACAATCCCGACTGTTTTGATTACGCGTGCGGACTTGACTAAAATATCATTTTGAATAAAAAGGCCCAGAAGCGAAATGTATCGTACTGTCTGTCCCCCCCCACACACACACATGACACGCCTATTTAGTCCATTTGTGGAGCTCTGACAGAAAAATAAATAAATAAATAAATGAATAAAAGGAGAAGGGATTTTTACTTAGGACAGGCTTTTACTGTTCTTAATGCGAATTTCCCCTCATCAGCATGTACCCGTTTGTCCGAGTGCATTCTCTCAGGGCCTCTGTACAGACTGTGTGTGTGTGTGTGTGTGTGTGTGTGTGTGTGTGTGTGTGTGTTGTCAGTGTACAGAGTGAACTGGACATTCCAGAGCAAGCGAAAAGTATACGCCAGAACGCATCAACTCGACAAGCCGTGAAGCATCAATGCACTCACATGAGAGAGAGAGAGAGAGAGAGAGAGAGATGAGAAAGAGAGACAGAAAGAGAAAGGGAGAGATGAGGGAGAGATGAGAGAGAGAAAGAGATGAGAGAGAGGGATAGAAAGAGAGAGAGAGAAAGAAAGAGATAGAAAGAGAGAGATGAGAGAGAGACAGAGAGGAATAGAAAGAGAGAGAGAAAGAAAGAAAGAAAGAAAGAAAACCCTACCTGATTTACTGTGGAGGGAAATTTGACCAAAAACAGGGATATTTTTCAAAACAAAACAAAAAGTAATACTACTTTTAGGTTTAATTATTCGTATTATTTTTACACATTTCTGAGTGATATAAAGATTTTTTTAAAAATGCGGTTTATTTAATGATTTATATAATGTCGAGACAGTTTAATATTTTTTATATTAAAAAATATTTGTTAAAAATGAACGCTGAAAAGGAGACGCGTGCAATTTTTTTCTTTTTAGAAAGAATATTAAGATTTGACAAATTTTTAAAGCTTAAGTGCAACATTTGAACAAATTCACTCCTTCCAGTCGGTATCTAATTCAAATTTTTTTTTACATTTAAAAAATAAAATAAAATGAAATAAAAAAAATCACGATATTCACAATATCTCAGAAAAGCATTTTCAGAATGCTACAAATTAATTAATGAAGTAATGACTACTTCAGGAGTAATGCCTGAGACGAAACGTTATCGGATAGCGAATATTACTAATACGAACGCTTGCGAAATGACCCTAGTCGCCTAGCAACCGTACAAGTCTCCTGACGTTCACGACGTCGTCGTTCGTGGACGCGTCGAAAGCGTAACGGTTTAAGGACACAGCGCTGTAAGTTGTAACATCAAGCTGAGCGAAGTTATTCGGCTAAACGTGCGGCGTCACCCGGCTGCTTTCACGCTGTAGATTGTAGCCGAGCTGTACGCTAGAGGGTTGTTATAAAGTGTGCAGTTAAGAGGTTTTATTTTCCCGATGAAAAGGTGCAATTTCTCTCGTATCATCATCCTACGTTGAAGCGAATTAACCACGTTTGTTCATAGCGGTATTATTATTATTATTATTATTATTATTTAAATCTTTAGCAAGGGTGCCAATACTTCTACCTCACACACACACACACACACACACACACACACACACACGTGTTGAAGTGTGTGATGGTGATGTGAGTGATGTAACTGGGTGAGTGATACGAGCGAGAGAGAGGAGAGAAATTGGCTCGGTGCCTCTCTGTTGTCACACACTCGACACGAAATCGACACGTGCGTCACATATGAGGTCAGACAAGTGGAAAAAGCAATTGTTGTGCCACATTCTCACACACACACACACACACACACACACTCTTCATTTAATGAGGGTCTAGTTAGAGTAGCAATAGCCTGCGGAGAATGTAAGAGAGAGTCGTGTGTGTGTATAAATATATCCTCAAATTATTAAATTGCCAATAATAATTTAAATTAAAATATATAAAAGTTGTAAGCAAAAAGAGCCCCAACATTCATTAAATACTGAATAATAAAAAAAAAAAGTAAAAAGTTTAATATATATTTTATTTATATTGTTTGTTTGTTTGTTTGTAGCGTGTCACAGCATTAGAGCGTATGCTGTGCTCCAGGAAGCGGACGGATGGATGTCTAACAACATCATTTGAAAAAAAGTAATAACTTTAATGAAAAGATATAAAGGATATGAAATAAAATTACGTCAACGACGTAACGTTAAACGCGAAAGGAAACGGTGTGCTGCGGTTTCTGTCGTTTATTATATTTTGTTTTATTTTGTAAAATAAAGTATTTTCTCGTTTATTTTGTAAAATAAAATAAAATAAAATGTAATGCTCCTACTCTGTTTGAGCCGTTTAATTTCTCGTAAAAGAAAGAAAGAAATGAAAGAAAGAAAGAAAGAAAGAAGGAAAGTAAACCAAAAAAGAAAAAAGAATGAAAGAAACATGGACGGATGGAGGGATATATATATATATATATGTATATATATATATATATATATGAAACTAAAAGAAAGAAAGAAATGAAAAAGAAAAATAGATACAGAAAGAGAGATAGAAGTGAAACAGAAAAAAGAAACAGAAAGATAAATGAAAAAGAAAGAAGGAAATTAAGGAAGAAAAATAAAGATATATAGATAGAGTAAATTGATAGACAGACAGATACCAAACAAAAAGAAAGAAAGAAAGAAAAAGAGAAGAGATGAAAGAACGGCAGAAAGAAAAGTAGCGGTAAACATGTGGGCGCGGTGGAAAAGTACGGAGACCCTCAAGGGACACGGTGGTGGAAAAAAGGGAACGCAAAACTTTCTCGGGAGAACGCAAAGGTTTTGTGAGAGAACGCAAAAGCTTTGAAAATTTTTTTCTCTCATCCCAAATTTTTTCCACCACCATGTCCCTTCAGGGGCTCCGGAGAGAAGTGTCAGAATAAACAAGGAAAAAGATACGTTTTAAAAAGAAAAGACCACGGGCAGATTTTCTCCACATCACGCAGGACATTATTACATTTACAGTGAAAGGATCTGAGAATAGAGTGTGTGTGTGTGTGTGTGTGTGTGTGTGTGTGTGTGTGTTGAGATTACAGCACTTGTCCCAGATTGTTCCACAGAGGAGAGATTAAACGTCTCTTTAGATAAAAACAGAAGCAGGACACGCCGAGTTCCGACACGCCGCTGAATCCCGGACTCTGATTGGCCGGGAGCTGTTCTGGCGTTTTCTACAAACAGCAGCGCGGGTTTTACGTTCTAATACGGTACGTGACCGTTTCCATAGTAACAGCTCGCTCGCAGCAACTTGTGTAAACGTGTGTAAATCATCGCTAAGGTGAACTTTTCTCTGAGGCGATGTTTATTTACGGAAGGAGTCTCCGGCGTCTGCCGTACCGGCCCCTGTTGCTATGGAAACGACAACGTACGGCCGGAACTACGGTCAGAGGAAACGCTGTTATAGGAAACGAATCGACACCTTGTATCACGCATTCAGACCCAGAGTTCAGTTCAGGATCCTGTACGGCAGCCCATCATCATCATCATCATCATCATGGTGATGAAGGTTTCCATGGAAACTATCTCCTAGGAGCGTGTAGTGATAGAGATATGAATAATTTATCATGTCTGACTGTTTTCCCCAAACGCCTCACGCTGAGTGTGCATGTGTTCATGTGTGTGTTCAAGTGACTCCGCCTACTTTGCGTCACCATAGAGATGTTAAATGCTGCTGTTTGATCTTTTGTCAGGTGTTTTAAGCCACCTTGTGTGTGTGTGTGTGTGTGTGTGTGTGATAAATCATCAAGTAACTGTAGGAGTGTAACTGATGCAAAATATCTTGTTGTAAAGCTATTAAACTTTTTTATTCAGAATTTTAAATAAAAGAAAACAGAAAAACAAATAAAAAAAAAAGCTCGTAATTAGCTAATGAATGTTAATTAGATACAAATGAATTAATCTGAGAATCACGGAGTGTGAAAAATGCTGGTTTATGTGCCATGGACTGAATTCATGAGCATGTTAAATATAATGAAAAGCATTATTAACGGCGCATGCACACACACACACACACACACACACACACAAACAAATAATACTGTTTCAGTGTTTAACGCAATATCTTCCAGCATTTACATATTTTTCCAATCTTCATCCCTCCACACACACACACACACACACACACACACACACACACACACACCCTCTCGTTTTCAGTCTCACACTCCCTTTGAGAAAGCTGCCATCTGGACCACTCTCATTTTGCACACACACACACACACACACACACACACATACACACACATACACACACAGAGAATCTGGCATGCTGCGTTCACATCTGGAGTCTAGAGCGATTGGTAACGGAATCTGGTTCTTAACTATAAAATACATTTCTGTTATGCACCATTGGGTATTTTTACTCTAGTGGAACCGTTATATGTGTGTGTGTGTGTGTGTGTGTGTGTGTGTGTGTGTGTGTGTTAATATCTAGCCATGATGCAAGTTTCATGCTTGTGTAATTACTAAGGAGCTCTACCTACTGCTTTTCGGATTCCCTACAGTGAAATTTCATCATCAACGCTTTTACAAGCGCCGGCGTGTTTTTTTTTTGTTTTTTTTTTCTCCCCCTGCCCCCTAACATCCACGGAAACGAGACCTTTATTCCCCAGGACTAAAATCGTAACGTCATTATAAGTAGATTAAATTTAATTAGATGTAAAAGAATGGCTTTGTATGCATTTATCCGGTCTGAAAAACATTTTATGGTTAAAATAACAAGCTATTTGGCGGAGCGCCCTCTGCTGGCGAGTCCCTCGACCCGTCCTCGCGGTCTAGTATATGAGCTGTTGAAGGCATGTTTACGTCGGAGCGAAAGTTACGCACGCGCTCGGATTATCGTGCGTTTCATGCTTCAAAGATTTCCACATTTTTCTTGAGTAGACGACATTTTCATTTTTATTTTGGAAATAGCGTTAATAAAATGGCTGACCCTTATTATTAGAATAGCACTTGATCCAGCACATTGTATTTGTTTATATCCTGCGCTGATAGATCCTTCACTGTAGCTACGAGACACTAAATCAAGGTCATGAAATCAGAATGGTGTGTATTTTATAATTGTTTTACATTTGCTATTTGTTTTGAGTTGGATTAATCGAACAACACAACATACCGTCCTGGAAAGAGAACACGCTCACGGGTTGAAGGATTAGCTGACCGACAGTTTATTTACAATTAGCAGATAAAAATCAGTTATCGGCTACGAATTATTAACAGTTAACGTCGTAGTGGAAGCGTCACGAAGTAACGAAGCCGTAATTTGTTTCTGTTCCTCTGTCATTCAGAGCTCCTGGGTTCGGCCAAGCGGATCAACGTGAATTTTCAGGACACAGACGGGTAAGTTCGGTTAAACAAGTTCAGACGCATGTTCTACACACACAAACACGTGACAAACGAATGGGGAAAAAACAACGTAACGTGTATTATTGTATTGGTTTTGATGCGGTAACAAGTCTAGCGAGTCCTCATGCCCTGCCCCGTGCTTAGGGGGCGGAGTCATCCTGGAAGAGACCATACCCATCAATACAGAATATTATAAAGGTGATCAGTCAGAAGAACTTTGCGTTGATTTTAGGGGATGAGTGGACAACAAAATAAATAACCCCCCCCCCCCCACCCCCGTAGGTTATTTTTTAAAAAGACTTTATGTATAGGCAAAGGTTTAAAAAATTTCTTTTAGAAAAATAAATAACAGTCTCCGGTGTGATCACGCTCGAGTTATATTTATACTTTATTCTAAACAATCACGAAAACTGATCAGACCTGCGTGTCCAAGCTCGTAGCCGAACGCACTCGTACTTATCGGCCTGCGCTAAAACCTTTCCTCATTTTAAAAGCGTGAAGTAACGAAGCGCTTCAACGCTTCACAGGAAGTGCTTAGCGTGCTCAGCGTTTTGATGCTAACGCTAATTATAATGTAAGCATTTTTCAAGAGTGGAATAAAAACCCAACAATGTTTATGAATGTAAAATGTTAAATCGTTTAGCAGTGTAGGGTTCGTAAAAAAGGCCCTTCTCGAAGAATATGTGCAAAAGTCCGTCCAAAATGATTTTTAAGTGACGTTAGACGAATTTAAATGTAGCTATAAATGGATACAAAATAAATAAATGTTGTTTGGAGATGTGCTGTTGTAGGAAAGTAATCAACTTCAGGTTGGTAACAATAGACTTTCTTTCTTATGTAATAGTTGGTTAATGGGTTAATGAATGGATGAAGGATGTACAGTACAGTGTGTGTGTGTGTGTGTGTGTGTGAGAGAGTGTGTGTGTGTGTGAGAAGCTCTTACTAATGGAAGTAGGTCAGAGTCGTGTGCTCAGTTTGTCAGTTAGGGAGTAGAGAAAAAGTACAAGCACAGCTCCATGTGTGTGTAAAAAATTGCATGGTGTATGTGTGTGTGTGTGTGTGTGTGTGTGTTTGTGCGTGTTTTGCAGGTTCTCGGCCCTTCACCATGCTGCTTTGAATGGTAATATGGAGCTGATAGCTCTGCTGTTGGACTCACAAGCCGTCGTTGATATCAAAGATCAGAAAGGTGAAAGTAATAGACACACACACACACACACACACACACGTTAATGGACGATGTCTGTTTGTCGTTCTGCCTTGTTAACGTTCACGTCCTCTCCTGCGCTTGTCGTCAGGGATGCGACCGCTGCACTACGCTGCCTGGCAGGGAAAATGCGAGCCGATGAAAATGCTGCTGAAGGCGGGATCGTCAGTCAACAGCCAATCGGATGAGGGACAGATTCCGTTGCACCTCTCATCTCAACACGGCCACTACGATGGAGTGAGTGCTCATGAGCACATATACGTACAGTTCTTTTTGTAATAAAACAACACAGTTTTGTCTGAAGAGAATGACATTATTTTTCTATAATATAAGTGAAGAAGTCGTCGGAGGAAGTTAAAGGTTGGCGCACCGTTAACTGTATAAAAACTAAATAAAACGCACTATAAGAGGATGTGCTGGATCAAGTGCTATTTGATAAGCTGCTGAATAGCGCCATCTATCCTCCAAAGTGTTCAACTCTTTTTACAAATGGAATTTCCGCCTGTTTTGCGGGAAAAAACTAAACAACGTATTATTAACAAACAATATTCCTCACGTAAATACTGACTAGATGTACGCTTGCATTTATGTTCAGGTTAGTGACGGTGTGTTTTCCTCGTAGAGCGAGATGCTGTTGCAGCACCAGTCCAACCCCTGCATCAGAGATCACGCTGGAAAAACCCCTCTGGACTTGGCCTGCGAATTTGGACGTGTCTTGGTCAGTTTCTCAAAAGGCAGAGGTAATTAAGAGGTCGTCTTAGCCGAGCTAAAAGATTTCTGTGTGTGTGTGTGTGTGTGTGTGTTATAGGTGGTGCAACTACTCCTGAGCAGCAATATGTGCGCCGCCATGTTGGAACCGAAGCCGTCGGATCCCAACGGGATCAGCCCTCTTCACCTGGCTGCCAAAAACGGACACATCGACATCATCAAGTGAGAGCTGAGCGCTGAATAACTCGACTTTACGTCGTCGTGCGACAGCAGATGTACCCGGCCAACGTTAAAATCGTGTTATGGGGAGATAATGACACCACGAGGGATGGTTAAAATTGCGCTGGTGTGACAGAATGGACAGATGTTAGGGGCTTTAGTGAGGACAAAAGGGTAAAAAGGTCAAAGACTTTAGCAGGGACGGTTCGTTCGTTCGAAAAAGTTTGATCCCAGTCAACCAAATGGAATACAGTTTCATTCTCAAATCTGATTGGTCAGAAGCTATTGATTCATTTTCATCTGTAGATTTATATTAAAATGCGCTACCGTTTCTATAGTAACAACAACAACAACGTGTATAATTGTTGATGATTATTCAACATTTGTGGAAGGAGTGTCCAGTTTCAGTCAGTACGTTTTCCCACATCTTCAGGACAGAGGAGTTTACGCTTTGTGGTAAAAAAAAACCAAACAAGCAAACAAACAAACATCGATCAAAAACATCTCCATGTCTAACAGAAAAGTGCGTCGCATCTGCAGCAGCTCCTTTATAATAAAGTACAACGGTATTAAATCCACTTCGTACGAAGGAGGGAGGACGGACGTTCTTATGAAAACGTAGAATAATTGAAAGGAAGGAATTTAACTCGGAGTCAGAGTAAATCAGCGTCGCTAGACTGTATAAAGAGACTAACGAAGCCGTTCTATAAATAGGGTGTTGGCTAATTTGTACAAGATAGCGCTCTAAATAAATCATAAACACGCTCAGCTAAGCCCTGCTGAAAGGGGTAAAGGAATACCTAGGCTCAAAACTGAAGACACAGGACGAATATCGATCTTTAGCTACGTCATACGGTCACTATGTTCGAATTCAGGATGATTTTTTGATACAGCGTGTGCTGAAAACATGATGACACAGTGTGTGTGTGTGTGTGTGTGTGTGTGTGTCGGTATAATCTGTGCGTTAAAAGGGAACAAAAATGAAACATTAGCTCTCTGGCAAAGTGTTCACTGGAGTGCAGGGTTGCCAGGTCTCGGATAAACTTCCACTCCTTTCCAACTACTTCTAGAAAACAGCACACACAAACATAAGAATGGAAATTAGTCTGTGTGTTTTACCTAACTTAATGTTTTTCCCCCAGCTATGAAATGATTCCATTGATAGTGGAAATAACGTGCACGAACCATATCGTTACACCCGTATTAAAATGATGAATCTTGAGACCGATTCTAAACAGGACATACAACGAAGCATAAAATCGACACCGTTTTGATTAAATATACAGCGTTTTAGAATTTATTTATTTATTTTTACATTTCTCTTGAAAAATTTCTTTGTTTTCATTCCAATAGCTGCAAGCACAAATGCACTCGTTGACTCACTGTGTTTGCAGTAGATATGGGAATAAACCCTGAGCCCTCTGTGTGTGTGTGTGTGTGTGTGTGCGTGTGTGCTTGTTCCAGGTTGCTAATCCAAGCTGGCATAGACATAAACCGGCAGACGAAATCTGGCACGGCGCTGCACGAGGCTGCGCTCTGCGGAAAAACCGATGCCGTTCGCCTTCTTCTAGACGTGAGTAAAGAAACAAACAAAAAAAAAAACAAATATGTGTAATGTAAAAACTTTTCTATGTTACACGGATAATAATAATAATAATAATAATAATAATAATAATAAATACATATAAAATGAAGCTCTGTGTACAACATTTAGTATGCGCATATAAAAGTGATTATGGGAAAGCACTAATTTAATATATGTATATATATATATATATATATATATATATATATATATATGTCATTTTACATGTATAATTTAATTAGTGCAAACTTATAAAAAAATAAGTTTAAATAAAAAAAATGAAATAATAAAAAAATGCAATAATTTCAATTTTAAATATAAAATAAAAGCCATATTGAATAATAAAATAAGTTATTTATGATTGCATGTCAGTGATGTGTTTTTTTTTCCAGAGTGGCATTAGTGCCAGTGTGAGGAACACGTACTGCCAGACGGCACTGGACATTGTAAACCAGTTCACCACGACGCAAGCCAGCCGAGAGATTAAACAGATGCTTAGAGGTATGGAAGGAGAGAGATGGAGAGAGACGGAGAGAGAGAGAGAATGGGTTTCACTCCACTATACATATTAGTCGTAATACAGCACAGTATAGATTTTGTTGCAATATGACATAATAATAATGACATTATCAAAATCAAACAAAATGGAGCCATGAGGCTATCACGCTTGATGTACCTTTGCTCAACTGTGTTACTCCTCCCCTGAGCATGGGGCAGCATGATTCCTGTCCCAGTGCAGCTCTAAGTACAGTATCTCACAAAAGTGAGTACACCCCTCACATTTGTGTAAATATTTGATATCTTTTCATGTGACAACACTGAAGAAATGACACTTTGCTACAATGTAAAGTAGTGAGTGTACAGCTTGTGTAACAGTGTAAATTTGCTGTCCCCTCAAAATAACTCAACACACAGACATTAATGTCTAAACCGCTGATGTCCAAAATGTCCAAATTGGGCCCAAAGTGTCAATATTTTGTGTGGCCACCATTATTTTCCAGCACTGCCTTAACCCTCTTGGGCATGGAGTTCACCAGAGCTTCACAGGTTCCACTGGAGTCCTCTTCCACTCCTCCATGATGACATCAGGGATGTCGACATCACCCTCCCATGCCCAAAAGTGTACTCACTTTTGTGAGATACTGTACTGCTTGTTGCAGTTCCCATTTTGACCACTAGGCAAAAATAACAACTTTATGTAGCTAAATCCGACTGGAACAGTCAGTACGCTGCACCACAATTGCGCGACATCTAGAATAGTAAGTCAAATAGCATCATTTTTTTAAACCACTGCTCACTCAAAAGAGATAGTCAGCATTTCAGTGAAATTTTAAAACGTACGTTATTGTAAACGAGGACACGTACGGATACATGTACAGTAAATGTGGTGGCGCACTACATCGCTTCCCCCCTGGACCCATTCATGCCCCATTTGCTTTTTCTTAAAAACAAAATGCATCAGACTTTCCCATCCTAAACAGACTTTCCCAAAGCACTGACACTGGAGACTCCTTCCATACACGTCGAAGAAACGTTTTCCTTACAGACAAACGTTCTTTACTTCTGCATTTTAAATCTGGTATTCACCTCAGATTACACAGAGTGTCCGGCGTACAAGTCCCTGTATAAGCTGTTAGGGTTAGGGTTACACACGATTATATACAAAACAGTGTGTGTGTGTGTGTGTATACAGATGCCTCTGCAGCTATGCAAGTGAGGGCACTCAAAGACTACTGCAACAACTATGACCTGACGAGCCTCAACATCAAAACAGGCGACATCATCACGGTAATTACCCAGAGTGCAACACATAGAGAAGAGACACTTTTTATTTGGTGGGGGGGGGGGGGGTGCGGCTGTGGCTCAGGTGGTACAGCAGGTTGTCCACTAATCGTAGGGTTGGCAATTTGATTCCCAGCCCACATGACTCCACATGCCGAAGTTTCCTCGGGCAAGACACTGAACCCCAAGCGCCTTGCATGGCAGCTGTGCTACCATTAGTGTGTGAGTGTGTGTGTTTATGGGTGAATGAGACACAGTGTAAAGTGCTTTGGATAAAAGCGCTATATAAGTGCAGACCATTTGATCATGGCTTTTTCAGACTTTACACAGTGTACAGTGCCATCTGCTGGATTTACTTACGCCACTGTTTTTACACACCCATTGGTTTAATAAAAAAAAAAAAGAAGACACAATGAAAAAATAAAAACACTAATACGATGACGGATAGACAGAGAAGATGGCGAACACGGAAATAAATCTAATGGGAATTTAATATATTGCTACACAAATAGTCCTAATTCACATTATCACATTATTTGCTGGTTTAATTGAACAAAACGGCTAGAATATACGTATAGAATAGCACTTGATCCAGCACATCCTATTGTTATGTATTTTCTTTGTTATTTATATTGTGCTCAGACAGTTCTGACAGCCTCCGATGGTTCGAAGGCTAAGCTGACCAAGCACTCATCTGTAATGCTAACAGCTCGCTTTAAGTTCATTCATAATTTTATCCATAAAAACTTTGCTCGTATGGATGAGCAACGTCTATGATTAAGATGTGTGTCTTCTTTAAACGTACCTAGCGTATAGATGACTAGTTGTAGTAAAGCGCGGTTTTATTTTCAGGTCCTGGAACAGCACTCCGACGGCCGCTGGAAAGGCTGTATCCACGACAACCGCACAGGAAACGACCGCGTCGGCTACTTCCCCTCCAACATGGTGGAGGTCATCAAGAGGGCAGGTGCGCCACGGTGTAATCACATGACTGTTGTGGTCATGTGACCTACGCTGATGTCCTAGTTTGAACTAACTCATCCATGTGCTACACGCAACTTCTTAGTGCTTTGTGTGTGTGTGTGTGTGTGTGTAAGAGAAGAAGAGATGCCTGTGTGTCCCACACATAGATTAAGCTGATAATACCAAATATAAAAATAACACCAAAGATTTATTTTAAATAAATAAATAAATCATCAGTGGCGAATCTGGGTGTGGGAAAATAAGATAGAGTTTTTTTTTGCGTGTGTGTGTGTGTGTGTGTGTGTGTGTGTGTGCACTCGCCACCTCTGAGCGTGCAACACTTCCTCACAGTGATTTTAATTAGAACGGTCAGCCGGACGGGAGGAGAGAGAGAGAGATGGAAAGATGATAATGAGAGTCCATTTCTATCCAGTCGTGTCTTCATTTCCATTCTCCTTTTTCCTCCCACTCACGTTTTTGGTATCATTCCATCTAGAAATACACGTCACATCATGCACGCGGACACGCAATCACCGTCAGGTAGAGGGATAAATTCGTTTAGTGCGTTTTTTCGGGTATTAGTCCGTTTGCCAAGTCTGAATCAGAGTAAGATACGTGTGCCCCACATAAATGAAACAAAACCAAAAAAAAAGGGCTGAGGTGTGTATGTAGGGTTAAAAACTAAAATTCACGGGCCAGACATATAGTGAAAAAAATGTAAACAAACCTTATCAAGAGGACGCAGAGATCCAAAAAGACCCACGGAGAACACAGTGTTTCGCGCTGAATAATTGATTATCTAATTATAAAAATAACCCCTTTTAAAAAAACTTTTTTTTTGTATCACATCAACTGTCCATCTTCTCTTTTGTTTGTTGGTCCAAATCTTCAGAACACATGGCAGTTTTGCAGGATTACAGCTATAGCAGTCCTAAAAAAATGGAAGTTTGGAAATGCCATGGAAAGGGACTTTTTGCTGACTCCAGAGATGTTCTGGCAAAACATTCGGTGCCTCAGGAGGGGAGATGATTCCATGCACAAGCTCTGCTAAGCAAGCACAGTGGGGTGTTGACCTCTAGTGTTGAACAGTGGACGGAGCATTTTAAGGAACTCCTTATACCACTGGTTAGGCCTTCACTTCAGGAGGCAGTGCCTGAAATCTCTGGTGTGTTGAAGTACATCTCTGTGGCAAAGGTCACTGGCGTTAAGTGCCAACCTTCATAGTAGCAGGGTTGGATAAATTGAAGGTACTGGACAAAATTGTTTTTTTTTGTTAGCTTTTCAGTGTTGCATGGACATCTGGGGTAGTGTTACTTGCTCCCTCCGACATGCACTTACCTTTCACTACTGACTATGAAGCTGCTGGAATGAAAATCTGCACAAGGCCACCCACGGTTATTTTACAGAAGCAAGCGGCATGCTCTCCTCAGATCATAGAAGAGACCTTGCCCCTGGTGGAGGAGTTGAAGTATCTTGGGATATTACTCACGAAGGATGGAAATAGAGAGTGTGAGATCGGGTGAGCGGCAGCATTTGGCGCGCCTGTCTAGTGGTGCTGAAACAGGAAGTCAGTTTGCAGATGAAGTTTCAAGCAATCTACATCCCTGTCCTCACTTTTAGTCCTTATCGTTGGGTAGCGACTGAAAGATTAAGATCTTGAATACTGACATGAAAATGAGGTTCCTCTTCAGGGTTTCTGGGCTTACTCTCTATGATGGAGATGAACCTGACAATCCAGGGGTGCCATGGAGTAAAGAAGCTGATCTTCAAAATTCAAAGGATAACAAGCTCAAATCAGCTCCTAGTAGTGCTTCATCAGGCATGTCCCTCTAAATTATATTTCACGGTTGGCTTGGGAACATCTGGGGAACCACACAACCCAGGAGGATATGAAATCTGTGGCTGGAGATAAAGAAGTCTGGACTCTTTCTCAGCCAGCTGCCACTGAGACCCTCACCAGGAAATGTAAAAGGAAAATGAATGAATGAATTAAAAGCAGTTTTGAAACCAAAAGTATCCCTTTTGCTCTATTGGACTTGGAAAATGGACAAATAGGTGTGGAAGAACCCTTTAGATTAGAACTCCATGCATTCCCCCACCTTTCACTGTACATACATGACTCTATGAGGCATGCAATGCTACATATCTTTATAGTTGATTGTTGTAAGTGTGTCTTTTGCATTGGAATGATTGTCATGTTACTGTAACAGTACACACACGTTTTGATTTCCTCCTTGCATGCTATTCAGAAAGCTCTTTTCATTTGATAAGTTGTTAGGATCTGTAAAGTTTAGTGCTTAGAGTTAGCTGTTTTTTTTCTTGAACATGTTTTATTTTGTCTTTCCTTCCCCTTGTCGTGTCGTGTCGTGTCGTCTCGTGTTTTGGTGTCATTTGTGTTATTATTTCCGTCGTGCCCAGGACCCTCTACTCAGCAGTATCTTAAGATACACATCCGTCCGCCGGCAATTGGCTCAGTTGCCATGGTGAACGGTGACTCCCACATTCTCTCTCTTCCCCTGACCTCCCTGCCCCCTCCTCCCTCCCTGATCTCTTCCCATCAGCCCCTGTTCACCTCATTCGGGTATAACACACCCACCTGCAGCTCATTTGCGTTTGAACCGCCCTCCTCCCGCTCAGTGGGGCCGAAAAGAGAGACAGGTACAAACACACACGAGTGCACACACACACACACACATACAGTATGGGCTTGTAACATGAATTGATGTAAATTTTGTAATCACAAGAGTATGATTGTAGGAAATGATGTCTATATATGCTATAGCACGGATCCTGTAGAGGTAATTTGCTTACAAATGAATAAATTTGTTATTGAAAAGTTATTTTTGATGGCCAGTGTTGGTCTTCCTCAAGATCAACAAAGATCTAGTAGTGTTTTTCGGAGTCACTTATAATTTTGCTTAAGATAAAAGTGTAAGCCAAGCAAATGATATTTTAGGCCCTCTAAGGCCGAGTCTACTGCCGAGAACTGTTTTTATTTTGGACCAAACCATTCTCACCGAGTCAAAGAGTATGTTCCTGTTGATCAAATGGAGGTCAGGTTTAATCGAAGACAGTTAGTGTTTCGAGTGGATGTTACCAATTCATTATGTGGTGTTATTTTATAATAATGAAGAAAATAATGTGCAAGATTTGGCAAACAGAAAGATAGATTTGTCTCAGGTTTAATGTATTTTTAAATATCTAAAAAAATAAGCACATTTTCTTTGGTCCCCTTAATATAATGTCCTGCTTTCTTTTTGTATATCTTTTTGCCAGTGGTATACTGGCATGTGTATAAATCTGCGTGTGTGTGTGTGTTTTTCAGGTTCCCGAGGTTCTGTGTCCAGCCCCCATGGCTCCCCGACGTTAAGTGGGCAGCAAAGCAGTTCCAGTGAGGAGATCTGGGTCCTGAGAAAACCTTTAGCAGGTATGGATAAAGGTTTGTTTACACACATACACACACACACGAGGGAAAACTTGTGTTCAGTGTAGTCGTCAACATGCTGAATGAGTTGTGCTAAATGGAGACAAAACGCGTACTGCGCCTTGTTTAGTTTGTTTACTTACATATTATTTGTTCCTTATTTGTCATCATTAGGCGCTGGCAGCACAGGGAGTCTGACCAGCGGGCGCTCTTCAGTCAGTGGTCCGGTGGACAACGCCAATGCTCATCTTGCAAGCTCCCCCGTGCCCGTCCCAACCACGCCAACACATTCCACAGGGCTCAACACACATGGTGTAAACGTACCCGGGCTACACGCACAGGCCGAGGGGGTGAAGGTGCGACAAACACACTCCAAAACTCCAAATCTTTTACTGGAAATACAATTTCTCTCATTAAAAGGCTGATTTTGTGTGTGTGTGTTTGTGTGTGTGTGTGTTTTAGTTGCTGGCCACTGTGCTGTCTCAGTCTGCAAAAGCGAAAGAACATCTCCTGGAGCAGGACCCCAGTGCAGGTACCATAGAGTTGGGTCCAGACCACAACCAGGAACTGTTCTTATTCATCATATACGTTCACAGTTCAGATTCCATTCATTCTTCATGTATGTAAACTCCGTAATTATGCGTCCGATAAGGCTGTATTCAGAAATTTAATTACCAAAATTGTGCACATCGGTATACAGATCTCAGACGTAACTACAGACTTAAGCTCCATTCAGAAGTTACACGAGCTTAACTTGAGCTAATTTTGGAAAAACCCTGTCTCAGACGCTTTTGATAAATCTGGCAACCTCCGAGGCATGAACTAGACGCAGGAGATTTTAACAATCTGAATGTGAAGCCCGGAAAATTGAATTAAGCAGCTGAGTAACCCGACTCTGAATACGAGGAACTTTACCCAAAAAAACAACTTTTTTGCAAAATCTTCACTAGATACTCTGTAATACCAACATTTTGTAAAAGTCCCCTGGGCTGTAGTAATAACATTTTCTTGTGTGCTGCAGGTTCTTCACAACTTACCCAGAGTACACCTGGTGGTCCACGTCCAGAAAAGAAAAAAACATTTGTTGATCCTTTACTACAGAGAAAAGATAGTGCTGCAACAGAAAGCAAGGCAAGTGACCAAAATATTGGTTTAGATAGTAAGAATGAAAGATTCTATTTTTCAAATGAACTAAAGTGATAAGCAAAAGGAATTGAACACATCTGCATACAACAAGTTGTATATCACATTGATAATAAATTGTGTGTGTTGTAGAGCTCTGAGGCCGTGGCTGAATGGCTTACTAGCGCTCAGCTGCAGTTTTACACCGCAAACTTCCTAACAGCTGGATACGACCTTCAGACCATCAGTAGGATGTCACCAGAGGTACCTGCGCATGGCTACATACTGTACTGTATATCAGGGCTATACCACAGCAACCACCAAGCAACACCATAGCAACCACCTCGTAACATCTCAGCAACCACTTAACAACCACCTGGCATTTCATAGCAACCACATGGCAACATCAACATGGTAACACCATATCAACCACTTGGAATACCATAGGAACAACTTGGCAACAACCTCTGAAGACCTAGCAACACCCTAACAACCATTTGGAATACTATAGCAACAACCTAGCAATCATCTGGGATACCACAGTAACTACTTAGCAACACCATAGCAACCACCAGCAGCAACCTAGCAACCCGATGTCAACCACCTAGCACCAGCCTGGCAACCACCCAGCAACACCCTAGCAACCACCTGGAATACCACAACAGCAATCTTGCAATCACATAGCAACCACATGAGATACTGTAGTAACTACCTAGCAACACCCTAAGAACAAACTTGCAACACTATAGCAATCACTAACAACAGTCTGGCAATCCCCGTAAGAATCGCAACATCCTAGCAACACCTGGAACATCATAGCAAGCACCTAGCAACCCCATGGCAACCACCTAGCAACAGCCTAGCAACCACCTGAAGTAATATTAGATGTTTTAACTTTTTCTCCTTTAACAATTAGAAACGTTTAGGCTTTTAACCCTATAATGTTTAACCGTATAATATTTTTAATATCTTAAAATTCATAATGAATAAAGAGGGCGGAAGCCATATTGTTACATTTGTAGTGATTAATATGATAATTACACTTTGGACTACAGTATGCATACAGTAATATATTGGCAATATGTCTATAAAATTTATTGTAATGCTTTTCTCATTCATATATCATTGCTATTCCAAGGTAATTTTAATAATCTAAAAATGGAGCCAAGAAAAGTGACTTACATGGAACTTTGTCTGCATAAGCATAGATGTAACTTTTGAACTGGCATCATCAACTCTGAATGAGTTTTAAACAGAAATCTTGACCTAATTATGTTTGAACTCCAGGATCTCGTAGCAATTGGGGTGACAAAACCTGGGCACAGGAAAAAGATGCTGTCCGAGATCGTCAAACTGAGCATTCCTGACTGGATACCTAAAGAGAAACCAGTAAGACGTTTATCAAAATGTTCTTGAGTGCATTTCATTTCATGTTTTCCTGTCATTGTGGAGACGGGTGGTCTTCATGGTCTCTTTATCTTCATGTCCCTGTAGACCAGCCTAGCTGAGTGGTTGTCCTTGATTGGACTTAGTCAGTACTATCAGACTCTTGTTCAGAATGGCTACGACAACATGGACTTTGTCAGTGACATCACCCTGGAGGACTTGCAGGAGATCGGCATCACCAAGCTGGGTACTGAAGAGTCTAATTCAGTGACTATTATTAGCTTAAAGCAGTGGTCAGCAACCCTGTTCCTGGAGATCTACCTTCCTAAAGACTTTAGCTCCAAGCATAATCGTGGCCACCTGACCATTTAATCGTTGCCTTGAAACGTTCTTGATCAACTTAAACAGATGTTTTAGATATTGGTTGGAGATGAAACCTACAGAAAGGTAGATCTCAAGGAAGAGGGTTGGTCTTTAACCAGTCTCCAGCGCTCAGTGCTTTTCTGATACTGGAAACTCTTCCAGATAGAGGAGTTTTTTTCTTAGTACAGGTAAAAACTTCCCAAACGATTGTCTGTTCTGTAGAAAATGCAGAGAATAGATATTAAATTGGAGTATTTCTTCAATATATTTAATCATATTAATAGCGTAACTATAGCAACCAAATATTTTTCATGAATTGCTTTGCCCTGCAGGACATCAGAAGAAGTTAATGTTAGCCGTTAAGCGTCTGGGAGAGCCTCTGAAAGAGGAGGACACTTACAGCAAGGCGAGGCAGTCAGACGAAAGCACAACTTCAAAACGCCAAGCTGCTCCAGAATCCACCCCTGCTCCAAGGACGCGCCGAGGAATGGAAGGGCGTGGCTCTCCACGGCACACCACCCAGGGGCGTGGTATACAGCGAGCAAATGCTCCGCCTCCCCTAAAAAAGCCTGCATCATGCAATAGTCCAGCCCATACGCCACCACATACACCTACTAAAGTCAAAAGCTCCTCCCCTCGCTCGAATTCTCAAGGCCGCCCAGTCCCGTTGCTCTGCCTTCCCCAAGAAAGCGCAGCTGAGGAAGATGAGGATGGCACACCTCCTTTACCCAGACGGAAAGACCCGCCCTTCCCTGACACATCCACTAAGTATGCCACGGTGGGTGGAGCCAACCGTAGTGCATCCTCCCTGGATGTTGGAGGAGTAAACCGTAGCCAGTCCTTTGCCACGACACGACCTCGCAGGAAGACGCGCCCCCCAACACCTCCAAAGCGCTCTTGCTCCTCCATCTCCACGGGAAACCTGCCAAACGAGGGCGGGATCAACCAAGATGAGCCTTGTGATTCGTTTCTAAGTGTGACGTACCGAGAACGCCGCCGTAGCGACTGTGGTCCTGCTTCTGAATCAGGGGTTTTAGGAGGAAGTGTTCGAGACATCGCTGCCATGCTAGAAATGTCCACATTAGGAGGCAGAGCCAAAGGAGCTAGCAGGAATTACTTACAGGTAACACTGTTTTTATGAAATCAAACAACAGCATATCCATTAGATGTAATGAATATGAATACGTTATTCAGAATGAAGAGATATGAATAGGAGGCACACTGGTCGGATTAGGTTTGTTTTAATGTTTAAGTTCCTGATGAGATTCCCTCATCTTTTTGTTAACATATGGTTTATAGGGATAATGAGTAAGTATTTGCCCTGTTTTCTAGGCGAGCCCGGACATCCTCAGACGAAACCATGACTCTCTGAGTTTAGACGAAGAGATCCAGAGTCGCCGTCGCACCATCAGCGGCCCCTTAACTGACTACGAGATCCCCATTGCACAGCAAGAGGGCACCGAACGAGGCGAAGTTACCAAATCTCTGCGAATTACTGATGAACCAATGGAAACACTCCCTGAGAGACCAACCCCAGAGCCCCGCCCCCGCTCCATGCTCACTCAAGAAGAGTGGTCACGTGTGGATGCCACGGCAACCTTGAGGAGGCCCCGCACACCTCACGACTTGAGCAGCGAGAGGGTCCAGCTCAACGAGACCAGCACTGTGAGACGACGGCCAAAAGTAATAGCACCCACTCAGAGGGATGATGCGACAGATGCTGCTATTCGTGTAAGACCTGTATCAGAGGTGGAACATGTATATCGGGAAAGTGATATGAGCGAGGATTTCCGGCGAGCGCTGAAGCCTCCAGTTTCCCCCAAACCATCTCTGGGCCTCAGGAAGCCTGAGCCTCCCACCCCAACCAGGAGAGTCCCACTTCCAGGACCGGAGAACCAACACAGCACAGGTATTGCTAAATTAACATGGATAATAATTCCTGAGAAATTGCTAAACCAGCCTTAAAGACATGCTGAAAGAGCAGAAATTACGTCTCATTATGTGAATTTTTTTCATTCCTAGTCTTTAAAATATTTTGTCGGGTTTATGATTCTTTCGAATTAGATTATATACCTTATGTATATATTTATAATTTTTTCTCTGATGGTTTTGTCTCTTTAGTGGAGGGCAAAAGAGTTCCACCGCCTGTGTCTCCAAAGCCAAGCCCTCCTCCTACACTTCCTAAACCAATCAAAATGAAGCCCTTACCAACACACACACTTACCCCACCCAGTGACCTAAACACACACCCACACTCCTCTATCATTCTCCCCGAGCAAGTGGATCATCCTATACTCAGTCCATCAACCCCGACCCCCAAACCAGCAGAATCTCACACTTTGTCCCCACGACCTTTGACATCTCCCGCTCAGAGCCCCCAAACCCCCCAAACTCCTTCTACCCCTGGGTGCGGATCTGCCCCAGTCAAACCCCCGAGATCTTCCATGGCAGGGCTGTCAGTGGACATTCCCAGCCCTTTTGAGGCAGAGCCACGAGAGGTGGAAAAACACAACGAGGATGACGAGCAAAAGAGACAAAGGAAAGAGATAGCAGTGATTAAGGGGCAAGAGATGGGAACTTCCAGCGAGGTCACAAAGCTCACAGAGGGATCAGAGCAGGTGCTGATGAGGCGGAGGAAAGTGGGTGTGGCCAGACAGATGCAGATCGAAGGAGACATCGAAAGCACAACAGAAGATGGCGTTGTAACTGCAGATGAAATTCGACAGAGGGTGCCAAATGTCAGCGGAACGGATGAAGGCAGAATTCATGGAGAAGAAGAAATAAACCAGCTAAGGCTAGACGAGACCAGTGCCTCCTTAGCTGCAGCACTGGAGGTTGTAGAGGAAAGGATCATGACCGAAGACAAGTATTTTTTAATTCATCATTAAATATTACAATTAATAAATATCAGTTGATACTAATTAAAATGAATAAATATTTTCAAATCCCACCTTGTTTTTTTTCTTTCTCTTGTGTTCCAGTTCTGCAACGGAGAATAAAAGCACAGTCAACATTCTTGATGATATTGGAAGCATGTTCGATGACCTCGCTGACCAGTTGGATGCCATGCTGGATTAAAAAAGAAAAAGCAAAAAAAAGCACAAAGTAAATCGTAAACAGAAAAGCACAGCATCGTCTTCATCTGAGCGCCTGATCTGTTTAAAGCCACGCTTCAATGAATAAACGAATAAACACTGATTTGTTGATCTTATCAAGGATTTTTTTTAAAAAAAAGGACCTACTGGAAGGCAGAGATCTTGGGTTTAAAACGTTAAATCCCTGAAACATCGACGTTTGGTGAAGGTTTTGGAGCCAGGATGTACGGACTGTTCTCATGCTGCTTCCAGAGATAAGCACAATTAAATGCTATCAAACTATTTAAACATTGTTAAGGTCAAGAAATGCTAGCAATGTGTCAGAGTGTGTGTGTGTGTGTGTGTGTGTGTGTTTCTATGTGTGTACTATGTTTGGGCTTTCCTTCACTGGCGATCGACATTTGTGTATTCATTTTTCAATAATAATTGGAATCACCATTTTTGTGCTTTAATGTTGAGTTGGATACCCAGCTACGACGTTTTCAAAGGGGAACACGGGACAAAATTTTGGAGGGAAAAAAAACCCCCTGATTGATATGTTAAGGAATACGCTAAAAGTCGAGGAACATTGCTAGCTAGCTATAAGAAAAACAAAAACAAAAGTAGGACAAGCTATTTAATGGGTTCCCCTTTGAATCCATATTTAAAGCAAAAAAAAAAAAAAAGCTGAAATATTGTGACCCTTATGTTGTCACCGTAGTTGTTCGTGCGTGTTTGTGTACTTCATTGACGAATCCCGATTTTCAGCCAATAGAGTGGTGTAAACTATAATTTATCATTTATAAATGCTGCGTGATGTAGTGTAAATGTGACATATAGATTACAGCGTAGGATTTGGGATGCAACAAGAGCCCCTCCAGTCCCATTTAATGTGAACAAGAATTACGGGCCGTATTCAGAGTCCAGAATTCATGCAGGGAAAGTTACTCCTATTCAGAGTCGAGTTATGACTTGCTCTGTGTGCGCCATTCAGATTATTCGAATCCCCTGTGTGTCGTTAATGCCTTTGAGGTTGCCAGATTTTTCTTGAGCAGAAGTGTCAGAGACGGGGTTTTTCAATTGCATCTAGACCACCACCTTTAAACCTATAAAATAAAAAAAACTCTGCACTCTTTTTTCAGCAGCTTATAGAATAGCACTTGATCCAGTGCATGCTATTATTTAGCATTTTATTTTTATATTGTGCGCCGACAGTTCATTGTGTGCACAACTTAACGAGATACTAACTCGAGCTCATGAAATGTGTCCTCATGCGGGAAACAATCGCAAACCTGTGTTTTAGGCTCCGCTCCATGTGCATAACTCTTGCGTAACTTCCAAGTAGCCTGCGATTCTGTCTGAACGAGCAATTTCAATACTCTGAATACAGCCCTCTGTGTGTTTGGGGTGTGTGTGTTTTCGGGGTTGGGTGTGTGTGTTTAAGATGCAAAATGAGATGATGTTTTTATGATTTTATGTTTCGCATATGCATTGGCCCATTGGAGAGAGCTTGCAGTCAAGACAATAGTGGCCAAAAGAACATAATTTAGTGTATATGTTATATAATTGCAGAGCAATATTTCTATCAACTCTCCATGTTGGTAACTTTTAGTTTTATGACAATCCTTTATCATGTTTGATTAATTCTGCTGAAGGTGGACATTTAGAGAGTTAAACCTTATATCCTGTAAAAAACAAACAAACAAAAAAACTAACAAAAGTCTATGTAATTATTCGAGTTATTTTGTGTACATGCTCAACTGGCTAATGTGTTTGACCCTGGTGAAATGATCCTTGGAGATCCTCTTCCATGTAAAGCATATTGAGAGTATGTGGAAGTACGATAAATAAACTTTATGAATTATGGACACATAGCGCATTCATTCATTTATTATTTATGCGTTCATCTTACGCACTTTATATGGACATTTTCACTTAGGGGTGTACTCACTTTTGTTGCCAGCGGTTTAGACATTAATGGCTGTGTGTTGAGTTATTTTGAGGGGACAGCAAATTTACACTGTTACACAAGCTGTACACTCACTACTTTACATTGTAGCAAAGTGTCATTTCTTCAGTGTTGTCACATGAAAAGATATAATCAAATATTTACAAAAATGTGAGGGGTGTGCTCACTTTTGTGAGATACTGTATGTTGAATCCCTCCACCAGAGACCATCGCATCAACCGTTGGGTTATGGTCTGTAAAAACTATTACAGGTAAAGGACTACCACCTCAAAGTGCTGCAAAGCAAGAAGTAATGCTAAGGATTCCTTTTCTATAGTGCTGAAATTTAGCTGAGCTTTTACGAAGTTTTTAGAAAAGTACTGGGTGGTCGATACCAGACGCCTTTTCTTACAACAATACCGCCACTGAAACTGCCCAGTCATGGGTCATCCAGTGACATTTCAGTTACTGCCTTTTCATGAGCAGGAATTTCAAGATTCTTTATTTCAAGTTTCTTTCTCCCATAAAGCTATAGACACACCCATGACTGGAATGGGCACGTTTTATAAGCGCCTGAATGTCACGTCATGGAGGCAAAGACAGATTCAAGCGCAGATAAAAAGGTTTTAATAAAGACCAAAACAACACACAAATTGAGCGGCGTCCTCAGACGAACAGGGAGGCTGAACGACGTTCTCCATCGACACGGTGGGCTGGACTAGATCCACAGTGGGGGAGGGAGGGTGGGAGATGGTTCCAGCCTGGTTGGAAGGCTCCCCTTTGAGCTCTGGAATGCAGGACGGCGCCCCTGGAGCGCAGGGCGCCGCCCCCAACGGCACTGGAACGCTGGACGCCGGCTCTGGAACGCAGGGCGCCACCCCCGGCAGCTCTGGAATGCTGGGCGCCGGCACTGGAATGCTGGGCGCCACCCCCGGCGGCACTGGAACGCTGGGCGCCGGCTCTGGAACGCAGGGCACCGCCCCCGGCAGCTCTGGAACGCTGGGCCGCCGGCTCTGGAACGCAGGGTGCCGTCCCCGACGGCACTGGAGGGCTGGGCGGCGTCCCCAGCGGGGCTGGAGGGCTGGGCGGCCTCCTCGGCTGGGCAGGGTAGCAGGACAGCTTCCTCGGCCGTGCAGGGCAGCGGGACAGCCTCCTCTGTTGGGCTGGACAGCAGGACAGCTTCCTCGGCCGTGCAGGGCAGCGGGACGACCTCCTCGGCTCGGCTGGACAGCAGGACAGCTTCCTCGGCTGTGCAGGGCAGCGGGATGGCCTCCTCGGCCGGGCTGGACAGCGGGACTGCCTCCTCGGCCGGGCAGGGCAGCGGGACGGCCTCCTCAGCCGCCTTAAGTTGTCCCTCTGAGGTCGCCATGTTGACCTCAGGTGGGAGCTCCACAGCTGAGACCTCCCCGTAGGCCTCAGGCTGGAGCTCTGCTGTCCTCGTTGCCCCCCCCCAAAAAATTTCTGGGCCAGCCTTCACCTCTGGACTGCGCAGCGTGGTGCAATTCCCCTGCAGTGGGAAGCCCCAGACGCTCAGGTCACTTTGCTGGCTGCATGGCGCTGCACAATTCCCCTGCAGTGGGAAGCCCCAGATGCTCAGGTCACTTTGCTGGCTGTGTTGCATGGCGTCGCTCTTTGGCTGCGGGGACGGGGTAAATGGCGCGAGGGATGACGTTGTGTGCAGCTCGGCTTTGCACTGAGCAATTTCCTCTTCGAGCTGTTTGCTCATCTCCAGGGACGAACGGTAAAGCGCCCAAATCCTGGCCTCTTCGGCGGCGCTCATGGATACCTGCTGCTTCCGCATTTTTGGGGCGCAGTATTCTGTTACGAAACGGGACTGGAGGCGGATGCAGGTGCAGGTCAAAGTCTTTATTAATTAGCAGACAAACAAACACAGGGAGCGCGGTCTCTACTGACTATACAAACTCTGGACATCTAGCTACGACCGCTAGCATGCTACACATTAGCACATACCATCATACTTCCTCGACATGACAAATGTAAACCAAATAATACTGCGCCAAGTGCGCAGTCATGGAGGGGTTTAAATAGTCAACATAATCAAACCAAAACATGGATACCTGGGCAAATCAGAGACATGATCAAAGTTAATTCAATGTCCAAGCGGGAAGCGAACGAAAACAAAAGAGTCACATGACCAGTCAGAAGCCGTGCCGCAGTGCCATCTGCTGGCCGTGGCGTAACAGATCCCAATTAACCACCAGCTGTTTCTTTTTAGTAACACTTTATTTCCCAGCCTTTTGTTGCCCCGTCCCAACGTTTCTGAGATGTTTTGCGGCCATCAAACTCAAAATTACCTTTTTCCCCCTTAAAATGGTACATTTGCTCAGTTTAAACAGTTGATATATTTTCTATGTTCTATTGTGAATAAAATATGGGTTTATGAGATTTGCAAATCATTGTTTTCTGTTTTTATTTACACTTTACACAGTGTCCCAAGTTTTTTTTTTGGAATTGGGGTTATATATTTGTTTTACTTTTTTTCTCTTAAAACATTTCTGTATGTCACTTGATTTTCATATGTTGCAGTTTCACAACGAAGGTGATAAAAAGTTCTGATCTCATTTCATTTGTTGTTTACATCTGTTACAAAAACTGTTAGAGGGCACTGCGGCGGCTTCTAAGTGGTCACATGACTTTGTTTTGGTTCGTTCACTTCCTGGTTGAGTATTGGGTTATGTTTGAGTGTCTTTAATTTGCCCCAGGTGTCCATGCTTTAGTTTGATTGTGTTTGTTATTTAAACCCCTTGTGTGGCTGCGCACTTTGCCCAGTATTAATCTAAGGTCTCCTGAGTTTCCGTTTATGTTTGAACATGGTAGAATGTATGTTTAGCATGCTAGTGGTCGTAGCTAGGGAACCAGTGTTTAAGTATAGTCAGTATAGACCACGCTCCCTGTGTTTGAGTTTGTTAATAAAGACTTTGACCTGCACCTGCATCCGCCTCCAGTCCTGATCCGTAACAGAATACTGCGCCGGTAATGCGGAAGCAGCAGGTCGCCATGAGCGCCGCCGAAGCGGCCGAGTTCGAGGCGTGGCGCCGTTTGTTCGAGGAACAGAGCAAACAGCTCACCGAGGAAATTGCTCAGCTCCACTGCCTTCTAAAGCCGCTGCAGCAAGCCGGGCTATGCGCCACGCCACCATCCGCACAATTTCTCATGCCCCTGCTGCCGGAGAACTACGCCGTGCAACGTGGCCAGCAGAGCTACCCGAACTCCTGGGGCCTCCCGGTGCAGGGGAGTTATCCAACGCCATACAGCCAGCAAAGCTACTCGAACTCCTGGAGCTCCCCACTGCAGGGGAATTGCACCACGCTGCCCAGCCCGGAACCGAAGGCTGGCCTAGAACTTTTTTTGGGGGGGGCAACGACGACGACAGCAGAGCTCCAGCCTGAGGCCTACGGGGAGGTCTCAGCTGTGGAGCTCCTGCCTGAGGTCAACATGGCGACCTCAGAGCTGCAGTGTGAGGCCTACGGAGAGACCTCAGCTGTGGAGCTCCTGCCTGAGGTCAACATGACGACCTCAGGGATACAGCTTGAGGCCTACGGGGAGGTCTCGGCTGTGGAGCTCCTGCACGCCGAAGAAGCTGTCCCGCTGCCCTGTCTAGCCGAGGAGGCCGTCCCGCTGTCTAGCCCAGTTGAGGAGGCTGTCCTGCAGCCCTGCACGGCCGAGGAAGCTGTCCTGCTTTCCAGCCCAGCTGAGGAGGCCGTCCCGTTGCCCTGCACGGCTGAGGAGGCTGTCCAGCCCAGATGAGGAGGCCGTCCTGCTGCCCTGCACGGCTGAGGAAGCTGTCCTGCTTTCCAGCCCAGCTGAGGAGGCCGTCCCGTTGCCCTGCACGGCCGAAGAGGCTGTCCTGCTGTCCAGCCCAGCTGAGGAGGCCGTCCCGCTACCCTGCACAGCCGAGGAGGCTGTCCCGCTTTCCAGCCCAGATGAGGAGGCCGTCCTGCTGCCCTGCACGGCCGAGGAAGCTGTCCCGCTGTCCAGCCCAGCTGAGGAGGCCGTCCCGCTGCCCTGTCCAGCCGAGGCAGCTACCCTGAGCTCCAGTCCCGCTGGAGACGCCGCCCAGTCTTCCAGTGCCGCCCAGCGTTCCAAGGCCACCGGAAGTGGCGCCCAGCGTCCCAGCGTCACTTCCGTGTACCAGGCGGTGCCCTGACTTTCGATCCCGGTGGGGGTGGTGCTCCGCCCGGCGGAGGCTGCCTCGTGTTCCGTGGCAGCGAGAGACAGCTCGCACAAGGGCCCAGGACCCCCGTTGGAGGGGGGTTCTGTTACGCCTCGCCAGCAGAGGGCACTGTGGTGTGGCTTCGAAGTGGTCACATGACTTTGTTTTGGTTCGTTCACTTCCCGGTTGAGTATTGGGTTATGTTTGAGTGTAAAAAAGAGTGGGCCAAAATTTCTCCAAAATGATGTAAGAGACTGATAAACTCCTACAAAAAATGTTTACCTCAAGCTAAATGTGCTTCTACATGTTACTGAATAATAGAGTGTATTTTCACCCCACCTGGTTGTTGAGGGTTGGCTGCTTTTGTTGAGAAAATGACTACATATTGAAATCTGTTGTATATTTTTCTTTTTCTTTTTTTTTTTTGTCACCTGAAGGTACAGGTTTATAGAAAGTTTATAGAAGCTGGTGAGGACCACACAATTGTTATTTAGGCCCTGATAAATAAAAGCATAGAATTGAAGGAGGGTGTCATTCCCCCCCGAGCCCCCCCCACCCACATACCTTTTTGTATTTTAAACAATTGTTATTGTTTGTTGTTTGGGTGATGAACAAGTGCCTTCAGATGTGTCAGGTGTGTACATAATAATGCTGGCTTAGTGTGTTTACAAATGAATTGTTGTGCTGCTGCAGCACATACTGATAGGGAATGAATGAGGAATGAATAGAAAAATGTGGTGTTTGATGCTGTCATGTGGGGTAGTAAAGAGAGAATGTAATCTGGAATACCAAACCAAAACAACTTGTGTTTTTCACGAGTCTCTGTCATCAAGTCCAAGTCAAGAATCAAGTCATTTTTTTTTTGCAATTTAAGTGCGTCTCGCGTCCAAGTTGCAGGCTTGAGTTTTCACCTCTGGAAAATAAAGATGCTAGCAAATAATATCGTTATGTGCAAAATGAAAACACCACAGCTCAAAAGTTAATCAAAAATTTTCTGCCTTTTTGTTGAGGGTACATACATGATGATAATATCAGGAGAGGATAATGACTGGTTACAGCCTAATTAATGAATTTATGAGACTACATTTTATTCATTGTTTTTTTTTATTGCCATATAGAATTTGACAGAATGGAGGAGTGTAAACTGGAAGTAAGTAACAGTATTTACTCAATTACACATTACACATTTTACCCTTGTTAAGTAGCAAATAATTTGCTGGTAGAGCAGGAAATGAATCAGAACTATAGCTATTAATTTTTTTTTTTAATTTTTTTTTAATTTATTTTTGTATAGCGCTTTTTACAATAGACATTGTCTCAAAGCAGCTTTACAGAAATATCAACATGGTATACAGATATTAAAGGTGCGAATTTATCCCAACTGAGCAAGCCACTGAGTGGCGACGGTGGCAAGGAAAAACTCCCTAAGATGTTTTAAGAGGAAGAAACCTTGAGAGGAACCCGACTCAGAAGGGAACCCATCCTCATCTGGGTAACAACAGATAGTGTGAAAAAGTTCATTATGGATTTATATGAAGTCTGTATGGCCTTAGGAGCAGCCGTAGTCCCAGCAGTCTGGAATTAGAGAAGATTTGAGCTCCATCCAGAGGCAGAAAGGATCTGGATCTCTAGTATCTCCATAAATTCATGTGGGGCTCGGCGAAAGGAGAGAGGGAGAAAAAAGATTATTATGACTGCGAAGTAGTAGAACAGAATCTAGTCAGGGTAGGCTTGAGTAAACAAATACGTTTTAAAACAAATACGTTTTAAACGTTTTAAACGTATTAATGCATGGCTTTGCAATGTCATGCTAAGTTCCTATTTTCATAAATGTATTGTTTCTTTCTTTCACTAGTGGGAGAGATCGACTTGAGGCAGATCTGAGAGATTTTACGATCCGTCATGCAGAGATCACCCATCTCAGAATCCTTGTTCATGGAGCGGTTGGTGCTGGAAAATCCAGCTTCATCAACTCACCTAACAGTGTCTTTCAGCACCGTGTAACGACCAGAGCTGGAGCAGCATGGAGTTCAAGCACGAGTTATACGAAACGAGTAAATACGGGTTTTAGTTATAGACAATTCAGTTTAGTTTGCAGAACTAAATTTGTCATCAGCTTATCATGTTCTTCATGTATAGCTACTTTAGTTTAAAATGTTATGGATAGTATATTAATAAATGCATTACATTTATGTAACATGATAAACTTCAGGCAGTTAAGACTGTGTTGAATCTAATAATTGTGTTAAAATATTGTATTGGTTTTGTCTTTGCAGTACAAAAGCTACAGAACCTGGAATGGAAACGACAGCACCTTAAAATTTATCTTCAATGATAACGTGGGGCTGGAATATGAGTGGACACTTGGAATCCACACTGATGACATCATTACTGCTATGCCGGGCCACGTGAGAGAGAACTATATGGTATGGTTAATATGTTATTTAACACAGATACACATTTCACACATACACACTTCCTGCCTGTCCAAATATATATTTGCCTTTCCAATTATATTCCTACATGCCCAAGAAAAATTCCTAACTATATTATTTATTCCTGCCTGTCCAAGTATATTCATGAATCTCAAAGATATTGTGTAAAAACTGTCTATTTTTCAGTTTAATCCTACGTGTCCTTTACGAGATGGTGATCTAGGGTACATTAACGCCCCCACTCTGAATGATAAAGTTCACTGTCTGGTGAGCGTTATGTCAGCACAGACCCTCCCTGTCATGTATGATTCTTCCATCAAAAGCATTAAGGATGTCAGGGAAAAGGCCAGTGCCCTTGGTGAGTAACACGAGTAAAACTCTCAGCTTTACTATTAATCATTACTATCCATTGTCTTTTACATGAGGCAAGCAAAGAGTAGTTTTTCATAAACAAGACGTAAAGATAAATCTAATGTAAATATAAGAACTCAGTTTTTAAGGTGAAAATCAAAGTGAAGGGGAAAACCTAATGAAATTTACTTTAAAGTTTGTATGAGCATATGTGACCAAGCAAAATAAAAACATGCAGGAGTCGCCCAATGTCTCCTCGTTGGTTTGTATAATCAAGAATATAATATTCAGCAGTAATCCTTGGTAGCTGTAAGAAAATCATTCTCTCTGCATGACAGGTATCCCTCAAGTGCTTATCTTGACACATATTGATGAGTGCTGTCCACTGGTTGAGCAAAACTTGAGAAAAGTCTACTTCAGCAAGAAAATTAAGGAAAAGGTTTGTCATATAATACTTTCTGCTTTATTATGTAAGTGGGTTTTTTAAATGTTGAATCCCCTTGGGCGGTAACTGTTTAATCCAAAACGTTGATCATCATTACCCAGTTTTCAAGTTGTACCTGTATGCAAAGTACAGAGACCTCAAGGCTTGATTTAAATAACATGTAATCCTTTTCCCTTCCTCTTATTCCGCTTTTTCCCCCATCTGGCAGGTATCCCTCAAAAGGTTGTCCTGACAGATGTTGATTCAGCGTGCTCATTAGTTAGCAATGATATAAGAACCATCTACAAAAGCAGGCGTGTTAAGGAAAGGCAAGTCCAAAGAAAAGTTATTTTTGCACATGTGTACAACAGCTGGTCAGTGTGGGAAACATCTTTGAAGCATATACATATACCTGACAACATTAATCAACAACAATAGCGTTAAAAAATGTTTGTGTGTATATTACAACCTTGTAGAGATATTTCCAAAATATCCCCTTAAGCTGACTCAAACTTAATCGAACTATTCACCGCAACCGACAAATACTGTATCTAGCCATTTTATCTTGTAATATAAGTGTAAATATTCATCATTTAATTTAATCTAGTAAATATTAATTTTTTTGCTAGTCAGAATCCAAATTAAGGACATCATGTGAGAGCCTTTTCAGTCTGGTTCTTCTCGATTGTTTCTTGCTGATGTCGTCTCAGTGGATTTTTCCTTGCCACGCTCGCCTCTGGAATTGCTTGCTAAGGGATCGACTTAAACTTGAACTTAAACGTAAAGTTCAAAGCCAGATCTCTGTAAAGTTGCTTTGTGACAACGCCCATGATTCTTCAGGTAATCAAGATTGTGCACTGCTGAATTTGAAGGAGATGGACTCTTTAATCAGCAATGTGCGAGGAATAGAGTACCTCAGGAAAATAATAAAATAAGTGTGTATATATGTGTGTGCGAGAGGGGGAGTGAGAGAGAGAGAGAGAGAGAGAGAGAGAGTGTCAGGGCTGGTTACCAAGTGAAAGTGAAAGCACAGAATGATTCCGCATTTTGTGTAACGGTTATACTGAGCTCAGACTTGGTAAGTACCATTTTGACCACTTTTGCTCTAGCAGGGAGAATGATCTCTTTGATCTTTGATTAAGAAGCAGACGTGTTTTAGGTTAGACTGGGTATCAGCCTTGTGATCCATTACACCATGCTGGATTTATTAAAATGATGTTGATTTACTTTAGCCTGTGAGGAAGATCAGCTTCAGAGGAAGAAAATCGAACAAAATGGGTGGAAAAAAATCAACACCAAAGCCTCCAGAAGGTCAGATCACTTTGCTGGAACCATTCAACAGCTGTTATACAGGATGTTCTAAAAGTCTCCATAATTAACACTTTTAAGCAAAATGTAATTTTATCTGCAAAACATCCTCTACATGATCGATATCTTGTAAACACACACAGAGTCGTCTCTTCTGCTGTACTCGCATATACAGACGCAACCTTCCTGATCCAGGCACCATAAGTGCATTCTTTTGTCAGGTGATCTTAAAGTCTATCTCAAGGAAGAAAAACAATCTATAACTAAGATATTTTGCTAAAAATGTTCATTTCCCCTAAGTATGGAGACGTTTGAGACACCCTGGTTGACTGTATGTTTGTGTGCAGTCTTGCTAAAACATATCACTAGGGGTTGCATAGTGATGCCTCTGTAAATCTGTATCACCATCAGTTTAGCACTGCAGAAATTCCAGATGTGGGCGAATCCTACCACTGGATCACCTAAAAAACTCGAAAACACTTGCAAAGATCTTCAGGACTGCAGGGAAAGAAGGGATTTTTAATTTACAAATGATAGCAATGAAAGTAAATAAAAATTCCTTAACCGGTACAGTTCTTCACTAGATTTCATACATGGTCTTAACCAGACCAAGGCCTTGTGGACCTTTTTGTTAATCTTTCTAGCTGATATGACCGAGTAAGCGTGTTGCTTCCAAATTAGTGAGCTATTGACATGTTATAGTTGGCAACAGTTTTGTTTGGCTCTGCCTGTAATATTTCCTAATGAATTTTGTTGGTTTGATTTCCCAAACTAAAAACGTATAAATAGGCTACAAGTCTAGCTAGAAGTCTAAACCACTGCGAGTAAGGTCATTAATAACGAGTTGATGAACATGATCTTTCTCTGTTCCATGAACTTCATACTTGATGTTTTTAGGAGATGGGAGGAAACCCATCGAGACACAGGGAGAACGTTTGAAGTTCTGAATGATCTTTTTATTTACAGACTTTGATAAACCATGGAGAAACGTGGACTGGGAGTAAGTAATTGATTTCTTTGTGTTTTGTTTAGTTTAAATCGGGCTTTATATTTAATGAATCTACACAAAATAGGCCAGAATTCTGAAGTGGAGGAAAAATCTGTATAGTTACAGAAAAAAAAAAGTTGTGATTGCATACAGTACATCATCCTTCTTGGTGTAAACCCCTAAATTAGTTAAGGTCAGAAGTTACATAAATGGTTTAATGGAGTTGACCTGTGTGCAATTTAAATGTCATGTGATCTCAATATAAATATGTTCCTCGGAGGCCCAGAGTTTATTATAGAACAAACCATCATGAAGACAAAAAAAAAAAAAATATATCAATGATACAGTTCTGGAAATGTATTGCAATCTTCATCCCATGGAGCAACATTAAATCTACTGTTAAAAGTGTAAAGGATATGGCACCATCATGACACGTCCCCCCAAGATCAGTGACCAGATAAAGAGGGGATTAGTCAAAGAAGAAACGGAGACACAATACTCAAGAAAGACCCAAGGCTTTGTTGGGTGAACTGGACACTACACAAAGCTGGGTTTTTATGGATGTGTAGTGATAAGAAAGCCATTATTGAAAAAAACAATATGAAGTGTTGGAGGAAATGTGGAAAAATGATCTCCGGCCTGTTGAGACCAAAACTGAACATTTTGTCCTGGTGAAAAGTGCTATGTTTGGTAGAAATCCACCTCTGCTCATCACCCATGATCCTGTAACTGGTTCACCGGTTGTCCTTCCTTGGACCACTTTTGGGTAGGTACTAACCACTGCATACCGGGAACACCCCACAAGACCTGCCATTTTGGAGACGCTCTGACCCAGTCGTCTGGCCGTCACAATATGTCCCTTGTAAAAGTTACTCAAATCCTTACGCTTTCCCATTTTTCCTACTTCTAATACGTCAACTTCAAGAACTGACTTGCTGAATAATATATCCCGCCCTTCAACAGGTGCCATACAAGATAATCAATGTTCACTTCACCTGTCCATGGTTTTAACATTATGTCTGATCTGTGTATAAAATAGCTGTGATTTGTTTAACACTTTTCTTAATAAATGCAGAAAGCCATATATATATATATATATATATATATATATATATATATATATATATATATATATATTAGTTCATGGTGTTAATGTCTTCATTATTAATTAAAAGGAAATGGTAGAAAATCTAAAAAATAATGAGCATGATGGTCTACAAACATTTCACTGGTTGTTGATATCATTTCGTCTTTTAATTAACCCAAATATGCTGAAACAATTCAACGTGGCCCTCAGAAAGTTGCGGTTTTGCCTGTATTTCAGTTTAAACTGTCAACTTATTTGTCCTAAACAGCGCAAAGGAACTCTTGAAATCTGAGTTAAGTGGATTTCAGTTTAACCATCCAGGAATCAGCCATTTCAGAATCCTGCTTCATGGACCCGTTGGGGCTGGGAAATCCTGCTTTATAAACTCCACGGAGAGCGTATTCAAAGGAAGAATTGTAGTAAAGGCAGAGGAAGAGACATCTGCTGGAAAGAGCTGCACAAAAACAGTAAGAGCTGTTACACTGGTGTGCACATGATATTATTATTCTCATTACATTTCTGTAATAATGAGGAGAATATGATAACAAACAAGTCAGTCTCAAATATTTGGGCCACGTGTTACGTATCGGGACTGGAGGTGGATGCAGGTGCAGGTCAAAGTCTTTATTAACAGTAGACAAACAAACACAAGAAACGCGGTCTTCACTAGGAAAACAAGAAACTGGTATCGTGGCTTGAAACTAGAGCAGGGCATGAAACCAGACCGCTTAACATGCAAACGCATTCACTATCGTAATCAAACATAAACGGGAACCGCATCAGACGTTTGGTACAAACTATACCAACTATAATACTGCGTAGTCACACGAGGGGTTTAGATAGCAAACCGAATCAAACCAAAACATGGACAGCTGGGGCAAATCAGAGACATGATCAAACTTAATTCAATGTCCAAGCGGGAAGCGAACGGAAACAAAAGAGTCACGTGACCAGTCAGAAGCCGTGCCGCAGTGCCATCTGCTGGCCGTGGCGTAACACCATGTCCCAAATGTCATACCACCATAATACATCAACACTATTTAACTATACTACTATACTGAGTGCATAGTATAGGGTGTCCAAAAAATCAGGAACTTAATCATTTACAGATGAACTACGCATTTTCTTAACCACTGTGTCACATTTTTACAGATTTTGCTCATATTTACCTCAACAAGACCTTCTTATCAGTTCCTGACTTTTCAGACACCAGTTTCTTATAAAAAAAAAAACCAAAAAACAAATCAATTTTAGTCCATTTTGTTAACAAAATTCTAAAAAGAAATATTAGACCCTTAGTTGGATCTCAGAGTACAGAAGTCAGTCTTTTATTACACTTTTCTTTTCTCTTCACAGTACAAAACTTACAAAATCACTGATGCAAATTCTGTGACTTTGCCATTTGTCCTCAATGATGTTATGGGTCTGGAAGAACGTGAAGAAGATGGAATTCAGCCTGAAGATATCATTAAAGCACTGCAAGGCCATGTAAACGAAGGCTATAAGGTAGAACAAAGAACAAATATGTTTGAATTCCAGTTAATCAATAATCTGCGCTTTACAGACCAGAAAACACACAACACATACAATATATATCGTCCACAATCTACAGACGTCAAGAAAATGATGCGGTATTTTAAAGCGTTTTCGCTAGTTTGATGATTCAGTATATCCTTTCATTTTTCTTTTCTTTGTCCTCAGTTTAATCCTGCTTCTCCACTGATTGACTCGGACCCAAACTTCATAACGGAACCCAGGCCAGATGACAAAGTTCACTGTTTGGTGAGTGTAGTGCCTGCAGCTAGCATCTCCCAAATGGAAAAAGATGTTATTCAGAAGATGAAAACTGTCAGGAAGAAAGCCGTCAGTTTGGGTGAGTTAGTAAATGATGCAATATAATACATAATAATCTTACAATTATTACATTATTATGTTGCTTGTTTTCTATTTATTGACCTGCATTTAACTTTTAGTATATATTCATTCATTTGTATTAAAAGGGTTCTATGAAAACATGTGTTTTACACAGACGTTCTCCATGAAGTGTTTATTAAGATTAATATGTAATTTTCTCCTTCAATAGCACACTGACAATTACTTTTTATGCCTCCAGCACTAGGTGATGTTTTTAAACTGTCTGCCCATGTGTTTTGTTGAGACTTGTCGTCATCATCATCATATCTCGTGAATGTGTGGTTGGATGTTTGTAGGATTACAACCGTAACCAACAGATAAACTGAATAGATTGGAATTCATCCAAACAGGGTCAAGATCACAGCAAGGTCAAATGTCTAAAATAGTTCCCTACTGTTTGACATGTATTTTATGGCTATTTGAGGCATACAGTGTAGTGTAGTAGCATGAAAGGGTAGAGTAGATGGCATCGGAGACGTCTGTGTCTGTCACGTATCAGGAAGCTCTGGACTCCACTTCCCATCAGCCACTGCACTGCACTACATGTCACATGACCACCTGCACCTGATTCACGTTTTGGTTAATGAGCACTCGTGTATATATAGCCATTGTCTGCACTGATTCACTGTCTTTCGTTGTCTAAGACTCATGTTGTTTATGTCTCGGTGTTTGTTTCTTGCCACAGTGTGTTTCCAAGTTGTCATAGTGTATTCGTTTCTTAGTACGTTTCCGTCAATAAATGTCATTATCTGCAACTGCTTCTGGCTCAACCTCGAATTGTGACAGAACGAAAGACCAACAATCAGAAGCAGCAGATCGCCAAGATGGATAACTGGGGCGTCAGGATGCCACCAATGTTAGTGGAGTACTTTGCCACGTTGCGCCAACAGTCGGACAATTACCAAGCTGCGCTATGAAAGCAGCAGGACGCCAGGAATTACCTGGGCTTCAACTTACCGCCTATGTTCATGCAGGACTACGCCATGCCACGCCAACAGGAGGAGGAGTCCAGGTACAAGGGGGAGTTTGTGTTCAGTACAGAGACCCAGCCCGGGACCGACAGGGTGACCTCAGAGCTTGAACCTGAGCCCCACGAGGTGGGCTCACCTGCCGAGCTCCAGCAAGGGGTCAGCGGGGAGGCACTAGCACCAGGCTTTGATGTCCGAGTCCCAGTCGAGTCTCAAGTCCCTAAGGTCCCAGCCAAGCCTCGCGTCCCTGAGGTCCAACTCGAGTCTCGCGTCCCTGAGTTCACGTTCAGGCCTACTGACCCAAATGACCAAATGCCGCTCACGCCCAGCCAAGCTCCGCTCACGCCACAGTCCGCCGACACGCACCGCCAAGCTCCGCTCACGCCACAGTCCGCCGACACGCACCGCCAAGCTCCGCTCACGCCACAGTCCGCCGACACGCACCGCCAAGCTCCGCTCACGCCACAGTCCGCCGACACGCACCGCCAAGCTCCGCTCACGCCACAGTCCGCCGACACGCACCGCCAAGCTCCGCTCACGCCACAGTCCGCCGACACGCACCGCCAAGCTCCGCTCACGCCACAGTCCGCCGACACGCACCGCCAAGCTCCGCTCACGCCACAGTCCGCCGACACGCACCGCCAAGCTCCGCTCACGCCACAGTCCGCCGACACGCACCGCCAAGCTCCGCTCACGCCACAGTCCGCCGACACGCACCGCCAAGCTCCGCTCACGCCACAGTCCGCCGACACGCACCGCCAAGCTCCGCTCACGCCACAGTCCGCCGACACGCACCGCCAAGCTCCGCTCACGCCACAGTCCGCCTTGCAACACAGCCAGCAGAGTAACCTGAGCATCTGGGGCTTTCCACTGCAGGGGAGGCACACCTGGCTGCGCAGTCCAGAGGTGAAGGCTGGCCCAGAAATTTTTTTGGGGGGGGCAATGAGGACAGCAGGGCTCCAGCCTGAGGCCTACGGGGAGGTCTCAGCTGTGGAGCTCTCACCTGAGGTCAACATGGCGACCTCAGAGGGACAGGCTGAGGAGGCTGTCCCGCTGCCATGCACAGCCGAGGAGGCTGTCCCGCTGACCTGTTCAGCTGTGGACGTCGCTCAGCCTCCCCGTTCAGCTGTGGACGTCGCTCAGCCTCCCCGTTCAGCTGTGGACGTCGCTCAGCCTCCCCGTTCAGCTGTGGACGTCGCTCAGCCTCCCCGTTCAGCTGTGGACGTCGCTCAGCCCGCCTGTTCTGCTGAGGTCGTCGCTCAGCCTTCCGGCTCCATGGCAAACGTCGTTTCCCCCTACTGCTTCGAGGAGACCCACGCTCCTCTCCCTGGCCTTACAGTGGTCGTCGCTCTGCCTTCATGCTCCGCCGAGGACTTCGCTCAGTCTGCCTGCCCTGCTGTGGTCGCCGCTCTGCCTTCATGCCCCGCCGAGGACTTCGCTCAGTCTGCCTGCCCTGCTGTGGTCGTCGCTCTGCCTTCATGCTCTGCCGAGGAAATATCTCAGCCTCCCTGTGCCATTGTAGAAGCCGCCCGGCCTCCTGATTTTGCGGGGAAAATGTTTTCCAGGGGGCCAGGACCACCAGATGGAGGACGTATAATTTTGGGCGCTCCGGGAGTAGCGCCCTTAGGGGAGGGTTCTGTCACGTATCAGGAAGCTCTGGACTCCACTTCCCATCAGCCACTGCACTGCACTGCACTACATGTCACATGACCACCTGCACCTGATTCACGTTTTGGTTAATGAGCACTCATGTGTGTATATATAGCCATTGTCTGCACTGATTCACTGTCTTTCGTTGTCTAAGACTCATGTTGTTTATGTCTCGGTGTTTGTTTCTTGCCACAGTGTGTTTCCAAGTTGTCATAGTGTATTCGTTTCTTAGTACGTTTCCGTCAATAAATGTCATTATCTGCAACTGCTTCTGGCTCAACCTCGAATTGTGACAGTGTCCACACCATTGGCGTTGAGTTCTTATAGGTTCCCTATAGTTTAAAAAAAAAAAAGATTTTAAACCCACAAGTTTATTAACATGCACAAAATAACAGAAAACTCCTTCATTTCCATGAACTGTATTTTCATTTACGCCATTTGGCAGACGCTCCTATCCAGCTCGACTGACATTTATTGCATTTATACATCTGAGCAGTTGAGGGTTAAGGGCCTTGCCCAAGGGCCCAACAGTGGTAGCTTGGCAGTGCTGGGGCTTGAACTCCTGACCATCTGATCAGTAACCCAGAGCCTTTAACCACTGAGCCGCCACCACCACCCTTTATTTATTTTTTTGCTTATCTGTATGCCAGGCATCCCTCATGTGGTTCTGATGACGAAGATAGATTGTCTTGGTCCACTGGTTAAGAAGGATCTAAGCCAGGTTTACAAAAGCAGGAAAATCAAAGAAAAGGTTTGTTGAACCGTCGATATCCATCTTACACAGATGTTGTCCTCTTATGTGCCTAATTTTTCTAATAATTAATGCAAATTTGTTTCTGTTTCCTGATTTCTTGTGCAAATTACAATGAATTAAAAAATTTATTATTATTAAGTATTTTTCCATGACTATTTGCATTTTCTTCATGTATAGATGGAGGTATGCAGCCAAAGACTTGGTCCACCAATGAAATGCATCTTCCCAGTGAGCAACTATTATGAGGAGAGTGAAATAAATGAGAAAAAAGACGTGCTTATTCTGATGGCATTAAAGGCAATTGCAGGATTTGTTAAAGATTATTTCGAAGATGGTAACATCTGAGTTATCTGCTAAAGCACTCCCTCTTCCATTTCCATTTGATATAGGATATCTGCTATGCTGCAGCTCACTTGTTCATCATTTTATCCATGTAAAAATTCCACAGTAGAGAAAAGCAATGTGTCTGATCAAGGTAATGCCTCCTATTATGTCCTGTTACATGTTACACGTGACACCTTGTCCAGTTTAGCAGTATCTTATTATGTAATTTTGATATTTTGTCTTTATTCTTCAGTGAATGGGAATTATTGCATTAATAAACATACAACTATAACAGCTGTGTGTCTGTGTGTGTGTGTGTGTGTGTGTGTGTGTGTGTGTTTGCAGTATTATACCACCACCACCAATATGTAGTCATTAAAATCTATTGTAAAAGTCATTGTAGTTTAAAAATGATAGTAAAGGTGCCATTACTGTAAACAGACAATATAGTCAGAATGTTCTAAATTCCATAATTATATGGAATGAACTTCCAACCTCAATACGCACCGCAGGATCCATCACTATCTTCAAAAAGGGCTAAAGACCCACCTCTTCCATGAACTAACCCCTAACTTGATGGATGCACATATATTTGGTACCTGATGCCTCCAAGTCCTTCAGCAGTTCATTTGTTGTCTTAGGGTTTGGTTCAATTTTGGACCAAAGTTTGTTCATCCCTGGGATGTGTGCCTCTTTCCTGAATGCATACAGTTGTTTGTACAGATGTTCGTTGTACCTGTAGTTTTGCTCCTAACGACGAACCAGACTTATGGAGGTTCACGATCGTTTTTTCTTAGCGGAGTTGCTTGTATTTTGACCCACTGGAATTGTGAAATAGTGAATGAGAGCTTGTAATCGATTGATTTAAAATGAACTCTGTTGTGAACATTTGTGGCATAATGGGTAGATGAGATTTGGCTGGAAATGACAAAGGAACGGGTCAAGGATGCATGGAGATCTGGGCAGTGATAGGGAGATAGGGAGCTAGGGAGGAAGATAGGGAGCTAGGGAGGAAGATGGGGAGCTAGTGAGCGGTTTCAGACACAGCGTTGATTCTTTATTTTAGTGTCAGTTTCGATTTGCAGTCAACGCTATTTGTAGTCAGTGGGCGGGGCCAGCGTCTGTAAGACAAAGAACCCGGATGTAATGCAGGAAGGAGAAGCCTGATGCTGTGAAGGTAGAAAAATAAAAAGAGCCATACCGCTATAAACTGCGAGTATAAATGATTTACGGACCTTAAGAAGTTTTAAAACGTCTCAAAATGGCTAATACATGACCTATTTTACACCGTTTTCCCCACAGAGGACGAGAAGACATTAGATATGTCGAGACATTTTATTTAGGTTAAAGCAGTCTGAGGTGAAATCTGAGCAGCAGGAGGTATAACTGGAAAAGTCAACTGCAGTTTCCATGTTCTGATTAAAATCCCACAAAAAACGTAATATTATCAGCACACATGGCAACACTGTATTGGGGAACCGATCTAAAACTAATAAACAAACAAAAATAAAAACTACTAAAATGTAAAGACAGAAAATGTGCTTAGTTATAAATAAATCATTTAATATAAAAAAATAGATATTATAATAACTTCATAAAATATAAATAAAATGAGAAATTAAATGATGTTTACTTACTATGGGTTGCACTTAATATCAATTTGACATTAAGCTTAGTTTGCTATCTCCTTAGAAAGCTATTAGCCTTTTTCCGAATATGGATCATTTTGTGTTAATCTACTTTTAATTAGGACTCTATTGTTTAAGATATTTAAAAATAAATATTTTATGCTTGTTTATTTATCAATCAACCAACAGTATTTCTCATTGCTATTAGTTTAATTCAATTAACAGTGACCATGAGCAGAGAGCTTACATTTAACTGTTTATGACAGACCTCCTGATTAAAGTTTAAATAAATAAAGATTGGTATCTGGATCGTATCGGCTGTAAAAATCCTGATCTGAGCATCCCTAATGAACACCATTAAACTAAAGTGCTTTGCAGCTGACGGGTAAATGAACTCCCCCGATCACATCCTATATGAGATTATTCAGATATATACACAATATACACAGAGCGGTTCGAGAACTGACTCCAGCCCAGAGCCATGACCGTGGAAAATGTCTAATAGTGTAGCTTTAAATATATTTAAGAGGAGCAGACTTCAAACACTGAACACTGATGTTTATTGTATTTATTTACAAGGTGGAACAGGTTAACGGATGTTTTTTGCATACAGTCTGTAAAATTAACTGAAAATATTACATTTAGTTTATCAGAAGGTAAATTTATTTGTCATGGCTCACACTGTATTCCTAAATACTGTCATAATTGACCAGCTCAAGTTTTCTCATGCCTACTTGTGTTATATTGTGGCACATTAATGTTACCATCTCTTAAAAAAAATAAAAAACCTAGACTTCAACCATGCTCCAAAATTTTTGACTGTGCTCCTAAAAGAAATTGTTACCATAGAGCCCTGATGACTAATAGGGAGTTAAATGTTATCCAGTGTGAATATGTTATAAATACTTGAATAACGGTTACGCCATGTTCATGCCTTGTTATATTTTTTGTTTAATCTTAATTAGGGTCAGTCATGATACTGTGCCCTTTGAGCGGAGAGGCCTTAGCGTCTTGCTCAATGACCCAGCAGTAGCAGTTTGTCAGTGCTGGGGTTTCAACCTGGCGTTTCGTAGCAGTCGGACGTACAGTAAATCTGTAACTTTAAGATTTCCCAGAACAGGAAACACAGAGGAGTTTACACTTTGCAGGTTCTCTGTAACATGACAAGCTGCACTTGGGTCTTATTCCTTACAAGATAGAGAGAACAGAAAGGCTGGTCAGGGATCGATTGTATATAGCTGTTGAAACCTACATTTTCACTAGAATTGGATACTCTTGACCAGTGCGCTCTTTCCCCATGCCCTGAGTGTCATTTGTGTTGGGATTGGCCGTGACTGTGATTAAGCAGTACCTGATGCAGAGTACACGAATAGATTTTAACAATGGGTGCGTTTTACATTTCCATTCAGATGTCTGTGTCATGGCTAATAGGCTACGGCATTGACAAACAAGTTAAAATATGATATGGGAGACTGTAAAAACATAGGAGGGTGTGTAAATACAGTAGTATGTTAATAATTATCTAACAGGCTCACAATTCATGTTTTTTTAGGCCCCACTTTAACTCGAATATTTGTGTACCTACCATCAAGAATGTAAAAATACACTTCCAGGCTTTTATAAAAATTCATCTGCCCCAATTATCGGTCGCCCATGGACGTTTCAGTGCATGAGTTACTGATTTATCTTGAGCAGGAATTTCAAGATATTTTGTTCTGTCACTGATCGCATGCCAGAGTGTCAGTACCTTTTGTAATTATAGCTCTTGTGTAAAAAAAACACAGAAACACCCTTACGTTCTTTTGTTGTGCACTCATTTGATAAGAACCTGGAATATATTTTTATACCCTGACTGCTGCATATTCTGGATTAACTGGAACTTGTTTATGAACCTACTGGTTCATCCAGACAAACATGAACGAGTTGATTAGTCATGTGTTGAAGCGACATTATATTTCTTAGTTTCTGAGATGAAGATGCAAATCCTGGTTATATTATCTACACTAGCTTCAAGTGAGAGACTGAGGTCAATAATCCCAGTAAGTCTGCAGCACTGCTGTTCTACCTGTGTAAGGTTTCCCTCATCACACTTTTGGCTACAACATCACCAATGGTCTGTTTGGAGAATAAAGGAGCAATCGTTTGAGGACAAGAACACGTTTCCAAGTATTTAAGCATGGGTGGGAATCTGTTATGCTTTGGGGGTTGTGTGGCACAGGAAACATTGCACAGGAAAATGTGACACAATCAGGCAAGAAACTAAACGGAAATTGGGTTTTACAACCGGACAGCGATCCAAGACGTACTTGAAAAACCCACCATGAACTTCTTCAAGAAATGCAAGCTGAAGCTTTTGGAACAGCCCTCACAGTCCTCTGACTTAAACATCATTGGGAATCTGTAGGTAGATCTTAAACATGCTGTGCATGCAAGACGGCCTGAGAACTAAAAGACTTCTGCAAGGAGCAGTGGGTGAAATTTCTTAAAATGGGCATGGGGTCTGATGCAGAGTACGTAGGTAAATAGTTTTTATCAACAGGTGTATTTTATGAAGTCAGTCAGGTGCCTGTGGCATGGCTATACAGGCGACATCATTTACGAAGTTTTAATCTGAGAGACTGTAAATATACGTATGCATATATAATTATGATGTTAATATCCATCTTGAACTTCAGCCTCAGTTTCAAAGAAATCAACCTTCTGTCACTTTTCATTTACATGAAATGCTATTTTAAAAAGTACCAGTGGGTGGTTCCACCTTTATTGTAACTCAGATAATGAGAAGGCGGCACAGGTGGAGGAGAACTGCTGCTGCTATAAAACAGCAAATACTGAAAGATGCACTAACAGTGCACCTGTGCTACCATAAAACGTGAGGTGAGTACATATGATTTACATAAAGATTTATCAAATATACAGTGAGGGAAAAAAGTATTTGATCCCCTGCTGATTTTGTATGTTTACCCACTGACAAAGAAATGATCAGTCTATAACTTTAATGGTAGATTTATTTGAACAGTGAGAGACAGAATAACAACAAAAAAATCCAGAAAAACGCACATCAAAAATGTTATAAATTGATTTGCATTTTAATGAGGGAAATAAGTATTTGACCCCTCTGCAAAACATGACTTAGTACTTGGTTTAAAAACCCTTGTTGGCAATCACAGAGGTCAGACGTTTCTTGTAGTTGGCCACCACGTTTGCACACATCTCAGGAGGGATTTTGTCCCACTCCTCTTTGCAGATCTTCTCCAAATCATTAAGGTTTCGAGGCTGACGTTTGGCAACTCGAACCTTCAGCTCTCTCCACAGATTTTCTATGGGATTAAGGTCTGGAGACTGGCTAGGCCACTCCAGGACCTTAATGTGCTTCTTCTTGAGCCACTCCTTTGTTGCCTTGGCCATGTGTTTTGGGTCATTGTCATGCTGGAATATCCATCCACGACCCATTTTCAATGCCCTGTCTGAGGGAAGGAGGTTTTCACCCAAGATTTGACGGTACATGGCCCTGTCCATCGTCCCTTTGATGCGGTGAAGTTGTCCTGTCCCCTTAGCAGAAAAAAACCCCCAAAGCATAATGTTTCCACCTCCATGTTTGACGGTGGGGATGGTGTTCCAGGGGTCATAGGCAGCATTCCTCCTCCTCCAAACACGGCGAGTTGAGTTGATGCCAAAGAGCTCCATTTTGGTCTCATCTGACCTCAATGCTTTCACCCAGTTGTCCTCAGAATCATTCAGATGTTCATTGGCAAACTTCAGACGGGGATGTATATGTGTTTTCTTGAGCAGCGGACCTTGCGCGCGCTGCAGGATTTCAGTCCTTCACGGCGTAGTGTGTTACCAATTGTTTTCTTGGTGACTATGGTCCCAGCTGCCTTGAGATCACTGACAAGATCCTCCCGTGTAGTTCTGGGCTGATTCCTCACTGTTCTCATGATCAATGCAACTCCACGAGGTGAGATCTTGCATGGAGCCCCAGGCCGAGGGAGATTGACAGTTCTTTTGTGCTTCTTCCATTTGCGAATAATCGCACCAACTGTTGTCCCCTTCTCACCAAGCTGCTTGGCAATGGTCTTGTAGCCCATTCCAGACTTGTGTAGGTCTACAGTCTTGTCCCTGACATCCTTGGAGAGCTCTTTGGTCTTGGCCATGGTGGAGAGTTTGGAATATGACTGATTGATTGCTTGTGTGGACAGGTGTCTTTTATACAGGTAAAAACTGATATTAGGAGCACTCCCTTTAAGAGTGTGCTCCTAATCTCAGCTCGTTACCTGTATAAAAGACACCTGGGAGCCAGAAATCTTTCTGATTGAGAGGGGGTCAAATACTTTTTTCCCTCATTAAAATGCAAATTAATTTATAAAATTTTTGACATGCGTTTTTCTGGATTTTTTTGTTGTTATTCTGTCTCTCACTGTTCAAATACAACTACCATTAAAATTATAGACTGATCATTTCTTTGTCAGTGGGCAAACGTACAAAATCAGCAGGGGATCAAATACTTTTTTCCCTCACTGTATCAATTTTACCAATTTTACAGAACTTTTTATATAGTGTTATCTGATGTTGATATGAACATATTTTGCTTTGTCGATTTTCTTGCATGTAACAAACATTAAAACTTTATTCATGTAAATATTGGCAACTGGGAAATTTAAATATAATGAAATTCACTCATAAGAATTAATTCAGCAATTTTTCTTTTCTTTCTTTTAGTTTTTGTCTGAGACATATGTAATTTTTTAGTTTAAGCTTATAGTGCAGTACTGCTTTATATTGTATATAACAATAGTAGCTCAACATCTTAAAATAATAGATGTATTACTGCTTCACACAAAGCAGGAGCGGGGGGGGGGGGGGGGGGGGATTGCACTGCTGTTCTGTTTTGTTTGTCTTTAATAATCCATCATTTTCATTTGATTTCTTTTTCATTATTTTCACCAGGATTTTTTTTCTTTTTAACAGGATTCGTTTTATTGGATAAAATGGGAGGAGAACAATCCACATCAGTAAACCAGAGTCCACCACCACCGCCAGGTAAGTCGAGTGTAAGTGTAAAAATATCTTTAAGTCATTCATTTAGCAGTTGTTGTGATAGTTCAGCAATGTTTTTATCACAGTTTGAGCCTGTTATTCACAGTGACTGGGTGGGTCGAAATAAACATAATGGGCCAAGGAAAAAGAGAAGGCAGTCGGTGGATATTCAACAATGACCAGTTCTTTTATTTTTAATTTTTTTATTTTATTATTTTAAGGTATTTATCAATTCAAAGTAATTACCTCTGTAGAACTTTCCCTGAATAAATATTGATGGAATTTATACGTTTAAGTTAAGGCCAAGGAAGGGAAAACGAATGCCATCATTCTGTGCTGCAGTACCCTTTCTGTTAGCTAGCTATTAAACTGCTGACTCATTCAATGCCTGTTTCAGGCAGTTAATTAGATTTACATACACTAACAAACTAAGCAAATTATGGCATAAGAGAGAGACATGCTGAACCGTAATAATTTCGAGTTATATGCTGCAAAATAAAATGAACACACTTCCAAGAAGGATAATGGAAATGTCTTTTGAGAATGGATTATTTGTAGGGATGCACCGAAATGAAAATTCTTGGCCGAAGCCGAAGCCGAATATAATGAAAAACTTGGCCGAAAGCCGAAGGCCGAATACCGAACATGTTTTTTCGCGTTTTTCCATTTATTTTGCCATTTTTGTTCACCATTGCATAAATTGAATAGTCAAAATGTGCTTTTTACTATTTTGTCTTGCTTTTCAAAGAAAAAAATCTATTACAAAAACTACAATTTCAAAATATTTCTTTAACACTGAACATTTTTTTTTCATTCCAGCAGGCATAGGCTACCAACAAGGCACAATATAACTTTAAATAAATAAATGAGTAAAATAAAAATATTTTGATGTGGTCATCTTTGAGCCCCTTGAATAGCCGATGTTGGGCCTGTAACTGACTGCTGAAAGAATGGAACACTCTGTAACCTACAACTAAAAAGTGCATTAAAAAGTGCATTGACAAGAGTGCAGAAAATGGATCTATTGGGTTCTATACGGCTGATTATATTGGGGATATATACCGCTCACGTCCCTGTACACCTGTACACCTCGCCGAGTAATATAGTAGATATAGGATTCGTCTGCCTGCCCTTAAATAAATACGTCTTTACCTGCTTCCATACTCTACTCCCTTACGTCTTGCGGCGTGACAGAAAAATGCTCCGGAACAGAAACAAAACAAATGCACGTGTCCACAGCTCGTGCATGCGTGCGCCCCCTCATCGAGGTCCTGACATTCGCGCATCTCACTCTGGTTGCTAGGCTATTTGGTCATCAAACACGTCATTGTTCGGTCAAATTTATTCGGCCTTTTCACTTATTTTCGGCCGGATAATTTCGGTTGCCGAACATTCGGTGCATCCCTAATTATTTGTATTTTAGGATTTGTACTAAAATGTTATTAGTGTTACATTTTAGTAAGAACACTGTCTAAATACTGGCACACTGGACCCACTGTAAATGCAAATCATAACCAGGGTAACTCTGTCTTTTAGAATTTGCTACACCATGGAGAAAAATGCCCTGGGGGTAAGTTGCATTCAGTTCTATAAAAGACTTGTCTATAGCTATTTGGTCATTTACGCCATTGTTTAAATATACTTTGAGCACTTAAGCCAAGCCTTCTCAAACTTAGGGGTCACTTGATTCACAAATTGGATATCAATAAAATCGTGTCTTTTGTTTCATTCTTTATTTAAAAGTTATTATTAGAACTATTGAAGACATAATTTGTGTGCTAATATTATGAACTGTTACTGTCAAATATAGACAAACCATTAAACACTGTCTCTGCACCTCATGGAAATATTCAGCATTTTGTATTTTCATTGACTAAGAAACTTAAGGGTTAGCTATATTTCATATGTAAACGCAAAACCGTAACCAGGATAATGGCCTTAGGAGGAGAATGCCTTGGAGGTAAGTTGCGTTAACTTCCATAAAAGAAATGTCTGCAGCCATTTGATCATTTAAGCCTTTGTTTAAGTGCACTTAAAGAGCATTTACACACCTGTTCGTATTTCAGCCTCAAAACCTGTCAAATGCTGTCAAACCTTTTCAGTTTTGCACATATCAGTTTGACATATTAAAATTTTATTTCATTATTGACTTCATTATTTCAAAAAGTTTCTTCTTCAAATCACTAACCACAGGGAAATGAAATGGTAAGATATTACAGATCCTTCTGTGATGTTTTGTGTTTTTGATAGGAACAAACACACTTCAGAAGAGAAACTGAGGAACTTTAAGCTCTGCAGTTCTGATGTTAAGTTTGTCAGGATTCTGGTCGTTGGTCAAGTTGGAGCAGGAAAGTCCAGCTTTATAAATTCAATCAATAATGTTTTCCAAGAGCGAATCACCAGTGGGGCTCTTGCTGGAACATGTGGAACCAGTTTCACAAAAGTTGTAAGTACCTCAACATATTCACTGGTTTGATTTCTTAATGCAGACAAATAAACCTGTTTGATTTAAACTAAGGTCATTTTCACACTTCCAGACAAAAGATGTTTTATGAAGTGTGAAAACGTTTCAAGCTCAGGACTGGTTCAGAGGTACAATCTCTGGTCCTCTTGAAAACACTGGTCTAGGGCTCGCTTCAGCCGAACATTCAAGTGATCCAATGACAGACCGTGCATTTAAAAAAGCACTATGCTTCTTTATGTGAGTGCACAAACGGTGATGTTTGGAAAGAATTATTCGATATTAGAGCAAACCCCGCCCCTAAATAAGCCCAGAATGGACCCTGGGTGCAGAATCAAATATTCAGGCAATGTGTAAAAAGGTCCTATGGAGGCTTTTACACATACAGCATTTATGTGAAGAATGTTTTGTTCCATTTGAGTGGAACCCTTGCGTGTTCTCCACCTCAGTGCAGTTCTGCAGTCAGATGAGGACACAACAATCACACTCACATCCAAGAGCATCAGAGTGAGGTGGTATTGAAGCGAGAAAGCGTTTCGACTCTGAATTGACTGTTAAACTGAAACACAAACTATTCAAATAACAAATGAATCAAATGCATCAATTTTTCTCTGATTCATACTCCGCTAACAGACTACTAGGTGTAAAAGCCTTAGTGTGTGGACCTCGGCTCTTAACGAGGCACAGCACTGTACAGTTCAATATTGTGTTTAATATGGAATTTGATCCTGAGTCAGAATCATATACAATTTGTGTCTTTTTCTTGCAGTACAAAACCCATCAGATCAAGGGGAAGGACGGCTCCCGTTTACCTTTTGTCTTCAATGATTTCATGGGACTTGAACCTGCCGATGGACAAGGCGCACATGTAAAGGACATCATCACAGCCTTAAAGGGGTTTCTTGAGGAAGGATATAAAGTGAGGAGAACATTTTACTCTCACAATATGACACAAAACAATTACTTTTAAAATTGATATGCTATATAATGTTAATACAGTACATATGAGGTTACATATTAGAATATTGTTCAAATAGTGTTTGAATGTCGTAGTACAACTGTAGTTCTGTAGTAACTTACCTACATTGAATTTTGCACAGTAAAACTGTGATATTACACATCTGTAATATTTATTTTTCACCAATTTTCAGTTTAATCCTGTTAGTCCCGCATCTGAGAAGGACTCTAGCTACAAAACAAATCCTAAAGCTTCTGATCAAACCTTCTGCCTGGTCAACGTTCTATCTGCAAGCACAGTGTCACTCATGGATCAAAAGCTTATTCAAAAGATGAAACAGATCCGTGAGGTGGCTTCAGAGTATAGTATGTCCTGTTATTATAGTTTAGAATCATCTCGAAATGTTTTTTTTTTATATTAGCACAATTATTCCCCAAAAACATACCACTGTGTTTGATTTGGTCCGAAGGTGTTGATTGTTTTTCTATAACAGCAGCCCTGACTGTAGTTCTGACTGCAAAGCAAATCACAAGTTTAGATTAATCTGTTCATTCTAATAGTTTCTATAGTAACAACTCACACAGGGACTTTTATTTATTCTATGGAAGGAGTCAACAGTTTCAACACTTTGTAACAGTCAGAGGTAAAGCTGTAACAGAGTTTTCTGATCTTTAGGACAGAGGAGATTATGATTAGTGGTTTCTCAGTAACACGACAAGCTGTGATTTTTATCTTAACATCAGGGGAGAAAATAAAGAGAGAGACTCATAAATAAAGACAGAGTCTTGTTCCACAACACTGAATGTAACTAACTAATAAAAGTTTAATTAATAAAAATAATTTCTGAAAATTACTGTGATTAGAATTTAACACTGCAGGACATGCTGTTGTAAGAAAATCATCTTTGGGGTGGTAACAGTTACATTGACAGGGGTGTCAGATGTACGGCCCGCGGCGCCAAAACCGGCCTGCTAGGGGGTTCAATCCGGCCCGCAGGATAAATCTTGAAAGTGAAAAAAATGCATAAAAGACACGAACTAGAATTTTTTAATAGAACGCTATTCCTAAATTATCCAGTAGGGGGCGCACTGTTTTAGTCAGAGTAGAAGATGTGGCACTTCTCTGGGACTCAGACCGAACAGCAGATGGTAGCACTGCGCCTTTTGCTGTTTGTTATTACGGTGTAGTCTAAGCTATTTTCTACTCGCCCCCATACCCCATTATCCAAAATGTCTTTGTCAAAAAGGAGAAAAGTGGATACTACTTTTCTCCTTTTTTGACAAAGGACAAAAAGATGCCAAGTTTCAGGAGCAAAAACAAAGTAGTCTAGACATGACTAACTCCTTTAAAAGAAATACTTAAAGAATACAGTTCTGTGAAAATGAATCCTTGCTGTAGTAATAGTTAAAAAATGTGCAATTTAATGTTTGTCAACAGCTTCACTACAGGAGTTTGGTTTGGTGGAATCCTATTGTTCATGCAATGCCATACATTTTAAAGTGCAATACTATATTTTTCAGTTCCAAATACCTGTGACTTAAACTTTTTTGCATTTGTACCAACACTGTGACCAGTTGTAATGCACACATGTAAATGATAATCAGAAGCAAATTGCACATGTTTGTCTTAAGAAATCTGAGGTTGTTCATGATATGTTTTGTAAAAGGATATTTCATTAAATCTGAAGATTTTCCTAATGTACTTGTACTTCTTTGCACGAAAACAAAGGAAAAAAACATGGACATTGTTATATATAATTATGCTATAATTTTACTGGCCCAGCCCACTTGACATCTAATTAGGCTGTATGTGGCCCCTGAACTAAAATGAGTTTGACATCCCCGAGTTACAGTAACTCAGCTTTATCACACCACCCAGTCATTGATAATTTCCCTATAATAGCATACTCCCCATATGTTTCAGTCCTTTCATATCATATTAGAATTCCTATTTTAGTCTTATTGAAGATAATAAACTGTTCATCCTATTGTACAGATTAGCCTCAAGTAATCATCTTGACAAAAGTGGATGAAGCCTATGAACTGGTTAGAGATAACCTAAGAAAGGTCTACACCAGCAAGAAGATCAAAGAAAAGGTAATTGTGTAATTAAATGGTGTATATTAGGATTGTAACTGATTACAATATTGGGATTGAACAGATATGTTCTCAATGAATGTAAATACTGATATGAATAGAAGTCACCTTACTCTATTTTGCACTTTTTAATCAAAAAGAGCTCCATATGTAATTCATTTTAAGATTTTGAGACCTTGTACATTACACATGAATTTTGTCATTCCTAAATAAACATGCTCAATCACTTTAAAAGAAAATCTTCCTGGAAATCATAAAGGCATTAAAATTAAATGGACCCCAGTTTGACTCACAGCAGCACTGTTTCTCAGCTTTGTAATAGGTCCTGATAGCGAGTCCATTTAAATTTTCTTATATTTCTTGAAATTAACAACCTGCCCAAAAAACTGAAGTAAATCTAACAATAAACTATCATTAGGTGGATGCTGTCAACTATAAACAGCAAAAGAACATGCCAAAAAGTTCCACAGGGCATCTGGTTGAGGTGTTAAATAAAATTCTGGTCTGCAACCTGCTATCTGTTATGATTTGTGAAGGAAAATGATTTATTTTTTCCTAACAGCCCTGGTTTTTATTTATTTATTTTATTTAAGTGTTTCTAGGGCATAGTGGTAAACTTATTAATCATCAGTCAAATAAATAATTTGTCACATTTATTTATAGATGCAGGAGTGTAGTAATCTGCTGGGTATTCCACTGAACCACATCTTCCCTGTGAAGAACTACCACGAGGAGGTGGACACGGATGATGACATGGATGTTCTGATCCTCAAGGCACTTGATCAGATCGTAAATCTCGCCAGTGATGCTCTGGAAAGCCAAAACCCTAGTGAGTGAAGTCTTTTTTTCACTCCTACAGCACACTAGTGCAGTGTCCAGCTTGTGAAAAGAATAAAACAGCATGAAACAATGTGTCATAGATAGCCAGTAACATGTGTAATGTAGATATTATTATTATTATTAATATAAAGCTCATTTCTTCTGGTTTGTGTTTCTGATTACTGGTGCTGTCACTGAGGTATCTGTACTGCACTTTGGACTTAAGTAACTTTTTAAATATGCTATTAAATAAATAAATATAATCAACTGAAAAAGTCAATTGTAATGATCTTTGGACTTACTTATTTTTAAGATTTATACCATTACACAAAACATGTTTTGACAGATACAAACAACACAAACACAATGTACAATACTGTTTCATAGTTCATACATAAATATGCAGGACTAAAACATCCAAAGAATGAATCCTCTTTCATTAACTACCAAGGAACACTGACTAACTACTCTCTCAGTAATTAGGGCTAGGCCTCGGGAAATAAACTTAAGGAAGAACACCTCCAAAGAGGGGGAAACAAAGGGTTACGCCACACTGGGCTTGAACCTGAGGCTGGAGGATGGAGAGACCAACATGCAGCGCAGTGAACTACCAACCCTGCACAAACAGACCATGGAGTGGGCCTAGCCAAACGCTCACGAGGAGTAAACTGAAAAATAAAAGGTCAGAGAGGACTGACTTACAAAAGAAATAAGTAAACTGAAGCCTTTTTCGTTTATTTTTTAAATTTATTTATTTATTTTAATTAAGGAACTGGAGAAAACCCGTGGAACCCCAAGAGACAAGGTCCAAGAGGTTTGGTCTGACACAGCGAGAAAGTTTGAGAGAACTAGGGAAACTACAGCGATAAACTCGAGCGTTTACAATATTACCGGCTTAGCCTCAATACAGCACTCAACAAGGAGAACTCAAGACTAACTGTTCGAGCAACCTGTAAGAAGCCCTTAAATAAGACAGTCACAGGTGGCGCTCGTTGCCACTAATTACTAAGGAACAGCTCTCTGTTTCCCTCTGGTGGTGGGCCGGGGTCATGGCGACCAATCCCTTACGTCAGTGGTTCTCAACCAGGGGGGCGTGGAGAGCTCGGAAGGGTGGCGCGATTTTTTTTCAAGAAAATAAAAAACAGCCAGGGAATCATTTGGGTACTTGGTGTATTTTATTACTTTTAATAGAATGTGTGTAAATGAAAAACTCTGCGTTTTCTCTCCCTCTGTATTTTCTTTTTGCTGGAAAGAGGCGGAGTTTATCTGCCTTTTATCTAGCTATCACTGCAGACCAGTGTTGAAAACTTAGCCACTTTTCAGACCCCTTCAGCGACTTTTATTAAAAAAAATGAATAAATGAATACAAGCGCCTATCGACAAATCCAGGGCCTCTTTGGACAAACCTTAGCAACTTTCCAAATGTCAGCAGTGCTGTCCTGCAAGCGCGAGCTCTCGCTTTCCCGATGCACACACACCTCCGTTATTACAGCCTAGTTCTCTCGTTCAGAGTAGTTCTAGTGTTCAGAAACATTTTTGATCATTCATGTTCCAGACCTGTCCGTTACATAGTTTTATAAAAGTCATAAATGATATTTATTTAAAATCATAAAAGTTATGGAAAGTAATGAAAAAAGTACAAAAACACAAAAGCAAATTATAAAAAATTACTCAAGATGATTTACGGCTGAATACAAATACAGATATGAATATTTGCACACCGATACAAAACTAATACAGCTATGAAATTACACCGTGGCATCGTTTCCTCTTTTGTTAGAGAAAATCTGTTCAGAGTTTTGTTATAGTTTCAAAACTGACTGAAAGGCATTTTTGCGTATATACACATCATAAATATATCAGTACTGTATATTAATCATGACCGTGTAAAGCTGTACGTGATTTTTTTTTTTACCTCAAGATTTTTGGAGACACATTTCCTGTTTGATGCTGACCACAATCCATTAAAGAAAGAAAAAAAAGAGAAAAAAGATGTCTTTATTTCTCACATTACAAATACGCTGAAATGACAATTTGTAAATACGGTGAAATTATTTTCTTGGCATATCCTCGCTCGTTATGAAGTCGGGGTCAGAGTGCAGGGTCAGCCATGATACAGCAACCCTGGAGCAAAGAGGGTCAAGGGCCTTGCTCAACTCAAGGACCCAACAATGGCAGCATGCTGGGGCTTGAACCATCAACCTTCTAATCAGTAACCGTTGAGCCACTACTGACCAACTGATGCCCTTATATGATCCATCCATCCATCTTCTATACTGCTTTATCCTTTTCAGGGTCACGGGGAAACCTGGAGCCTATCCCAGGAAGCATCGGGCACAAGGCGGGGTACACCCTGGACAGCGTCCCTTATATGATGTCACATGAAATTAAGTGATGTTATTTACATCACGCAGTTCCTCTGCAAGGCCTTTTTAAAATAACTGAAAAGTTTAGATCTTCACTTGTCCCAATTCACCTCAAGTCACCCTGCACATTACCTTACAGGGCTCAATAACCATGTTGTATAATTTTTTAACAAAGTTGATCATTAATATTATCCAGTGATAGCTAGATGATTATCTATGGCCTTCTGTGTTTGTAAAATGCTTTTACTTTCCATTTGCATTGGAATTGAGGCCAAATGAGAGGCTACATGTCCATGTCCGTGTGTGTGTGTGTGTCAGAAACAGAAAGTGTGCTAGAGTTCAAAAACTGAAGGTATAAAAGTGGGAACTGGGGAAGCTGCTCTAACAGTCGACCCAGTCAGAAGCTGTGAGTACATCTTTACAAATCTGTGAATTAACAAACAAAATGAAATTGGAATTATTTTTATTTGTATGACTACACTGTTACGGCCCAGTCTAGGTTAGACCGTGCAGAGTAACCAGCTCGGGATTCAATGGAATTTGACCTTTAAATAAGGGAAGCCAGGAATAACAACACACCCAGGTTTGTGTTAAAAAGTAGTGGTATATTGTAACACACAAAATTATATACATATTACTGTACAAGGAACCAAACCAGGTGTAACTTCAGGGTGGGCCAAGGCCAAAATAATAGAAAAAAAGAATTCTATTGTTAGGTAGCAATCTTACCTTAAAGGAAAATAAATAAAATACAAGGATGCTTCCCTAACTACCTAAGCAAACAAAAAAAAAAAAAACAGACAAAAGGACCCTCTCCCAAAAGAAATGGCAACCACACCCCTATTGCCGGTGAACCAAGTGAACATATATACAGTGGTGGATAGAATGAACAAAAAGGGTACAGGGACAACCAAACTCAAAGTCAAAAACCAGAACAGCAGTCAGAATATAGCATAAAGCAGCACAATCAAACACAATCTCTAAACACCAACACATGTAACCACCTCCAACATCCCACACCATTCTCACTCCTTTTCCTCTTTAAATATGGTTGTCATCCTGGGAGGCAGGAGAAAGGCAGGCTAGGGCAGGCTGGAAACTCTGGGAGGGAGTTCGACCTGCACACAAAATATGGCACAGCACACAAAAAACTTCCCATTCCAAAGATAGTGGGTTGTAACATACACACACACACACACACACACACACACACACACACACATATATATATATATATTAGTTTAAAAACATCTGATGATCAGGGCCGATTATATCCTGTCAATCAAAAGAGGGCGGGAAAACACATGGATTTCGTGCTGTGTGTAAAGATGTCGTCTCTTGTGTGGAATGATGACAAAACTGCAGTTTGTAAACTCTGCAATGTCTGTCATCTCTGCACTAATAACGGAAGTAAATTTTACGACGGAGGAGTTTCAGTGTCGAGTCGATCCCCGCCCCCCTGAATTAAAAGGCCAGTACACGTTGAAAGATTTAAATGAAGACGAGTTGGCAAAAAAAGTATATATATATATTGTACATAAAAATATATTTGTAAAGTAGTATATCTCATAATCAATGTTAATATGAATTAATAACATTCAATAAGTGAAGAAATCTTACTTTAATCTTCAGAATTGAGTTCCTGTTAATGTGAGTAATGTGTTTTCTGTTCATGAGACCAGTTACCGTGAAACAACTTGCTGAAATGGACAGAATAAGGTTTTTATTTGTTTTTATTGTTTAAATTAATATTGTTTAAATTAATAATACTTAATTTAAAAGAAGGAACAGATGGCAGAACTATGGGTATCGGCCGATATCACTCTGAATAATCGCTTATCGGTATCGGCTGAGAAATTTAATATCGGTGCATCTCTAATATATTATTATTATTATTTATAGCTTTTTTTTTGCTGGAACTAAGTGTCAAAATCTACTTTTCCCATCAGCATTGTTCAACTGGATTCATTGAACTGAATAAAATGGGAGGGCCTGAGACTAAAATTCCTCCATATATTTCTGCTCCACCATCTCCATCACCACCTCCAGGTGAAACTTAGTCTTATAATATTTAATCAGATGGTGATATGTTAACCTTAATATTACATACTGATACTGTTTATTATTTACTCCTGATTTAGCCTAGTTATTAATGAATTTATTTTCCCAATTATGGGAGTTAATCTAGGAGTGAGAATGTGTAATGCACGAGTACGTGATGTGACTCGACTAAAATCATGGAGCACAGCATAAAATAAACATTAATACTGATGATAGTCAAGGCACACATGTAAAGAACATCATCACAGCCTTAAAGGGGTTTCTTGAGGAAGGATATAAAGTGAGGGGAACATTTTACTCTCACAATATGAGACAAAACAGTTATTTTTAGCATTGTTACGGTATATAATGTTAATATATATGACGTTAGAATACTGTTCATGTAGTCAGTCTTTATAGTACAGCTGTAGTTCTGTAGTAACCTACACTGATTTTTGCACAGTAAAACATCTGTAATATTTATTCTTTCACCAATTTGCAGTTTAATCCTGCTACTCCCACATCTGAGAAGGACTCCAACTACAAAACAAATCCCAAAACTTCTGATAAACCCTTCTGCCTGGTCAACATTATACCTGCAAACAGAGTGTCACTCATGGAGGAAAATCTTATTGAAAAGATGAAAGAGATCCGTGAGAAGGCTTCAGAGTATAGTAAGTCCTGTTATTATAGTCAGAGGTAAAGCTGCAACAGAGTTTTCTGATCTTCAGGACAGAGGAGATTATGATTAGTGGTTTCTCAGTAACTCGACAAGCTGTGATTTTTTATCTTATTAACATCAGGGGAGAAAATAAAGAGAGGCTCATAAGAGAAACTGTTTATAGCTGCTAGAGCAGAAGCGATAACAGAAGATAACTTCTATCATGGATGTTCCACAACAGTGAATGCATCTAATTAATAAAACTTTAATTAATAAAAATTGTAATCAGTGATAAATGACTGTAATAAGAATTAAACACTGCAGGACGTACTGTTATAGGAAAATCATCTTCATATCATATTAGAATTCCTATTTTAGTCTTATTGTAGATAATAAACTGTTCATCCTATTGTACAGATTTGCCTCAAGTTATCATCATGACAAAAGTGGATGAAATCTGCCCTCTGGTTAAACAGGACCTAAGAAAGGTCTACACCAGCAAGAAGATCAGAGAAAAGGTAATTGTGTAATTAAATGGTGTATATTAGTGTCACATTGTGGTGAACTCGCAACTGCAGTTCCCAGAATGCAGTGCCAACTACAAACATGGCCGACAAGAACTACACTTCCCGGCCATGCACACGCTCAAGTTCAAACAATTACATGGATGTTCTGATCCTCAAGGTGCTCGATCAGATCGTGAATCTCACCAACGATGCTCTGGAAAACCAAAACCCTAGTGAGAAATCTGAGTGAAGGCGCTTTTTTTGTTCTTTTCCACCCCTACACCAGTGCAGAGTATTTAGGACAGTGAAAAAACATGAAATTGTGTCTAAAGTACATTATTAAAGTAAAGCTAATTTATTCTACTGTAATCATAACTGGTTTGTGTTTCTGTCGCTGTCACGTTCCTACTGCACTCTGGACTTTTTATATTCCATTAAATTAATAATTATAATGACGTTTGGTCCTACTTCTTTTTTAAGATTTATACCATTACACTAAACATGTTTTGACAAATGCAAATAACACAAACACGAGTAATGTACAATACTGTTTCATAGTTCATACATAAATATGCAGGACTAAAACACCCAAAGAACGAATCCTCTTTCATTAACTACCAAGGAACACTGACTAACTACTCTCTCAGTAATTAGGGTTAGGCCTCGGGAAATAAACTTAAGGAAGAACACCTCCAAAGAGGGGGAAACAAAGGGTTACGCCACACTGCACTTGAACCTGAGGCTGCAGAATGGAGAGACCAACATGCAGCACAGTGAACTACCAACCCTGCACACACAGACCTTGGAGTGGGCCTAGCCAAACGCTCACGAGGAGTAAACTGAAAAATAAAAGGTCAGAGAGGACCGACTTACAAAGGAAATAAGTAAACAAGTTTTTTTTTTAAAGCAAGGAACTGGAGAAAACCAGAGGAACCCCAAGAGACAAGGTCCAAGAGGTTTGATCTGACACAGCGAGAAAGCTGCAGAGAGACGGGAAACATGAGAGATAAACTCGAGAGTGTTTACAAAATTACCGGCTTATCCTCAATACAGCACTCAACAAGGAGAACTTCCTAGTTCTTCTTAGTTGTCCGTCGTGGTGACGAAGACCATTTTGTCATCAGAGATGAAGCATGCGTAGATGGCTGGTCAGGCCAATCTTTGCACGTAATGTCCTAAGGCAGGTGGGACAGGGGATGGGGTGGACGTCTCTGGGAAGGTCGCTGGCACAGGTTTTTCTGGCTTGCCTCTTTCGTTCGGCTGCAGCTTTCCAATTTATCTCACACAGCAAAGAGCCCTTGTGGATGGAGGAGCGCCAGGTGTCACGATCCAATGCAGTCTGTTCCCAGGAGGCAGGATTGATGTTAAACGCTTTCAGTGAGGCTTTAAGGGTATCTTTGAAGCGTTTCTTTTAGCCTTCTTGGCAACACTGACCTTGCTGGAGCTTGCCATAGAGGAGTCTCTTTGGTAGATGTTGGTCTGTCATGCGTATCACACGTCCTGCCCAGCGTAGCTGGGTCGTCATCAAGATGGTGAAGATGCTTAGGAGGCCTGCTTGATTGAGAACCACAGTGTCTGGGACTTTGTTCTGCCACTTGATGCCAAGGATTTTCCTGAGACTGGTGGTGTGAAAATGGTTCAGTTTCCTGGCATGACGTTGGTACACTGTCCACGTTTCGCATGCATACAGCAGTGTGGGGACTACAACTGCCCTGTACACTTTCAGCTCGGTCTGGATGGTGACGCCTCTTCGGTTCCAAACCTTGGCATACAATCTCCCGAAAGCTGAGCTGGCTCTCGCAATGCGGACGTTAACTTCGTCATCTATTGTGGCATTTTGTGACAACGTGCTGCCGAGGTGAACTTGGTCACTGTTTTCAGTCTCTGACCATTGACAGTGATGTTGGTCTCTGTATAGGGCTTCCCTGGGCTGGCTGATGCATGACCTCAGTCTTCTTGGTGTTGATGGTGAGAAGGAAGTTTGTGCAGACACTAGAAAACCTGTTAACGCTGCGTTGCATGTCCGTTTCTGTGCTATTGTTAAGGGCACGGTCATCAGCAAAGAGGAAGTCCCTGATGATGTCTGTCGAAACCTTGGTTTTCGCTTGGAGCAACCTGAGGTTGTACAGATTACCATCTGTGCGGTACTTGATGCCTATCCCAGCATCACCGTCTCCAAAGGCGTCAGTCAGCATTGCGGAGAACATGAGGCTGAACAGGGTCGGCCCCAGGACACAACCGTGCTTGACGCCGTTTAGCATGTAAGAAGCCCTTCAAGCCTTTCAGTACAGTCACAGGTGGAGCTGGTTGCTACTCATCACTGAGGGGACAAACAAAAATTGGTTGTTGTTTTTTTTTTTTTACATGTCACCAGCACAAATTCTACAAATATACTTTTATTTAATAAAACAATGCATTTACAATTGAAACATCTGCTATGAGCCGGGGCCCTGCGTGTGTGGAGTTTGCATGTTCTCCCCGTGCTGTGGGGGTTTCCTCCGGGTACTCCGGTTTCCTCCCCCAGTCCAAAGACACGCATGGTAGGCTGATTGGCGTGTCTACAGTGTCCGTAGTGTATGAATGGGTGTGTGAATGTGTATATGATTGTGCCCTGCGATGGACTGGCACCCTGTCCGGGGTGTACCCCGCCTTGTGCCTGATGCTCCCTGGGATATGCTCCAGGTTCCCCTGCGACCCTGAAAAGGAGTAAGCGGTAGAAGATGGATGGACGGATGGATGGATGGACATCTGCTATGAGATGTTCCACTGGCAACAATCCAGTATCTACAATTTAATGTTAATATTATTTACACCACAGTGGTACTGAACGCTCGATTGGTCAGACGGTATTAACGAATCTTTTATAACAGGAACTCTGACAGTAGTTCCAGACACAAGATAAACCACAGGTTTATATTAATGAGAGTCATTCTAATTCTTCACTATTTCTATAGTAACAACTTACAGAGTAGCAAAATAAGAAGAGAGAGACTTTTTTGTTGGCGTTTGTGTTACAATGAATTCATATATTTTGGGGCCTCGGGACCTGTTTTCTTTATCATGTTGCTGAAGACAGCGTGGAAATAGACAGGGTTTTGTTAAATCCGATGTCCTGACATTTCATCCCCCCAGTCAGACAGTCCTCCCAGGGCTACTAGCCAAGAACTGATCACAGAAAAAAAGTGAAATAATCACAGAAAGCCCTCACTGGCCTTCAGCATCAGTCATTATATGTTTGTATTTTTGTAGATGGAGACGTGCAGGAATCTGCTGGGTATTCCAGTGAACCACATCTTCCCTGTTAAAAACTACCATGAGGAGATGGACACAGACGATGACATGGATGCTCTGATTCTCAAAGCACTGGATCAGATCGTGAGCGTCGCCTGTGACGCACTGAGAAAAAAAAAGACATCTCTGACCTCTGGTGAAAAATCTGAGTAAGGACTCGGATCCCAAACGCCTAAGTGGCATTAGTGCAACACAGAGTGCTTTACAAAGCATTAAAAACACATTAGGATTACAGTTATTCCTAAATGGAGAAGGGTACTAAGTATGTGTGGTGGAAGGCTATGTACAACCACCTTGTAGGGGAATTATTCAAAACTTAACTAAGGAAGACTGAGTGAGCAACAGGATCCTAGTCCCCTCACCCAATGCTTTTAGTCTCTGTACAACTTGTGGTTGTATGTTGGTATCCATCGTGTTGCAACACAGTGATGCTCAAGATGAGGTGAGCTTCAGGATTTGTTCTGTAGCACGGCAGCCACCTGAAGTGTGTGTATAGATAACAAGGTCAGTATAGTTTGGTCTTTATCCCTTAGGAAGAAAACACGACACTTGCTTACCAGTGTTCAGTTGAAGATGGGAAGCATAATGTCCATCAGCACTCTTATAACTTGGATGAGGCGCTGAATGTCCAGCAGAGGGCAGAGTAATGTCTCTCCACCCAATGACCCTTAGCGATTGTGCTCACGCTCAAGACTGTAGTTTGATCTAGCGAGGCCGCAATCCCGGCTAACGGAGATCCAGTGGAGAAGACGGACAATACACAACCCTATCCGATAAGTCAGCCAACTCTTCTCACACCATAAGTAATGGCATCCGTTACGTTTTGAGTTCGTTTGAACAAACAAAACAAAACTTTATGTGAAACATAAATATATAAGAAAACACGGGAGTATTCGACCCCACCGGATAATAACTCTGTAAGCGCTAACAGGCCTATTTCCCCGCTCCACACACACAAACACGAAGGAAAACCCGTTTCATCGCCTTCTAGAACAGACTCGTTAAAGACAAACGGATTTTTAGAAACAACGTAATGTGTCTCTGGAACACGTCACGGGTCTAAACTGAACTTTTTTACCGCTGTAATATTCCCGAAGTTCACTCATCAGCTCAACTCCCGCCGCTGCTCTAATTCCCTCTCACCCCGCCTCTCCTCGCACAAAATGGCGGTGTACACGTCATCGCAATATCAAAATAAAAGTCTTTACCGAATAGACTTTGTAGGCTCCCCTACATATGCATCGCTAAAATAAGAGTAATGTAATATTCTGTCTTTATGGAATATATTCGATTATGTTATGTTACTTTAGTTACAGTAAGAATAAGACAAAGATTTCACTCCCTTTCAGAGTTAATACACCGTAAATGTAGGACTCTGACCAGGATGTCTCACATGTCAGTCTCAGTCCTCAGTCCTTCAGTCCAGCAGATCAGCTGTTTATAAATCAGATTTGAAAATCAGCAGAATTAGCATGTAAGCCAAGTTCTTTGGTCTGTGGTTTGAAATGGTGCCTTGCTTTTCGTGCTGTCGCCATTAATTACAGATTTCAAGTGCATATATATATATATATATATATATATATATATATATATATATATATATATATATATATATAATTTTTTAAATTATTTTATTTATTTATAAAAAAAAATTGCTGGAAGATTAAAAACCTTTTCTTACATGACAAAATCTACTTTTCTCATCAGCATTGTTCATCTGGATTCATTGAACTGAATAAAATGGGAGGGTCTGAGTCTACACCTCAACGACCTCGAACACCTCCACAACCTCGAACACCTTCACCACCTCCATCGCCTCCATGTGAGTCTTAGTCTTATAATATTTATTAGATGATGATCAATATGTTAACGTGTATAAAACCTGTTAGATTTTGATAAAACTGTCAATTTCTGCTCACTTACTGTATCAGTTTGACATAATCTGATTTTCTTTGATTGTTGATGATTATCGACTTGGGGTAGTTGTCCACAAGCCCCTCATAATACTGTACTCTGCCATATTTTTTACCCATTCTTCTAACTCAGTCAGGGTTGTGGTCCTCCTTGCTTAGACACAGTTTCAGTTCAGTCCACAAATTTTTCACAGCTAAAATGGTGTTCCCTTTCAAAGGGAACTTCGATGTTGCGTTTAGCATAACACTATGGGAACGCCTCTCGCGCGCGACCGGCATCTGAAGCTTGTGTAAAATCATGCCTATTTATAGGCCTGCCATGATCAAGTGACGTGGTAATTAAGTGCGTCGCGTGATATAAATATGGCACCTCTGAACCGCGCCATCAGCCTCTATTATCTGAAGCGAAGACGCAATTCAAAGGCCTACCCTGGTATGACAAAGCTACGCAACGTCTCGTTCCATTCTCAGGGAACCGGGTTACCCAGACCTTCCCTTTCAAAGGGAACTTCGACGTTGCGTTTAGCATAACACTATGGGAACAGGAATACCCAGTCCGTCGTACTGAGGGTACGGCCTATTCAAAAAGACCCAAGTCCAAGGGTCACTGCAAGACACGAGCACGGGGTGGAATGAATATCCAGGCTGTAATAACAAATGAATGTGTTTGGCATAGACCACTCTGCAGCAGCACACACATCCTGTAAGGATACCCCTTTGGACAAAGCCTTCACGGAGGCGACCGCCCTAGTGGAATGAGCCCGTAAGCCAAGAGGCGTAGTGAGACCGCGCGCTTTTTGAATCGTGAATCGTGCGTTTTGTTTCGACTATAAACATGTTTTCGGAAAATGGTTCGCCAGCGAGGATACGTACACAGAACTGTTGCTAAATACATAAGCTTTTGTCTATGCTTTGACATCCCATGTCCCCGCTGGCTGACAGTCAAGTCGTGTAAATTTATGACCTCTGGTAACACTGTTTGATCTGAATGTGTGATCTTTCCTGGCAGTTGTCTGTCTGTGTGTGAGAGAGACGTGTGATTTCTGGGGGTTTTGCTGACTAGAATGCTTACAAATGTGTTTATGTTAACGAATTAAGGAGAGAGTCGTGCATCTCAGTGCTTAAATAATGGTTAAAACGTTGTAGTTAAAACACAGTAGAAACTCTGCAACTATCTGTTACAATGTCTGCTCCGAGAAATCCTAATACCCCTAGAGGAATGTTGTGTATTCACCAACACGAGGACCTGTTGAAATGAGAGAGGACCTGACTTCTGCTCCAAGAAAAAAAAAAACCCAAGATGTTAGTTTGATAATTTATTCATGGAGATATTGTAAAGACGTTGTTGTTTAACCCTGAGCAGGGCGTCAACAACTCCACAGATCGTGTCTTAAGTCCGAAGGTTTATTTAGGGAGTAGAAAAAACATTTAAAGATGTTTTAAAAGAAACAGGTGTTTTGTACATAATGCTAAAAAAGAAAAATGTTTGTAGTCCAATGTGAAATAAATGGGTGGAGACACACTGAGTACATTTCTGTTCCACAGTCTATAAGGATCCCCACCATTAATGTAGAGCGACAAATGTACACACCCTCCATGTGAAGGATTAAGTTGACTAGTCACTTACAGTTATAAAGACATGTCCTTGTGCAGACTTACCTTCACACCAGCATTGCCCACTGACACGTCTTCTCCCATGTCAATGTATAAGAAAAGGCAAAAAGTAATATGAGATATATAAGAATATATTTGATCTAATATAAGATATTATAATGAAAAAACGAAATAATATTATTTAACTAGGTCTGCCATTCAGCCCTCTTAAGTGTAAGAGCATTATCAGTATTGTACGGCAGTTGGAACAGTAGTTAGGGGCAGTTGGGAGAGTAGTTAGCTTTCAGATGTCAGATGAAAAACTACTTTTTGAGTCACAGTGCCAAAGTACTGCAGAATATTTCAATCCTTCTTTTTCAGCCTGAAGGACTGGCATTTATTTAATAGACAGATGGCACAGCCATATACTTGGTCAGAGGATTTTAGGAATTTCTTTAAGAAAGGTTCATTGTTTTTTTGTTCTTTTATCATGGCGTCAGTTTGTATACTTACTTTGGTTAGTGACTTAAACTGTTTTATTAGGTGGTGACAGATTTAGTTAACAGGGAATGATGATAGGTGAAGATTAAGTTGGTATTCGTGTACAAAATAAAACTGTCTATGTATATTTGTCTGTTATGTATCTGTTTAAGCACTACTGTAATAGCGATATAAAGAGAGAGAGAGAGAGAGAGAGAGAGAGAGAGAGAGTCCATTAACTAATTCATAGAACCCCTTTCTACCTTTTTAAGTTCGTTATACATGTTTCTTTTGAAGCATTGTGTTCAGACATTGCAAATCATTAGTCTGAAGGTTAAGGGTTCCTTAGACTTTTGCTTCTTCAGCATCAACAAAGTCTAAACAAAGACTAAACTCAGAAACAATATAACTGTCTGGTTGTGATCGGAATAAAAGGCAACGTGAAAGGTGACTTAATTCCCAATGAGATTTCTCTATGTTCTATATGACCTTTCTACAGTATATGCCATTAAGTCCTAGTTTCCAGCCATCATTACAGCACGGGAGAGGAAATCTCGTTCATCAGACGTGTGATGTACATCTAGACAATCTGATAACAAACTACACACAACATTTATGTTGAGAAAATTCAGCTTGCTCTTTGTTCCCAAATAACATTGGACCAGATCCATAGTTTACATCATCTGCTCACATGTATTTAATCTGTATTACAAGTACTGAACAAGTTAGAGGAAGAGAACGTGTAGCTTTACTGTTCATTGGAACTTTATTGTTTATTTGGATCTGTCTTGTTTCATGTTCATATTCAGGTTTTTTTATATTCATTTTATTATTTTTTATGAAGTACCTTCAACCTAGGAGAGTCTGGCATCTGACATAACATATGAATGTAGGAACATGGATTTTCACCATGCGCTCCACCGGCACACTAGTTGAAAAGAAACTCAAACATGTTAAAAATTCAAAGGTCAGGCAGTGCAGGAGTAAGCAAAATAAAAGCACATCACCTATTTAGATTATATCTATGATTAAGTTCACATTCAGTTAAGAAATGAAGCTTATGTTAAGGCTATTCTTCCACAGATGTCTTCAGAAGAAATTGATGACCAATTCCCTAGGTATTATGTCTCAATTTAAAATAAACACTTACATGCAGATACAGAAGGTATGATATTGTATAGGAAAGAAAAGCATGATTACATTTCTGCTTATTCGTGTAAACGTCAACTACATTGTGTAATCGAATTTCATGTATTGATACTTTTTTTTTTAAAACTCATTTGTCATTCACACATATAGCCTTCTAGCTCCATTGTAGTCAGTTTGCTCTTTGAGCAGAATTAGCAGCCTTTGGACTGTGGATAGTTCTATGAGAGATAAAAGTAGTAGACGCAGAGTGTTTCTTTTTTGTCTATATTGCTCATTTCATTCAGTGCTTTTGTGTCTATAAATCCTGCAGAGATCTTAGGTATGAGATTTGTATTGTAAATTACACCAGATTTTAGTTATTGTTCTACAACTTCAAGTTAGTCATTTCTCCTGGTTTAAAAGGCTGTATTCTACTGGAGAAAATCTAACTGGAGCAACGTCATTTTAAAATGATTGCCAACTTAACAACTTGTGTTCAGAATTATGGTAATTAAGTACATAACACTTAAATTCCTGTTAAATAATGTGGAAAAATATGTGTGTGTGTGTGTGTGTGTGTGTGTGTGTGTGTATCATATTATTGGTTGGATGTGTACGGAAATTCATTATTAATCATTTACTTTTTTTTTCACCAGCCTTATGTATGTATAGAGCGGGATCAACCAAGATGAGCCTTGTGATTTGTTTCTAAGCGTGACGTACCGAGAACACCGCCGTAGCGACTGTGGCCCTGCTTCTGAATCAGGGGTTTTAGGAGGAAGTGTTCGAGACATCGCTGCCATGCTAGAAATGTCCACATTAGGAGGCAGAGCAAAAGGTGCTAGCAGGAATTACTTACAGGTAACACTGTTTTTATGAAATCAAACAACAGCATATCCATTATATGTAACCGAATATGAATACGTTATTCAGAATGAAGAGATATGAATAGGAGGCACACTGGTCGGTTTAGGTTTGTTTTAATGTTTAAGTTCCTGATGAGATTCCCTCATCTTTTTGTTAACATATGGTTTATAGGGATAATAAGTAAGTATTTGCCCTGTTCTCCAGGTGAGCCCGGACATCCTCAGATGAAACCGTGACTCTCTGAGTTCAGACGAAGAGATCCAGAGTCGCCGTCACACCATCAGCGGCCCCTTAACTGACTACGAGATCCCCATTGCACAGCAAGAGGGCACAGAACGAGACGAAGTTACCAAATCTCTGCGAATTACTGATGAACCAATGGAAACACTCCCTGAGAGACCAACCCCAGAGCCCCGCCCCCGCTCCATGCTCACTCAAGAAGAGTGGTCATGTGTGGATGCCATGGCAACCTTGAGGAGGCCCCGCACACCTCACGACTCGAGCAGCGAGAGGGTCCAGCTCAACGAGACCAGCACTGTGAGACGACGGCCAAAAGTAATAGCTCCCACTCAGAGGGATGATGCGACAGATGCTGCTATTCGTGTAAGACCTGTATCAGAGGTGGAACATGTATATCGGGAAAGTGATATGAGCGAGGATTTCCAGCGAGCGCTGAAGCCTCCAGTTTCCCCCAAACCATCTCTGGGCCTCAGGAAGCCTGAGCCTCCCACCCCAACCAGGAGAGTCCCACTTCTAGGACCAGAGAACCAACACAGCACAGGTATTGCTAAATTAACATGGATAATAATTCCTGAGAAATGGCTAAACCAGCCTTAAAGACATGCTGAAAGAGCAGAAATTACGTCTCATTATGTGAATTTTTTTCATTCCTAGTCTTTAAAATATTTTGTCGGGTTTATGATTCTTTCGAATTAGATTATATACCTTATGTATATATTCATAATTTTTTCTCTGATGGTTTTGTCTCTTTAGTGGAGGGCAAAAGAGTTCCACTGCCTGTGTCTGCAAAGCCAAGCCCTCCTCCTACACTTCCTAAACCAATCAAAATGAAGCCCTTACCAACACACACACTTACCCCACCTAGTTACCTAAACACACACCCACACTCCTCTACCATTCTCCCCGAGCAAGTGGATCATTCTATACTCAGTCCATCAACCCCGACCCCCAAACTTTGTCCCCACGACCTTTGACATCTCCCGCTCAGAGCCCCCAAACCCCCCAAACTCCTTCTACCCCTGGGTGCGGATCTGCCCCAGTCAAACCCCCGAGATCTTCCATGGCAGGGCTGTCAGTGGACATTCCCAGCCCTTTTGAGGCAGAGCCACGAGAGGTGGAAAAACACAACGAGGATGACGAGCAAAAGAGACAAAGGAAAGAGATAGCAGTGATTAAGGGGCAAGAGATGGGAACTTCCAGCGAGGTCACAAAGCTCACAGAGGGATCAGAGCAGGTGCTGATGAGGCGGAGGAAAGTGGGTGTGGCCAGACAGATGCAGATCGAAGGAGACATCAAAAGCACAACAGAAGATGGCGTTGTAACTGCAGATGAAATTCGACAGAGGGCGCCAAATGTCAGCGGAACGGATGAAGGCAGAATTCATGGAGAAGAAGAAATAAACCAGCTAAGGCTGGACAAGACCAGTGCCTCCTTAGCTGCAGCACTGGAGGTTGTAGAGGAAAGGATCATGACCGAAGACAAGTATTTTTTAATTCATGATTAAATATTACAATGAATAAATATTAGTTGATACTAATTAAAATGAATAAATATTTTCAAATCCCACCTTGTGTTTTAAAAGCACAGTCAACATTCTTGATGATATTGGAAGCATGTTTGATGACCTCGCTGACCAGTTGGATGCCATGCTGGATTAAAAAAGAAAAAAGAAAAAAAAAGCACAAAATTAATTGTAAACAGAAAAGCACAGCATCGTCTTCATCTGAGCGCCTGATCTGTTTAAAGCCACGCTTCAATGAATAAACGAATAAACACTGATTTGTTGATCTTATCAAGGATATTTTTTTAAAAAAAGGACCTACTGGAAGGCAGAGATCTTGGGTTTAAAACGTTAAATCCCTGAAACATCGACGTTTGGTGAAGGTCTTGGAGCCAGGATGTACGGACTGTTCTCATGCTGCTTCCAGAGATAAGCACAATTAAATGCTATCAAACTATTTAAACATTGTTAAGGTCAAGAAATGCTAGCAATGTGTCAGAGTGTGTGTGTGTGTGTGTGTGTGTGTTTCTATGTGTGTACTATGTTTGGGCTTTCCTTCACTGGCGATCGACATTTGTGTATTCATTTTTCAATAATAATTGGAATCACCATTTTTGTGCTTTAATGTTGAGTTGGATACCCAGCTACGACGTTTTCAAAGGGGAACACGGGACAAAATTTTGGAGGGAAAAAAAACCCCCTGATTGATATGTTAAGGAATACGCTAAAAGTCGAGGAACATTGCTAGCTAGCTATAAGAAAAACAAAAACAAAAGTAGGACAAGCTATTTAATGGGTTCCCCTTTGAATCCATATTTAAAGCAAAAAAAAAAAAAAAGCTGAAATATTGTGACCCTTATGTTGTCACCGTAGTTGTTCGTGCGTGTTTGTGTACTTCATCGACGAATCCCGATTTTCAGCCAATAGAGTGGTGTAAACTATAATTTATCATTTATAAATGCTGCGTGATGTAGTGTAAATGTGACATATAGATTACAGTGTAGGATTTGGAATGCAACAAGAGCCCCTCCAGTCCCATTTAATGTGAACAAGAATTACGGGCCGTATTCAGAGTCCAGAATTCATGCAGGGAAAGTTACTCCTATTCAGAGTCGAGTTATGACTTGCTCTGTGTGTGCCATTCAGATTATTCGAATCCCCTGTGTGTCGTTAATGCCTTTGAGGTTGCCAGATTTTTCTTGAGCAGAATTGTCAGAGACGGGGTTTTTCAATTGCATCTAGACCACCACCTTTAAACCTATAAAATAAAAAAAACTCTGCACTCTTTATTCAGCAGCTTATAGAATAGCACTTGATCCAGTGCATCCTATTATTTAGCATTTTATTTTTATATTGTGCGCCGACAGTTCATTGTGTGCACAACTTAACGAGATACTAACTCGAGCTCATGAAATGTGTCCTCATGCGGGAAACAATCGCAAACCTGTGTTTTAGGCTCTGCTCCATGTGCATAACTCTTGCGTAACTTCCAAGTAGCCTGCGATTCTGTCTGAACGAGCAATTTCAATACTCTGAATACAGCCCTCTGTGTGTTTGGGGTGTGTGTGTTTTCGGGGTTGGGTGTGTGTGTTTAAGATGCAAAATGAGATGATGTTTTTATGATTTTATGTTTCGCATATGCATTGGCCCATTGGAGAGAGCTTGCAGTCAAGACAATAGTGGCCAAAAGAACATAATTTAGTGTATATGTTATATAATTGCAGAGCAATATTTCTATCAACTCTCCATGTTGGTAACTTTTAGTTTTATGACAATCCTTTATCATGTTTGATTAATTCTGCTGAAGGTGGACATTTAGAGAGTTAAACCTTATATCCTGTAAAAAACAAACAAACAAAAAAACTAACAAAAGTCTATGTAATTATTCGAGTTATTTTGTGTACATGCTCAACTGGCTAATGTGTTTGACCCTAGTGAAATGATCCTTGGAGATCCTCTTCCATGTAAAGCATATTGAGAGTATGTGGAAGTACGATAAATAAACTTTATGAATTATGGACACATAGCGCATTCATTCATTTATTTATTTATGCATTCATCTTACGCACTTTATATGGACATTTTCACTTAGGGGTGTAGTCACTTTTGTTGCCAGCGGTTTAGACATTAATGGCTGTGTGTTGAGTTATTTTGAGGGGACAGCAAATTTACATTGTTACACAAGCTGTACACTCACTACTTTACATTGTAGCAAAGTGTCATTTCTTCAGTGTTGTCACATGAAAAGATCTATTCAAATATTTACACAAATGTGAGGGGTGTGCTCACTTTTGTGAGATACTGTATGTTGAATCCCTGGACCACCAGAGACCATCACATCAACCGTTGGGTTATGGTCAGTAAAAACTATTACAGGTAAAGGACTTCCACCTCAAAGTGCTGCAAAGCAAGAAGTAATGCTAAGGATTCCTTTTCTATAGTGCTGAAATTTAGCTGAGCTTTTATGAAGTTTTTAGAAAAGTACTTAGTGGTCGATATCAGACGCCTTTTCTTACAACAATACCGCCACTGAAACTGCCCAGTCATGGGTCATCCAGTGACATTTCAGTTACTGAATTTTCATGAGCAGGAATTTCCAGATTCTTTATTTCAAGTTTCTTTCTCCCATAAAGCTATAGACACACCCATGACTGGAATGGGCACATTTTATAAGCGCCTGAATGTCACGTAATGGAGGCAAAGACAGATTCAAGCGCAGATAAAAAGGTTTTAATAAAGACCAAAACAACACACAAACTGAGCGGCGTCCTCAGACGAACAGGGAGGCTGAACGACGTTCTCCATCGACACGGTGGGCTGGACTAGATCCACAGTGGGGGAGGGAGAGTGGGACATGGTTCCAGCCTGGTTGGAAGGCTCCCCTTTGAGCTCTGGAATGCAGGACGGCGCCCCTGGAGTGCAGGGCGCCGCCCCCGACGGCACTGGAACGCTGGATGCCGGCACTGGAACGCTGGGCGCCACCCCCGGCGGCACTGGAATGCTGGGCGCCGCCCCCGGCGGCACTGGAACGCTGGGCGCCGCCTCTGGAACGCAGGGCGGCGCCCCCGGGGGCACTGGAACGCTGGGCGCCGGCTCTGGAACGCAGGGCACCGCCCCCGGCAGTTCTGGAACGCTGGGCGCCGGCTCTGGAACGCAGGGTGCCGTCCCCGGCGGCACTGGAGGGCTGGGCGGCGTCCCCAGCGGGGCTGGAGGGCTGGGCGGCCTCCTCGGCTGGGCAGGGTAGCAGGACAGCTTCTTCGGCTGTGCAGGGCAACGGGACGGCCTCCTCTGTTGGGCTGGACAGCAGGACAGCTTCCTCGGCTGTGCAGGGCAGCGGGACGGCCTCCTCGGCTGGGCTGGACAGCAGGACAGCTTCCTCGGCTGGGCAGGGCAGCGGGACGGCCTCCTCATCCGGGCTGGACAGCGGGACTGCCTCCTCGGCCGGGCAGGGCAGCGGGACGGCCTCCTCAGCCGCCTCAAGCTGTCCCTCTGAGGTCGCCATGTTGACCTCAGGTGGGAGCTCCACAGCTGAGACCTCCCCATAGGCCTCAGGCTGGAGCTCTGCTGTCCTCATTGCCCCCCCCAAAAAAATTTCTGGGCCAGCCTTCACCTCTGGACTGCGCAGCGTGGTGCAATTCCCCTGCAGTGGGAAGCCCCAGATGCTCAGGTCACTTTGCTGGCTGCATGGCGCTGCACAATTCCCCTGCAGTGGGAAGCCCCAGATGCTCAGGTCACTTTGCTGGCTGTGTTGCATGGCATCGCTCTTTGGCTGCGGGGACGGGGTAAATGGCGCGAGGGATGACGCGGTGTGCAGCTCGGCTTTGCACTGAGCAATTTCCTCTTCGAGCTGTTTGCTCATCTCCAGGGACGAACGGTAAAGCGCCCAAATCCTGGCCTCTTCGGCGGCGCTCATGGATACCTGCTGCTTCTGCATTTTTGGGGCGCAGTATTCAGTTAGGAAACGGGACTGGAGGCGGATGCAGGTGCAGGTCAAAGTCTTTATTAATTAGCAGACAAACAAACACAGGGAGCGCGGTCTCTACTGACTATACAAACTCTGGACATCTAGCTACGACCGCTAGCATGCTACACATTAGCACATACCGTCATACTTCCTCGACATGACAAATGTAAACCAAATAATACTGCGCCAAGTGCGCAGTCACGGAGGGGTTTAAATAGTCAACATAATCAAACCAAAACATGGATACCTGGGCAAATCAGAGACATGATCAAAGTTAATTCAATGTCCAAGCGGGAAGCGAACGAAAACAAAAGAGTCACGTGACCAGTCAGAAGCCGTGCCGCAGTGCCATCTGCTGGCCGTGGCGTAACAGATCCCAATTAACCACCAGCTGTTTCTTTTTAGTAACACTTTATTTCCCAGCCTTTTGTTGCCCCGTCCCAACGTTTCTGAGATGTTTTGCGGCCATCAAACTCAAAATGACCTTTTTTCCCCTTAAAATGGTACCTTTGCTCAGTTTAAACAGTTGATATATTTTCTATGTTCTATTGTGAATAAAATATGGGTTTATGAGATTTGCAAATCATTGTATTCTGTTTTTATTTACACTTTACACAGTGTCCCAAGTTTTTTTTTGGAATTGGGGTTGTATATTTGTTTTACTTTTTTTCTCTTAAAACATTTCTGTATGTCACTTGATTTTCATATGTTGCAGTTTCACAACGAAGGTGAGAAAAAGTTCTGATCTCATTTCATTTGTTGTTTATATCTGTTACAAAAAATGTTAGAGGGCACTGCGGCGCAGCTTCTAAGTGGTCACATGACTTTGTTTTGGTTCGTTCACTTCCTGGTTGAGTATTGGGTTATGTTTGAGTGTCTTTAATTTGCCCCAGGTGTCCATGCTTTAGTTTGATTGTGTTTGTTATTTAAACCCCTTGTGTGGCTACACACTTTGCGCAGTATTAATCTAAAGTCTCCTGAGTTTCCGTTTATGGTTGAACATGGTAGAATGTATGTTTAGCATGCTAGTGGTCGTAGCTAGGGAACCAGTGTTTAAGTATAGTCAGTATAGACCATGCTCCCTGTTTTTGAGTTTGTTAATAAAGACTTTGACCTGCACCTGCATCCGCCTCCAGTCCTGATCCGTAACAGAATACTGCGCCAATAATGCGGAAGCAGCAGGTCGCCATGAGCGCCGCCGAAGCGGCCGAGTTTGAGGCGTGGCGCCGTTCGTTCGAGGAACAGAGCAAACAGCTCACCGAGGAAATTGCTCAGCTCCACTGCCTTTTAAAGCCGCTGCAGCAAACCGGGCTACGCGCCACGCCACCATCCGCGCAATTTCTCACGCCCCCGATGCCGGAGAACTATGCCGTGCAATGCGGCCAGCAGAGCTACCCGAACTCCTGGGGCCTCCCGCTGCAGGGGAGTTATCCAACGCCATACAGCCAGCAAAGCTACTCGAACTCCTGGAGCTTCCCACTGCAGGGGAATCGCACCACGCTGCCCAGCCCGGAGCCGAAGGCTGGCCTAGAACTTTTTTTGGGGGGGGCCAACGACGACGACAGCAGAGCTCCAGCCTGAGGCCTACGGGGAGGTCTCAGCTGTGGAGCTCTTGCCTGAGGTCAACATGGCGACCTCAGAGCTGCAGCGTGAGGCCTACGGAGAGACCTTATTATGTGTACATAATAATGCTGGCTTAGTGTGTTTACAGATGAATTGTTGTGCTGCTGCAGCACATACTGATAGGGAATGAATGAATGAGGAATGAATAGAAAAATGTGGTGTTTGATGCTGTCATGTGGGGTAGTAAAGATAGAATGTAATCTGGAATACCAAAACAACTTGTGTTTTTCACGAGTCTCTGTCATCAAATCCAAGTCAAGTCTCAAGTCATTTATTTTTTTTTGCAATTTAAGTGCATCTCGCGTCCAAGTTGCAGGCTTGAGTTTTCACCTCTTGAAAATAAAGATGCTAGCAAATAATATCGTTATGTGCAAAATGAAAACACCACAGCTCAAAAGTTAATCAAAAATTTTCTGCCTTTTTGTTGAGGGTACATACATGATGATAATATCAGGAGAGGATAATGACTGGTTACAGCCTAATTAATGAATTTATGAGACTACATTTTATTCATTGTTTTTTTATTGCTATATAGAATTTGACAGAATGGAGGAGTGTAAACTGGAAGTAAGTAACAGTATTTACTCAATTACACATTACACATTTTACCCTTGTTAAGTAGCAAATAATTTGCTGGTAGAGCAGGAAATGAATCAGAACTATAGCTATTAATGCATGGCTTTGCAATGTCATGCTAAGTTCCTATTTTCATAAATGTATTGTTTCTTTCTTTCGCTAGTGGGAGAGATCGACTTGAGGCAGATCTGAGAGATTTTACGATCCGTCATGCAGAGATCACCCATCTCAGAATCCTTGTTCACGGAGTGGGTAATGCTGGAAAATCCAGCTTCATCAACTCAGCTAACAGTGTCTTTCAGCACCGTGTAACGACCAGAGCTGGAGCAGCATGGAGTTCAAGCACGAGTTATACGAAACGAGTAAATACGGGTTTTAGTTATAGACAATTCAGTTTAGTTTGCAGAACTAAATTTGTCATCAGCTTATCATGTTCTTCATGTATAGCTACTTTAGTTTAAAATGTTATGGATAGTATATTAATAAATGCATTACATTTATGTAACATGATAAACTTCAGGCAGTTAAGACTGTGTTGAATCTAATAATTGTGTTAAAATATTGTATTGGTTTTGTCTTTGCAGTACAAAAGCTACAGAACCTGGAATGGAAATGACAGCACCTTACCATTTATCTTCAATGATAACGTGGGGCTGGAATATGAGTGGACACTTGGAATCCACGCTGATGACATCATTACTGCTATGCCGGGCCACGTGAGAGAGAACTATATGGTATGGTTAATGTTATTTAACACAAATACACATTTCACACATACACACTTCCTGCCTGTCCAAATATATATTTGCCTTTCCAATTATATTTCTGCATGTCCAAGAAAAATTCCTAACTATATTATTTATTCCTGCCTGTCCAAGTATATTCATGAATCTCAAAGATATTGTGTAAAAACTGTCTATTTTTCAGTTTAATCCTACGTGTCCTTTACGAGATGGTGATCTAGGGTACAATAACGCCCCCACTCTGAATGATAAAGTTCACTGTCTGGTGAGCGTTATGTCAGCACAAACCCTCCCTGTCATGTATGATTCTTCCATCAAGAGCATTAAGGATGTCAGGGAAAAGGCCAGTGCCCTTGGTGAGTAACACGAGTAAAACTCTCAGCTTTACTATTAATCATTACTATCCATTGTCTTTTACATGAGGCAAGCAAAGAATAGTTTTTCATAAACAAGACATAAAGATAAATCTAATGTAAATATAAGATCTCAGTTTTTAAGGTAAAAATCAAAGTGAAGGGGAAAACCTAATGAAATTTACTTTAAAGTTCGTATGAGCCTATGTGACCAAGCAAAATAAAAACATGCAGGAGTTGCCCAATGTCTCCTCATTGGTTTGTATAATCAAGAATATAATATTCAGCATTAATCCTTGGTAGCTGTAAGAAAATCATTCTCTCTGCATGACAGGTATCCCTCAAGTGCTTATCTTGACACATATTGATGAGTGCTGTCCACTGGTTGAGCAAAACTTGAGAAAAGTCTACTTCAGCAAGAAAATTAAGGAAAAGGTTTGTCATATAATACTTTCTGCTTTATTACGTAAGTGGGTTTTTTAAATGTTGAATCCCCTTGGGCGGTAACTGTTTAATCCAAAACGCTGATCATCATTACCCAGTTTTCAAGTTGTACCTGTATGCAAAGTACAGAGACCTCAAGGCTTGATTTAAATGATAACATGTAATCCTTTTCCCTTCCTCTTATTCTGCTTTTTTCCCCCATATGGCAGGTATCCCTACAATGATTGTCCTGACAGATGTTGATTCAGCGTGCTCATTAGTTATTATTTCCAAAATATCCCCACAAGCTGCAGATTAAGCTGACTCGAACTTAATCGAACTATTCACCACAACCGACAAATACTGTATCTAGCCATTTTATCTTGTAATATAAGTGTAAATATTCATCATTTAATTTAATCTAGTAAATATGAAATTTTTTGCTAGTCAGAATCCAAATTAAGGACATCATGTGAGAGCCTTTTCAATCTGGTTCCTCTCGATTGTTTCTTGCTGATGTCGTCTCAGGGGGTTTTTCCTTGCCACACTCGCCTCTGGAATTGCTTGCTAAGGGATCGACTTAAACTTGAACTTAAACGTAAAGTTCAAAGCCAGATCTCTGTAAAGTTGCTTTGTGACAACGCCCATGACTCTTCGGGTAATCAAGATTGTGCACTGCTGAATTTGAAGGAGATGGAATCTTTAATCAGCAATGTGCGAGGAATAGAGTACCTCAGGAAAATAATAAAATAAGTGTGTATATATGTGTGTGTTTGTGCGAGAGGGGGAGTTAGAGAGAGAGAGAGAGAGAGAGAGAGAGAGGGCTGGTTACCAAGTGAAAGCACAGAATGAGTCACTATTTTGTGTAACGGTTATACTGAGCTCAGACTTGGTAAGTACCATTTTGACCACTTTTGCTCTAGCAGGGAGAATGATCTCTTTGATCTTTGATTAAGAAGACATGTTTTAGTTTAGACTGGGTATCAGCCTTGTGATCCATTACTCCATGCTGGATTTATTAAAATTGTGTTGATGTACTTTAGCCTGTGAGGAAGATCAGCTTCAGAGGAAGAAAATCGAACAAAATGGGTGGAAAGAAATCAATACCAACGCCTCCAGAAGGTCAGATCACTTTGCTGGAACCATTCAACAGCTGTTATACAGGATGTTCTAAAAGTCTCCATAATTAACACTTTTAAGCAAAATGTAATTTTATCTGCAAAACATCCTCTACATGATCGATGTTTTGTAAACACACACAGAGTCGTCTCTTCCGCTGTACTCGCATATACAGACGCAACCTTCCTGATCCAGGCACCATAAGTGCATTCTTTTGTCAGGTGATCTTAAAGTCTATCTCAAGGAAGAAAAACAATCTATAACTAAGATATTTTGCTAAAAATGTTCATTTCCCCTAAGTATGGAGACGTTTGAGACACCCTGGTTTACTGTATGTTTGTGTGCAGTCTTGCTGAAACATATCACTAGGGGTTGCATAGTGATGCCTCGCTATATCTGTATCACCATCAGTTTAGCACTGCAGAAATTCCAGATGTGGGCGAATCCTACCACTGGATCACCTAAAAAAACTCAAAAACACTTGCAAAGATCTTCAGGACTGCAGGGAAAGAAGGGATTTTTAATTTACAAATGATAGCAATGAAAGTAAATAAAAACCCCTTAACCGGTACAGTTCTTCACTAGATTTCATACATGGTCTTAACCAGACCAAGGCCTTGTGGACCTTTTTGTTAATCTTTCTAGCTGATATGACCGAGTAAGCGTGTTGCTTCCAAATTAGTGAGCTATTGACATGTTATAGTTGGCAACAGTTTTGTTTGGCTCTGCCTGTAATATTTCCTAATGAATTTTGTTGGTTTGATTTCCCAAACTAAAAACGTATAAATAGGCTACAAGTCTAGCTAGAAGTCTAAACCACTGCGAGTAAGGTCATTAATAACGAGTTGATGAACATGATCTTTCTCTGTTCTGTGAACTTCATACTTGATGTTTTTAGGAGATGGGAGGAAACCCATTGAGACACAGGGAGAACGTTTGAAGTTCTGAATGATCTTTTTATTTACAGACTTTGATAAACCATGGAGAAACGTGGACTGGGAGTAAGTAATTGATTTCTTTGTGTTTTGTTTAGTTTAAATCGGGCTTTATATTTAATGAATCTACACAAAATAGGCCAGAATTCTGAAGTGGAGGAAAAATCTGTATAGTTACAGAAAAAAAAAAGTTGTGATTGCATACAGTACATCATCCTTCTTGGTGTAAACCCCTAAATTAGTTAATGTCAGAAGTTACATAATTGGTTTAATGGAGTTGACCTGTGTGCAATTTAAATGTCATGTGATCTCAATATAAATTTGTTCCTGGGAGGCCCAGAGTTTATTATAGAACAAACCATCATGAAGATGGATTTCAGATTCCCCCTAAAAGAGATTCTTACTTGCTATATAATCCCACTTACATGTGTGCCTTACGGTCTTTAGCTTATACTCAGTAATGAGTACTCCTTGCAGTTTGGGAGCTCTGGGCTTAGAGCCTTCTGTTTAGGAAGCCGGTCTTGTGGAGCAGGAAGAAAATAATAAAAGAAATTAAAATTCGCCTTTGAGTCAATCAGGAGTTGTTGCTAGTTATTTGAAGTATATTCGAATCACCCACGATGAGGCTTCGGTTTATTGGTTCAAAATAACAATATTTAACATAGGCGTCTCATCACTGGGAAGATGGTGCATACAGAAGAGTCTCATCACTCGGATGATAAATGCATAAGTCAAGCACACAAAGACAGACATGACCGGTTTACAGCCCCGGGGGGTTTTGAGTGGCACAAGTGCAAAAACACGGCATAAATCTTCACCATGCAAATTCTTGGCAAAAATCTCACAACTTCCATTTGGCTATATACAGTATCTCACAAAAGTGAGTACACCCCTCACATTTTTGTAAATATTTGATTATATCTTTTCATGTGACGACACTGAAGAAATGACAGTTTGCTACAATGTAAAGTAGTGAGTGTACAGCTTAATACGTTTGTTTCCATGCCTTGATTCAAGCTCTCGTTTCATGCCACGATTCCAGTTTCTCATTTTCCTGTGAAGACCGCGTTTTCTTTGCTTATTGAGTTACGTGTATAATAAAGACGCGCTCATGCACTTACTTCCTGACTCCCAAGTCCCGTGTCGTTACACTTGTGTAACAGTGTAAATTTGCTGTCCCCTCAAAATAACTCAACACACAGCCATTAATGTCTAAACCGCTGGCAACAAAAGTGAATACACCCCTAAGTGAAAATGTCCAAATTGGGCCCAATTATTATTTGTTCTTGTGATTTTTGATTGTCGTGTGTGTGTGTGTGTGTGTGTGTGTGTGTGTGTGTGTGTGTGTGTGTGACCCTCAGCTTGTTTATGATTTTTGAGATGAGCTTTGGCTTTGTTAAGTCTCTCTCTTATTATTTTTTAATTATCATTTTTCTGCAAGTGTGTGATCCCTTTCAAAGGGAACTTCGACGTTGCATTTAGCATAACAGTATGGGAACGCCTTGTGCGCGTGACCGGTATCTGAAGCTTGTGTAAAATCATGCCTCTACTTATAGGCCTGCCATGATCAGGTGACGTGGCAATTAAGCGCGTCGCATGATATATATATGGCACCTGTGAACCACGCTGCCAGCCTTATTATCTTCAGCGAGACTGCATGGCTGTTGTTTGTGTGACAAAAACGCTTAATTTCTACTTGATATTTTCTCAAATCTCTGAACTTTTCTATCCCTTTTTTAAAGGAAAAGAGAGGTAAGTAATGAGCGAGAAAGAGTTCAAGAAGTGTGTAACGTGCTCCCGTTTCATCACGGGGAAAAGTGCACACTTTCTGGGTGAAGTGTTTAGGTGTAGTATGCGATGGCGGCCTCGAGAGGCTGTGCATGGTAACGCTACATTAAGCAGCTCGACTCGCGACTCGCGCTCTTCTCGAAAAAAAACAGAAGCCGAAGCGAGTTGGGTTTGAGAGCCTCGCGGATCTGGGCCGGCTGCTGCCGAGGCAGTCAGCTGTCTCAGGTTCGGGGGATCTCTTGGATCCGGAAGAGGAGCCGGAGACGAGCGCTGCTCTATCTTTTGCTCTGTCTTCCGGGTTCGGCTCTCCGCTGGATTTTGGAGTTCGCGTCACGACTCCTCCTCCCGCTATAGAAAGCCAAAAGGGTAATAATTCCTCCCTGACTCCGAGGACTTAGAAGGATGTGTTTAAAAACTGAGAGCAGCATATAAAGAGCTGCTTGAAGTGATTACCCAGTGAAAGTAAATCCCTCACACTGAAGAAACTCCCCTGTCTTCCCGAAGTTATGACAAAATCTCAGGCTTCTGGGGGAAAACCACGCATAAGCCATATTCATAACCCCACGATGTTGGATTATTCGGCCATTGTGGGAATGAACGGCATGGCTATTTAGCTATGCCCAAGGTGGAGGAGGTGCTTGTTAGCTACCTCTCTCCACCGACGGCGAGTAATTACGGGGGCCGGCTTGCATCCAAGGTGGCATTGGTAGGCAAGCCTATGCAGTAGTAGTCTTGCTTTTGGGTCACTGCAGGCAATGACAGGGTTGCAGGCCTACCAAGCAGACCTGCTGAGTGAGCTCGACAGATGGCGTGTTGTCTCAAGCTCACCCGGGCGTCCACGAGTGGAGCCTGGGGTAGCACTAGTGTGAGGGAGACCCAGAAGGCAAGTATGGTAGCCCACCAACCCCCACAGACAGCCAGGGGAACCGGGCGGCCACAGTCGCGGTCTGCTGTTAGGCCTGATCTGAGAATGGTCATAAAGGCCAAGCAGGCAAAGAAGAGTGGCCCTGAGGGGCCGTGGAGGGATGTATCTGAGGACATGAGGTTGTTAGGGCAGGTAGCCCCCAGTGCTACTGTAGGGCCTCCCTTAGTCAAGGCGGTCCCCAAGTTTTCTGTGTTCTCTGGTCAGCGAGTTGTCACAGGGCAACGAAAATCTGATGCTTCCCTCCAATAGAATGTGGAATAGCTAACGTCACTAAAAGACCATTGGGCAGCGTGCAAGCTACTGCCAAATGTGTCTCCATGGGTTCTGCCTACCATAGAAAGGGTTACCGGGTCCAGTTATAGCTCGACCCCCCCCCCCCCCCCCGTTCACAGGTGTGCTCACCACAGCAGTCAGCACAGACCAGAGCCCGACGTTAGCGCAGGAAGTAAGCTCCCTTTTGGACAATGGGGCAATAGAACATGTACCCCGTTCACTCGGGGAGAGAGGTTTACAGCCTTTATTTACACATAGGAATATCGCTAGTTTTATCCCCTCACACCTTCACAAAGTGCATGGATGTCACTCTGGCTCCTTTGGGACTCCAGGGCATCTGTGTACCAAATTACCTGGACGACTGGTTAATTCTAGCACGATCCAGGGAGCTGGCGGTTCAACATCGAGATGTTGTTCTCGCCCACATGAAGAGCTTGGGGCTCAGGTTGAATCTCAGAAAAGTATGCTTTCCCCGGTGCAGTGGACAACTTTTCTAGGGGTTATAGGATTCTACTACGACGAGGGCGTTTCTATCCCCAACAGGCGTAGTGTCAATCCTATCAACACTGAGCAAGATAAAGCTGGATCTTGGGAGACTCTTGGGGTGGAGTCCACACATGTGGCCTAGGTCACATCTGTATGCTGCTCCCCCCCATCGCTCTGCTCCCACAAGCTCTAGCGAGAGTTCGCCAAGACAGTCTGCTAGTAGCACCCTTTTGGCAACTCAAACATGGCTCTGAGGGATAATATCCCTGCGAGATGGCACTCCTTGGGAGATTCCCGTCCGCAGGGATCCACTGTAGACCCAGTGAACTGCGCAATAGCTACAGTCCTGGAGCTCCTACAAGAACATTTCTCAGCGGGGTGGGCTCCTTCTACAATCAGTGTTATGTGGCCGCCATTTCGGCCAGCCACGCCCCTGTTGAGGGAGCCTCTGTGGGGCAACATCCTCTAACTTTGAGGTTCGTGCGTGGTGTCAGACGGCTGAGGCCCATCTGCAGGCCGCACATACCTTCCTGGGACCTTCTGTGGTCCTGGAAGGTCTGTCAGGTGCCCTATTCGAGCCCCTAGAGTGGATCCCATCCACAAGGAAATTGTATGCACTCAAGTGGCAGCTTTTGTCTTGTGGTGTGAGGAACGTCAGCTAAGACCCAGTGAACTGCGCAATATGCATACCTTCCTGGGACCTTGCTGTGGTCTTGGAAGGTCTGTCAGGGGCCCCATTTGAGCCCTTAGTCAGCCTCTGAGAAGCTTCTGACTCTAAAGTTAGCTCTTTTACTGGCCCTGACATCTCTCAAGCGAGTGGGAGGTCTACAAGCTCTCTCTGTTGACCCTCCCTGCCTTGACTTTACCCCTGGATAAGCCAAGTCCTTCCTGTATCCTAGGCTGGATTATATTCCTAAAGTGCCTACATTGGCTGCCCACCCTGTGGTGTTGCAGGCTTTCTGCCCTCCTCTGTTCCTCACACTGGAACAAGAGAGGATGCACCTGCCGTGTCCAGTAAGGGCTCTCTGTACTTACGTCCACTGCTCCGGCCAGTGGTGTAAGTCGGAGCAGCTACTAGTCTGCTTTGGCAGCGACAGGAAAAGTGATGCTGTGTCAAAGCAGCGCATCTCTACTTGGATAGTGGAAGCAATCTCTATTGCTTACGACACGTGGTCTCGCCATGCCTCTGGGCATAAGAGCTCATTCCACTAGGGTGGTTGCCTCCTCGAAGGCTTTGTCCAAAGGGGTATCCTTGCAGGATGTGTGTGCGGCTGCAGGGTGGTCTACGCCTCACAGTCATTCGTTATTACAACCTGGATATTCATTCCACCCCGGGCTCGAGTGTCTTGCAGTGACCCTCGGGCTTGGGTATTTTTGAACAGGCCGTACCCTCAGTATGACGGAGTGGGTATTCCCGTTCCCATACTGTTATGCTAAATGCAACGTCGAAGTTCCCTTTGAAAGGGAACGTCGGGGTTACGCATGTAACCCTGTTCCCTGAGAAGGGAATAAGACGTTGCATAGCACTGTCATACCGGGGCAGGCCTGTGAATTGCGTCTTCGCTTCAGATAATGGAAGCGGCAGCGTGGTTCACAGGTGCCATATATATATCAAGTGACGCGCTTAATTGCCACGTCACCTGATCATGGCAGGCCTATAAGTAGAGGCATGATTTTACACAAGCTTCAGATACCGGTCAAGCGCATAAGGCGTTCCCATACTGTTATGCTAAATGCAACGTCTCGTTCCCTTCTCAGGGAACAGGGTTACATGCGTAACCCTGACATTTTGTTTTTAAACCCTGAACTGACATTGACATGCTGTTTCTTGGAAATACAGACATACAGATAAAAGATTCATTTTAAAGAAGGAAATCAACTTAAAGATGCTGAAATATTTTGTAAACACAGTGTGGTTCATCAGCCACGTATTAGTCATTCAAAAATACATGTTTACGTATGTATATCACATTTTTGGAGAAATATTCCCACAAGCTGCAGATTAAGATGACTCCAACTTAATCTAACTATTCACCACAACCAACAAATACTGTAGCTAGCCATTTTATCTTGTAATATTATAAGAGAAAAAAATCATCATTTAATTTAAACTAGTAAATATACCATTTTTTTTGCTAGTCAGAATCCAAATTAAGGACATCATGTGAGGGGTGTACTCACTTTTGTGAGATACTGTGTACTCTCTCATCTGTGCAACCCGAGCTCAGTTTGTACAGGAAGCAAGCATACAGCCGTTAAACAGGAAGTGATCTCCTAAAATTGGTATGAGAGCTAAGTCACTCATTCAGCAGTCATGTTATTCAGAGCCTAAATGGTATCTTTAAATACAGTGTGTATGTTTCTTTCTCTTCTTACATTATATAACACATCTCTGGCTTGTTCAACATGGTGTAGACAGAAACACATTTGATCAAGAGCTTTATGCAGCTGTTTTAATATTCGCATCTGTTCGTGCATCCATTTACTGGATTCAATCTCACTGTCCAGTTGTTGGGGAGATTTCCAAGAGAGCCGAGGCCCATATCGGGAATGTTCGTGTAGCTCAGCTCTTGGACTCCCGGTAGAGTGTAGCATGCTTTTGGGCAGGTTCTCCGATGGTGCCGCTTTTTCTCTGAGCTCTTTTTCTTTTCCTCTCTCTCTTTTTCTGCTTTCTCGTTCCATACCTCTATGTATGATTAATGCATTTTAGATTATACAGCATAATTAAACCGCATACATGATACTTAACAAGCAAGGATTTGTACAACAAACTCATTCATTCAATCTTTTCTTGTGCCCTTATGGTGACCTTAGGGAATAGCCATTATCATGTTCAATTACTTCAATATTCTTGTACGAATCCCTGATTGGCCTCGAGTTCCTCAGTTAGTCATTGCAGAGACTGCAATACAAAGACCAAAAAAAATCTTATTATGTAGGAAATATTTTAATTCCATTGTGGTACAGCAAGAACTTAATCAGAAATATAGCTATTAGTATATGGCCTCGCAACGTCATGCTAAGTTCCTATTTTCATAAATGTATTGTGTCTTTCTTTCGCTAGTGGGAGAGATCGACTTGAGGCAGATCTGAGAGAATTTACGATCCGTCATACAGAGATCACCCATCTCAGAATCCTTGTTCATGGAGCGGTTGGTGCTGGAAAATCCAGCTTCATCAACTCAGCTAACAGTGTCTTTTAGCACCGTGTAACGGACAGAGCCGGAGAAGCATCGAGTGCAAGCAAGAGTCATACGAAACGAGTAAATTCGGTTTTCAGTTATAGATGATTCAGTTTAGTTTTCAGAACTAAATTTGTCATCAGTTTATCATAGTGAATTTTCTTCACGTGTACCTATGGTATGGATAATATATTAATAAATGCATTACATTTATATAACATATAATAAATTAAAGGTAGATAAGGTTATAATCGAGACTGAGAGAAAATTGTGTTAAAATATTGTATTGGTTTTGTCTTTGCAGTACAAACGCTACAGAATCTGGGATAAAAATGACAGCGCCTTAAAATTTATCTTCAACGATATCATGGGGCTTCAAGATACGGGGACATCTGGAATCCACATTGATGACATCATTAATGCTATGCTGGGCCACGTGAGAGAGAACTATACGGTATGGTTAATGTTATTTAATACAAATAGACATTTCACACATACACACTTCCTGCCTGTCCAAATATATTTCTGCCTTTCCAAGTATATTCCTGCATGCCCAATATAAATTCCTACCTATATTATTTATTCCTGCCTGTCCAAGTATATTCATGACTGTCAAAGAATATTGTGTAATAAAAAATAATTGTGTATTTTTCAGTTTAATCCTGTGTGTCCTTTACGAGATGGTGATCCAGGGTACAATAACGCCCCCACTCTGAATGATAAAGTTCACTGTCTGGTGAGCGTTATGTCAGCACAAACCCTCCCTGTCATGTATGATTCTGTCATCAAGAGCATTAAGGATGTCAGGGAACAGGCCAGTGACCTTGGTGAGTAACACGAGTAAAACTCTCAGCTTTACTATTAATCATTGCTATCCATTGTCTTTTACATGAAGCAAGCAAAGAATAGTTTTTCATAAACAAGACATAAAGATAAATCTAATGTAAATATAAGAACTCAGTTTTTAAGGTAAAAATCAAAGTGAAGGGGAAAACTTAAGGAAATTTACTTTAAAGTTTGTATGAGCATATGTGACCAAGCAAAATAAAAACGCAGGAGTTGCCCAATGTCTCCTCATTGGTTTGTATAATCAAGAATAATATTCAGCATTAATCCTTGGTAGCTGTAAGAAAATCATTCTCTCTGCATGACAGGTATCCCTCAAGTGCTTATCTTGACACATATTGATGAGTGCTGTCCACTGGTTAAGCAAAACTTGAGAAAAGTCTACTTCAGCAAGAAAATTAAGGAAAAAGTTGGTCATATAATACTTCCTGCTTTATTACGTAAGTGGGTTTTTTAAATGTCGAATCCCCTTGGGCGGTAACTGTTTCATCCAAAACGTTGTAAGATCATCATTACCCAGTTTTCACGTTGTACCTATGCGCAGAGTCTAGCTACAGACCTCAAGGCTTAAATGATAAAATGTAATCCTTTTTTCCTTGCTCTTCTTTACCCCCCCCCCATTCAGATGTACGAATGCAGTGACAGAGTGGGAATCCCGATGAACTGCATCTTTCCTGTGAAGAACTACCATGAAGAGTCAGACACCAATAATGACACTGACGTCCTGGTTCTGTTGGCCCTGAGGCAAATCCTCAACTATGCTAATGATTATGTGAGAGACCTGTAACTCTCGCCCCTCTTTCAGCTTGTAGACTGGTCCAAATAAAAGTTGAACAATACTATATGTTTAGTAAATCATGTAACCTTAGAAATGCTTAGTTGAATTTGAAAAATGCGCTCGTCCTGACATATAAATAAACATGATTTCCTGTTAAACCTGTTACAAATTAAAATAAAATATGCATGTTTGTCCTCGATAAATGTGTGTGTGTGTCTATGATCAGTGTTTTGTGTTGTGTTCAAGTGCTGCTGCTTTACTTCCAGGCTCCTGCAATACCCTCTCCCACCATCTGCAGGTACGCTCACCTCGCTGGTATACAGGGCAACACCAGAGGAAACATTAGCACATTCGTTTGTGATTTGTTCTTTCGATTTTGTGTGTGTGTGTGTGTGCACCTGTCCCTCCCTCAGCTTGTTTATGACTTTTTAGATGAGCTTTGGCTTTGTTAAGTCTCTCTCTTATTATTTTTTAATTATCATTTTTCTGCAAGTGTGCGTTTTGTTTTTAAACCCTGAACTGACATCGACACAATGTTTCTTGGAAATACAGATGAAAGATTCATTTTAAAGAAGGAAATCAACTTAAATATGCTGAAATATTTTGTAAACACAGTATGGTTCATCAGCCACGTATTAGTCATTCAAAAATACATGTTTACGTATGTATATCACATTTTTGGAGATATATTCCCACAAGCTTCAGATTAAGCTGGCTCCAATTTAAACTAACTATTCACCACACACGACAAATACTGTATCTAGCCATTTTATCTTGTAATATTATAAGTGTAAAAATTACTAGTTTAATTTAAACTAGTAAATATACTGTTTTTCTGCTAGTCAGAATCCAAATTAAGGACATTGTGTGAGAGCCTTTTCAATCTGGTTCTTCTCGAAGGTTTCTTCCTGATGTCGTCTCAGGGGGTTTTTCCTTGCCACTTTCACCTCTGGAATTGCTTGCTAAGGGATCGATTTAAACTTGAATTTAAATGTAAAGTTCAAAGCCAGATCTCTATAAAGTTGCTTTGTGACAATGCCCATGACTCTTCGGGTAATCTTCAAGGTTGTGCATTGCTGAATTCAAGGGCGTAATTCATTGGGGGTGTCTAACCCACCCTATATTTAGAACATAGTTTTAAGATTACATTTACAGTTTGCATTCACGTGATTTCTGAGTGATAGAAGCTCCCACAGCATGGGGAAATTGCAGGGTGCTGTGGACATCCTGTCTCCGTTTCTTACAGACTGAGCTGCTAAAATATATCAGTGAACTTGCCTTGAGTATGGGTGCAGCCAAGTGTACAATTGGGGAGGGGGGGCACACACCTATTTTCCTTAACAAACAGAAATATATTAAGAGAAAGAGAGAGGGAGTTAGAGAGCGGGGGTGGGGGTTGGGGGGGGGATTAGAGAGAGAGAGAGAGGGAGTTAGAGGGGGGGTGGGGGTTGGGGGGGGGATTAGAGAGAGAGAGAGCGAGAGAGAGAGAGAGAGGGAGTTAGAGGGTGGTTGGGGGGGGGATTAGAGAGAGAGAGAGAAAGAGGGAGGGAGTTAGAGGGGGGTTGGGGGGGATTAGAGAGAGAGAGAGAGAGAGAGAGTTAGAGGGGGGGTGGGGGTTGGGGGGGGGATTAGAGAGAGAGAGAGAGAGAGAGAGAAAGAGAGAGGGAGTTAGAGGGGGGGTGGGGGTTAGAGAGAGAGAGAGAGAGAGAGAGGGAGGGAGGGTCTGGTTACCAAGTGAAAGTGAAAGCACAGAATGATTCCGTATTTTGTGTAACGGTTATACTGAGCTCAGACTTGGTAAGTACCATTTTGACCACTTTTGCTCTAGCAGGGAGAATGATCTCTTTGATCTTTGATTAAGAAGAAGACATGTTTTAGGTTATACTGGGTATCAGCCTTGTGATCCATTACACCATGCTGGATTTATTAAAATTATGTTGATTTACTTTAGCCTGTGAGGAAGCTCAGCTTCAGAGGAAGAAAATCGAACAAAATGGGTGGAGGGAAATCAACACCGACGCCTCCAGAAGGTCAGATCACTTTGCTGGAACCATTCAACAGCTGTTATACAGGATGTTCTAAAAGTCTCCATACTTAACACTTGTAACTTTATTTGCAAAATGTAACTTTATTTGCAAAACATCCTCTACATGATTGATATTTCTTGTAAACCCACACAGAGTCGTCTCACCCGCTCGTGACGAGCTTGTTCTAACACATCTGGAGTTGTTTATGTAATCGCATATCCAGACACAACCTTCCTGATCCAGGAACGAGAATGGTTTCAGTACGTTCTTCTTTTGTCAAAGGCGATCTTAAAGTCTATCTCAAGGAAGAAAAAACAACCTATAACTAAGTATGAAAAATTCTGGAAGACATTTTTCTAAAAAAGTGTTCATTTCCCCTAAGTATGGAATCATTTGAGGCACCCTGGTTTACTGTATATTTGTTTGCAGTCTTGCTAAAAACATAACACTAGGGGTTGCATAGCGATGCCTCGCTATATCTGTATCACCATAAGTTTAGTTTCAGGGCTGCAGGAAAAGAAGGGATTTTTAATTTACAAATGATAGCAATGAAAGCAGAAATAATAACTCCTTAACCAGTACAGTTCTTCACTAGGGTTCATATTTGGTCTTAACCAGACCAAGACCCTGTGGATCTTTCTGTTAATCTTTCTAGCTGATATGACAGAGTAAGCGTGTTGCTTCCAAATTAGTGAGTTATTAACATGTCATAGTTGACATCAGTTTTGTATGTAATATTTCCAAACAAATTTAGTTATTTTGATTTCCCAAAGTAAAAACATATAAATAATCTACAAGTCTAGCTAGAAATCTAAACCACAGCGACCTTGACCAGGTCATTGATAAGGAGTTGATGAAGATCATACTTGACATCATAGATGTTTTTGGGAGTTGGAAGAAAACCCATTGAGACACTGGGAGATCGTTTGAAGTTCTGAATGATCTTTTTATTTACAGACTTTGAAGAACCATGGAGAAAAGTGGACTGGAAGTAAGTAATTGATTTTTGAGTGTTTTTTTAGTTTAAATCTGGCTTTATATTTAATGAATCTACACAAAATAGGCCGGAATTCTGAAGTGGAGGAAAAATCTGTATAGTTACAGAAAAAAAGTTGTGATTGCATACAGTACATCATCCTTCTTGGTGTAAACCCCTAAATTAGTTAAGGTCAGAAGTTACATAATTGGTCTAATGGAGTTGACCTGTGTGCAATTTAAATGTCATGTGATCTCAATATAAATTCAATATATATATGATGTAGTGTAAATGTGACATATAGATTACAGTGTAGGATTTGGAATGCAACAAGAGCCCCTCCAGTCCCATTTAATGTGAACAAGAATTACGGGCCGTATTCAGAGTCCAGAATTCATGCAGGGAAAGTTACTCCTATTCAGAGTCGAGTTATGCACCTGCTCCGTGTGCGCCATTCAGATTATTCCAATCCCATGCGTGCCGTTTATGCCTCTGAGGTTGGCAGATTTTTCTTGAGCAGAAGCATCAGAGACGGGGGTTTTCAATTGCATCTAGACCACCACCTTTAAACCTATAAAATAAAATAAAATAAAAAAAACTCTGCACTCTTTATTCAGCAGCTTATAGAATAGCACTTGACCCAGTGCATGCTCTTATTTTGCTTTTTATTTTTATATCATGCCCCGACAGTTCATTGTGTGCACAACTTAACTAGATACTAAATCGAGCTCATGAAATGTGTCCTCATGCGGAAAACAATCACAAACCTGTGTTTTCGGCAAACGCCGCTCCACGTGCGTAGCTCTTGCGTAACTTCCAACTAGCCTGCAATTCTGAAGTTACATCTGCGGTCTGAACAAGCTATTTCAATACTCTGAATACAGCCCTCTGTGTGTTTGGGGTGTCTGTGTGTGTGTGTGTGTGTGTGTGTGTATGTGTTTCAGATGCAAAATGAGATGATGTTTTTATGATTTTATGTTTCGCATATGCATTGGCCCATTGGAGAGAGCTTGCAGTCAAGACAATAGTGGCCAAAAGAACATAATTTAGTGTATATGTTATATAATTGCAGAGCAATATTTCTATCAACTCTCCATGTTGGTAACTTTTAGTTTTATGACAATCCTTTAACATGTTTGATTAATTCTGCTGAAGGTGGACATTTAGAGAGTTAAACCTTGTATCCTGTAAAAAACAAACAAACAAAAAAACTAACAAAAGTCTATGTAATTATTCGAGTTATTTTGTGTACATGCTCAACTGGCTAATGTGTTTGACCCTGGTGAAATGATCCTTGGAGATCCTCTTCCATGTAAAGCATATTGAGAGTATGTGGAAGTACGATAAATAAACTTTATGAATTATGGACACAAAGCGCATTCATTCATTTATTTATTCATGCATTCATCTTACGCACTTTATCCTGATCAGTGTCACGGTGGATCCGGAGCCTGTCTCAGGAACAATGAGCGCAATGATTGAATGCACCCTTATTGGAAACCTAGTTCACCACAGAACATGATACATGCTTGTGTGCTTAGGGTCGTTATTTTGCCACATGACCCACTTTCTCTTGAGATTCAGTTCATGAACAGATGTCCTGACATTTTCCTTTAGAGTTCACTGGTATAATTCAGAATTCATTGTTCCATCAGTGATGGCAAGCTGTGCTGGCCCAAAAGAGGTCTTTTCAAGTATTGTTGCTAACCATGTGCATCCCTTCATGGCCTCAATTTACCTATCTTCTAATGGCTACTTCCAGCTTGATAATGCACCATGTCACAAAACAAAAGTCATCTCAAACTGGTTTCATGAACATGACAATGACTTCAGTGTTCCTCAGTGGCCTTCCCAACCACCAGATCTGTATCCAGTAGATTTTTGGGATGTGGAAGAATGGGCGCTTCACAGCATGAAAGTGCACCTGAAAAAACTACCAGGAATTGCTTGATGCAGTGATGTCACCATCTACCCAGTGGCCCTACCCAGGTGAAAGATTACTAAACATATTAAACATAACCTTAAGAATCCTACTCCAGTGACATGCAGTGCTATACTTGATATCAAGAAAGCTGTTATTTGGTCCCTTAGAAATGTTTATTGTGCAATGCAATCATTTCCCCCCAAATGCATCCTGATGATCTTCATCATTTAACATATTTCTCCCCTAGTCAAGAATTTTTAAAAAGTCAAGAGGTATGAGATGCAGAACAGGAATTGCTCCATGTCTACATTACATTTTGCATTTATGACATTTGGCAGACACCCTTATCTAGAGCAACTTACATTTATCTCATGTATACAACTAAGCAGTTGAGGGTTACCACTGAGCTACCACCACCCATATCTTATGCCTGAGCTATAGAGTAAGCCAGAGAATTCTCTAAGGAGGGAATCCATTCACATGATTCTTACAGTGAATAATCCTGCATGTTACAAGTTAATTACAGATGTAACGCTGGTGTTTAGCCACTGAAAGGTCTTTCATGTTTGTAGCCAAAGTCAAGTAAAATTCTTAAAACTGAGTTGTCTGAAATGCTATCTTGAAAGAATTTAAATATACATTTCCAGGCTGTAATAAACTGCAACTGCGCCAGTCCTGACATCTAGTGACATTTCAGTATGTGGATTTCGTTTCAGTTTCTGCCTTTTCATGAATTGCAAGGTTCTTTATTCCAAGTGTCCTTCTGATCCAAATCTGTAGAGACACACATGACTGGAATGGGCACATTTTTTAAGAGCCTAGAATGCATTTTTATTATTTTTTTAAACACTGGCTGCTATATTCTGGACTAACTGCTATGCTTTGTTATGCATGCATATAATATATGTAACCACATATTCAAACAATATATTAAAAATATTTCTTAGCTTAGATGAGCTGAGATGAAAAATGCTGCGAGGTTCAAATGAGAGCCTTGAATCAATAATTATACCAAGGTACTTCACTGATGTACATGTTGCAAATGAAAGGCCATCCAGAGTTACTACTAGTTACTAATCAGAAATTTTACTTCTAGTTGCTGTGGCCCTTATATAAGTACTCATTTCTTGTCAAAATTAAGTAGGAGGAATTGACTCAACATCCAGTGTCTAATATATTTGACACATTCCTCAAAATTATGAAGCTGGTGTCTGTTAACTGGCTAATGTAAAACTCTTAATTGTATGAATAGAAACTTACTATTTACATTAACACACTGATAATGATCTGTCAAGACCTGAGCCAAGAAAGTACTACTCCCTAAATTTGCCCCAAAATGTCGAGTCTGTCTAGAAAAATATTACAATTTATAAAAGAGGGCGTATTTTCTTTTTTCCAAATACTATATCTTAAGTTAGCTTTAAAGATACATTCCCCTTTTCCCATTTGAAGATACCCTTGAGGTTCCCACCACAATGACAAAGTGTTTTTAGAGTGTTGCTTTCATGATAACCAATAAATTGGTTTGTAAAAAATGTCTGTCTGATGCAATAATTTCACCCCAGTGGTGTCCTAATAACATTTAGCATTTAATATATGTCACCCTTACCCTAGAATTTCTAAAAACTCAAGAGGAAGGAGATAGGAGATAGCACATGCAGAACAGGACTACCTCCAGGTCTAATATATAAAGTAGGCCTACAGGTTCTCTGTAAAGGTGTAATCCATTCATTATCTACAACATTAACACTTTCCTCCAGTGAATAACACAGCCTATTACAACTGGTGCTGTAATACAATGGTGTGGTAATAATAGGTGTCTCATGTTTGTAGCCTAAATCATTAAAAAAATTCTTAGAACTGAGTTGCCTGAAACCATTATTTAAAAGAATGTGGTTCATCCAGTAACATTTTAATGCATGAGTTACTGCCTTGTCATAAGCAGGAAATTCAAGATTCTTTACTTAATGTTTGTTTGTCACAGAACTTTGAACATGGAAGGATGCCAGCGCATTTTGCAAGTATGTGCTCTCGTGCAAAGATATAGAGATACCCATGACAGAGGTGAACACATTTTTATAATTACACCCAGACGTAGCATATATAGGCAAAAAAGAAGCAGCCCTAGAAATCTTGTATAGAAATGGACCATTAATATTTACAAACTTATAACAGTCAGCTAAGAACCCTCCTTAATTACAAAATTTTCCATTCTTTCTAGAAAAATATCATGATATACTATTAAAAGCCATACAGAGATGAATCAACATAAGACTAGTAGTGGGTCATTTACATCTTTAACCAGTGCTTTTTCAGTCCTGTGCTGAGATCCAAACCCTGACTGAAAGATTTCAACAAAGCTGGATACAGTAGCCAACATGATTGTGCATTTCATGCAATGATGAGGTGCATACTGTCTATTATGACTGAATGAAATGAGGTACTGATCAGAGATCATTTTAGACCTTGCTAGTGTGAGCATGTTTTCTATATTTATACCAAAGATCATTATTAAATCAATGGCATGCCCACCAAAAAGAGTGAGTCCCGTTATGATATGATTGACTGAAACTAATACAGACACAAACACTGTTCTTGTAGATTATCAAAATTAATATTGCAGTCTCCAACAATTACAACTTTTTCTACTGAAACAGTTAGACTTGTGAGGAAGTCTGCAGTTTCTCAAGGACTGGCCTGTAAATACTAATGAATGAAAACGATTGAGCGGATTCCTTTTTTTGTGGTGAGGCCCATGTTATTAATAAAATGTATTTCAAATGAATAAAATTATATTTGGATATATGTCTAGAGTATCATTTTTCTTTTTCGTTTACTTTTTTTTTCTTTTTTCTTTTTTCTTTTTTTTTTTTTACAAAAATTGTGATGCATCCTGAAACTCCTCAGCTATGTAACTAGATGAGGATGGTGCATATACATAGCTGTATTCAGGAGGATAGCTTAATTTAAAGCTACATACTTGTTTGGTCAAATCCAAATTTATGGTAAACACAGTAAACCAGGTGTAGTTTCGTTTACAGTAAGTGCTTTAGTTGTAAGGCATCCAGACTTCAGAGTTAAGGTTGCATCTGGGCAGTTGTTCCTGCTGAACCTGTTTTCAGGTAAGTTATTTTTAGGATTTCAGGAAATCACCTTCAAATACATGATTGAGGTTTCTTTGTTTTTTCTTTATTTTGTCTCTTATTTATATTGAGAACTTTTCAGAGCTTTTCATAATCTTAAAGAGAAATAAAAATCAAGATTCTAAACAGTTCATTGTTTGTGTCCATTTTAAGTTCCTGTGTTTCTGGTAGTGTTCTCTGTCTCTCTCTAGTGCCCAGAGCCTACTGAGATTAAAATAGTCATATAAGTATGCTTATGTTAAAACACAAACAGCACTGGTGACAAGGAGATAAGTTAATCATTTGGCTGTGTGAGTTCAACTATACCTGATGCTTGCCGAACCAAATTTATTAGTCTCTTTGAAGATATGAATCAGATTAGCTAAGAATAGATTCATACTGTGAATTTTCCATAGAATGTCAAAATAAATTCAGGTAGAGTTAAAAAAAAATATAGAGAGTTCAGATTTAGAATGTAGACAAAACATTTCAAAATGTTATAATCTGTGGACAGCATGATGGTGTAGTGGGTATCATTGTCTCCTCACAGTTTCAGTCCCCAGTCTGATTCTGAGCTCAGGTTACTCTGTGGAGTTGCCTGTATGTACATGTTTTCCTACATGTTTGTATGGTTTTGTCTGGGTTCTACAGTTTCTTCCCATTGTCCAAAAGCATGCTGGTTAGGTGGATTATCTACGCTAAATAAAAATTCTGAATGAGTTTGAGAATGTGTGTGTGTGTGTGTGTGTGTGTGTGTGTGTGTGTGCATGGTGCTCTGTGATGGAGTAGCATCCCAAAGTGTTTACTGAAGATGAGTGAATGGATAATTGATAATTTTTGTAATCTGTTTAATATTATATTACATTCTTTTATACCCCAGCATTGTTTGAATTCTCAAATCTGATTGGTCAGGTGTTGATACATTTTCTACATCAGCACCTGACAGTACTTCCAACTGCAAAAAGGCAACGCACATGTTTATATTACGGTATGTTATTTGTTTTTATAGTAATAACTTTACACAGGAACTTGTATGGAGGATGCTACACATAAATGGATTTAAAACAAAAACATTTAATTTAAGGTGTATGTTGATAAAGTGAATTTTTCTGTAAATGTAAACATTTATTTAACATTCATGCAAGAAGTCTCCAACGTCAGGGCTTTCTAACAATTTAGAATTATTATATAATATTTTTCTTACAACACAACCCCAGTTAAGAAATATTACATGAGCAAGCATGCTGTTGTACTGACTATCAATGTGGCCTTAGGAGTAAGTGATCACCACTTTGCTGGTATTCAGATAGTCAGATAATGCAAGTATGATACTGCTTTCATAAAACAGTTCTATAAACAACAAATGAATATTGAGTAACTGACAATTCAGACATAATATTCAGACTAAATATTTTTTTAATTTTTGTGCCGTCAGCAAAAATAGTTCCTAAAGAAGCCAGAGCTGGATAGGCTGATGATTAGCTTAGATAAGCTTGAACATTGTTCTCTTGCTCTGAACGTTCTTTGCTCAGACTTGGGATTTGCCATGCTTGTGACTGAACATTCTTTCACTTTCCATTTACATGTAAGGAGATTAAAAACAAAAACAATTCAGCGGATGGGCCCGCCTTTTTCACAAGTCAGAGAATGAAAGAAATGCCACAATAGGTGGAGACTCCAAGAACCAATGATATAAAACTGAAAACTCTGAATACTGAAAGATGTACTAAAAGTGGACCTGACCATAAGCGGTGAGTACATATGATATACAGATTTGCTACCAAGAACAATTATATATTCATTTTATCTGATGTTTACAGGAAGACATCTATATTTATTTCTGATTACACTTACTTTATCAGTTTTCTTGCTTGTTTGAAAATTATATATGAGTATATATGTATAAATGTATATGTAGCTTTAATGCTAAGACTTTGAATCCAACTATTACATTATTTTTCTGTTGAATTAAAATTAAATTAAAATATAATAAAAAAAAGACACTAGATATGTAATGCAATGTAGTTATATTGTATATCACAGCATTATCTCTCAGTCTTATGTTGAATTGTGAGCATATTACCTTTTACCTTCACTGTTCACTTATCAAATTGTGATGTTAATAAGTGCACTACTCTTCTTTTTAGGTTGTCTTTTATAATTCATAATTTCCATTTCATTTGAATTATTTTCAACAGGATTCATTTAATTGTATAAAATGGGATCGTCCGAATCAAAAGTAGCTCACACCATGCCCCCAAGAACAGTACATGCACAGAAGCCCAATCCTCCAAAACAAGAAAATGAATCTTCACAACGCCAACCAGGTAAGAGAGCAAAGTTCGTGCAAAAATAACTTTTAGTAAGTCATATAGTTTTTGTGTAATTGTTCATCAATGTTTAGTATCTTGGAACAAGTAACTAGTAATATGTACAGGGACTGGGTGGTCTCAGCCCATTTTTCTTGCATGAGATTGGTTTAGTCCAACGCCACTGACTAACAGGTTGTGGTTGATGTAATCACAATGTGTCATGTTGAATTTTTTGTTTTGGGAGTGGCATTTTGCAAGTTACCAAATTGGCTGACATTATAGTATTATATTATTATAGATGAATTCATGTGTTCACATTGATAGTTTAGCAGTAGAAACCCACAGTTACAGTAAAAACTAACTAAATAAATATATTTTAAAAAGGCAAGGATGTCAGATGTAATAAGTAAATCTAAAGGCATACATGAGAAAATAAAAACAGACAGAGAGAATAAAAGCTGGGTATCATTACTGACTACACAGACACTTTTATTTGTACTTCATATAATCACTGTGTGTGTGGTTGAATTTACTCAGAAACATACAGGCTAACTACACTCACCATCCACTTTATTAGGAACACCTGTACAGCTGCTCATTTATGCAGCTATCCAGTCAATTAATAATGTGGCGGCAGCACAATGTATAAAATCATGCAGATACAGGTCAAGAGCTTCATGGCCATTCCATCTTAAGTGGTCCAATGAATTTTCATCGACAGTTTTTAATTTTCCTATTCTTTTTATTACCTTTATATATTGTCATGGTGAGAGCTATGGTGTTCTTCTTCTGAGGCGAACTGGAGAGAGCATCAGGCTTAGTGTTCTTTGAACCAGGATGGTAGGTGATGGTGAAATTAAACTGCCAGAAGAACAGGGCCCAGTGTTCCTGGGGAGAGTTGAGGCGCTTTGTCGGTCTAGATGTAGGCCACTTTTTTATGGTCAGTCCAGATGATAAAGGGCTATTCAGCCCCCTCAAATCAGTGCCTCCATTCTTCCAGGGCTAATTTCACAGCTAGCAACTCATGATTCCACACATCGCAGTTGTGTTCCGCAGGGCAGAGGAGACAAGAAAAGAAGGAGCATGGGTGAAGGTTCTGGTAGGGAGCAGAACTCTGGGAGAGCACTGCACCCACACCCAAATCAGAGGTGTCCACGTCCACCTCTATGGTGAATTGCCATGAAGGATCAGGTTGGATAAGCTTAGAGAAAGCAGCTTCTGCCTCAGGGGTACACACGAAAGGAGTGGAGGTGGACGTGAGCCTAGTGAGGGATACCGCGCCCTGGGTTTAGTCCCTGATGAAGTGGCAGTGGAAATTTGCAAACCCTAGGAAACGTTGAAAATGTTGCTTCAGGGTAGTGTGTCTTGGCCACTTGACAACAGCTCGGATCTTTTCAGGGTTGGTCTTGACTCATCCGCTCTCCGAGGTATATGAAGACAAATGGTTTCAGCAAATTCCCAGAGTACATCACTCAAAGTGGCCCGGGGGGGTGGGGGGGTGGGTTAATGGGTTGAACATGGTCTTCCATTCGTCCCCACTCTCTGATCCTGATGAGATGGTATGCATTCCGCAAGTCCAATTTGGTGAACACGGTGGCACTGTTCAGGAGCTGGAAGGCTGAACTGAGGAGAGGCAGGGGGTATTTATTCCAAATGGTGATGTTATTCGGACCCCGGTAATCAATACAAGAATAGAGCTTTTTGTCTTTCTTGGCCACGAAGAAGAAGCCGGTACACAAGGTGGAGGAGGAAGGTCAGATGATGCCAGCAGTGAGGGAGTCATTAATATATTTTTCTATGGTCTCTCTCTCAGGTTGGTTATACAGGTTATACAGCTGGCCACACAGTATAGTTGCCCCAGGGAGAAGGTTGATGGTGCAATCATTAAGGTGGTAGCCCTGTCCTTTTTGAAGAACCCTGTCCCAGGTCGTGGTACTCAGGGGGCAATGGCTAAGAGGTCTGGAGGGCTTTGGGGTTGGGAAAGTCAACACTACCCAGACACTATCTGGGAATTGAGTTTCTTTAACCAGGAGTGGCCCAACACACGCGGAGCACACGGCAAGGAAATAAAATTGGGCTGGACCTGATTGTGGTGGTTTCCTGAGAGAACCAGGAGCAATTGGCTAGTGTGATGAGTGACCTGGGCCAATAATCTCCCATCCAAGGCATATACAGTCACGGTGGGGTTCAGTAGTTCAAAGGGGAGGCCAGAATGAGAAGCTAGCTCCAGATCCAGGAAGTTGTCCTCAGTGCCTGTGGCGATCAGCATGAGCAGGGGAATGTAGAGCTGGTTGTAGCTGGTTGTAGCTGGTTGGAAGCGGGACATGGCGACAGAAGAAGCAGATGTTTGGCTCGCCAGTAGTCCCCTTTCTACCCTGCTTCCCCCCCACTTTTCCATTCAATAATTGAGTGCTGAATCGGCAAGCCACGGGGAAGGCACGGCTGGTGTAGCAGGAAGAGAGCCGGAAGTGAACACGAGAAGAACCACAGTGAGCAACAACATAACACAATGTGGAAAAACACTGACAACAACATGGAAAGAAAACACGAGTAAAGCCGGAAGTGTACTGCACTGGAAGCTGGAACAATCCTGTGACAAGTGGCTGAAGAACCAGGGTTTATAAACGCTGCTGATGAGGTGAGTTGATGAGGAACAGGTGTGTATAATAAATCCATAGGGGAGCAAAGTGGAAACCTACACACACACACACACACACACACACACACACACACACACACACACACGAGAGGGAAAGGAAACATTGGAAATACAAGGAAGGGGAAAAACAGGGAAGCACTGTGAAATAAATGGGAGCTGCGGCCTGGACCATGACAGCTGTATAACCAAAATTTGTTGTGTGCCATGACACAAAGATGACATAGTTAACCCAAGTAAAAAAAAACTGGTGATTTTGCAATGCCAATACATAGACATAATAACTTTTTTAAAATTTTTAAAATTAAAAACGGTTGAACAACCAACATTAATTGTTTGACCACTTGAGATGGAATGAACCTTCAGTTAATGTTCACATCAAAGATCAGAATGAAGAAAAATTTCTGTGGGTGGAAATGCCTTGTTGATAAGGAGATCTTGTGTTGTGTGTGAAAATCCCAGAAGATCAGAAGTTTCTGAAATACTCAAACCAGCCCATCTGGCACCAGCAACGATCCAATGGTTAAAGTCACAGAGATCACACTTTTCCTCGATTCTGATATTTGATGTGACTGTGGCGGCATGAGGGTACAAGCAATAAGGACCAAAAAAAGCAAAAATTTAAGTAACAAAAGTTTGACTATATTAATAAAATAAAAAAAGGAACACCACACCTCAATGCATCGACAACTCCACCCCGGGGGCCTGCTACCAGGGAATCACCGTTAATCTAAGAGCCACAGAGCTCACAGGTTCGTTACAGCTGGGGTAAGGTGTGAGACACGAGAAGAATACAAAACAATTTATTTAAGGAACCAGCTAAAACCATCAGCATGACCAGTTCTCTCTACACAACACAAAAAAACAATGAAAACAAACAAACAAAAAAAAACTACAATCAACTTACACACATACCACACAAGAATTGGGTTAGCACTCACGATTACCCATGACAAGGATCACAGTAATCTCCTAATCAAAAGGACACAGCAGCCACAAGTGAACATAGAACCAACACACAGCACCCCAGGATCAAACAACGCAGTCACTGAGGAATACCACCACCAAGGGAAAGGAGAAAGCACAGGGCTCCTTGACTTGACCTGTAGCTGCATGATTTTATGCACTGTGCTGCTGCCACATGATTGGTTGATTGGATAACTGCATAAATGAGCAGGTATATAGGTGTTCCTATTATAGTGGATGTGGAGTGTATATTGCCTTTATAAATTAATGCATGTTTTGGATGAACTGTCTTTCAGAATTTGAAAGTCCATGGAGGATGATGCCTTGGGGGTAGGTTCATTAACTTTTATGTAAGAAAAGCTTATTATCTTGAGTGCTGAACAAACATACCATCAGCAATGTTAGCTTCCTCAACTCCTGTGTAACATATTAGACTCCGAGAGAGATGTAGGCACCTTATCAAAACCTACACAAAACAAATCAGACTCCAGATGAAAATCAGTAACCAGGCTTTAGTCAGAGCATGGGAAATCACAGTGTAAACGGGACAGAAGGTAATCCCAAGAACAAACTAAAAAAACACAGAAAAATTCAAACAGACAAAAATGATGAGAATGACAAGGCTTGGAACTTTCACAACTTACATTATTATGAAAACTCATCTGCACTTTCAAAATGTCATGCTTTATTTCATTTACATGTTTCTTTTTGTTTTTGCTAGACGAAAGGATGAAATTGAGCAGAAACTGAGGAACTTTAATGTCAAGAGACTAAAAGTGCCGTATGTCAGAATTCTGATTGTTGGTGCAGTCGGAGCTGGAAAGTCCAGTTTCATAAACTCAGTTAATAATGCTTTCCAAGGAAGAATCACCTGTGAGGCTCTGGTTGCTACAGGATCTGAAAGAAGCTTCACAACAACCGTAAAAATTTAATAATTTTTAGTATATCATTTACAACTACATGGGATACCAGGGATCATCAACAGCAAAAACAGACACAATAGGGAATACTGGAACAGATTATGCTACATAATACATTTAAATCTGTCTTACAGTACACAACCCATTACATTGAAGGAGAGGATGGTACTCCTTTGCCTTTTGTCTTCAATGATATCATGGGCCTTGAAGATGAAGATGGTGTCCAAACACAGGACCTTGTCACAGCTGTACAGGGGTTTATTAAGGAAGGGCACAAAGTGAGAATAAGATTCTATAATCACAATTAACCCAATAAACAATTACTTCTCACATTGTTAGCCTAGACTCTATGATTATGCAGTACATTTTAAAAGCTGTCAGAAAATGTCAAAAATTAACATGCAAGTTAATAGACCTAATTATTCTTTCTTCCAAATATGTGTTTAGTTTAATCCTTTGTCAGCAGTGTGTAAAAATGACCATGGCTACAGAAGCAACCCAACACTTGAAGAACAAACCTTCTGCCTGGTCAACATTATAGCAGCAGACAAAATATCACTGATGAAGGATGAAGTCATTGATAAGCTGAAATACATCCGCCAGGAGGCTTCAAAACTGAGTAAGGCTGGTCATTATAGACTATAGTCTTCCCTGTTAAAAGAAAATCTTATAGTGGAAAAACAAATCTTCTACATAGAACAAGTAAATCCTAATGCTCTTTAAAATGACGCTTGCATAGAATGTTGTTCATATTGAACAGGTTGTTAATAAATTATTTATCATATTATCCAGTGATGCCACAAGTAATTGTCATGACACGACCAGATTTAGCATGCCCACACGTTAACAAAGACCTAAGGAAGATCTACACCAGCAAGAAAATAAAAGACAAGGTAATTATTTGTTTATAAACATCAAACTGTTAGACAGTCACACTAGAGTACACACTTGGAAGCCGTGCAGATGGCATTGGAGTGCAATTGACGTGGGCAGTTTTGTTGCTGTGTCTTGGGACTGCAGTTGAGGTGATGGGTTTGGAACTGCAATTGCCACAAACAGATTATAGAAGGGAATTATTTATGATCGTACTATCCGGTGTCACCCACCCAGATGAGGAGTTTTTCCTTGCCACCGTCGCTCTGTCTTGCTCATTAGGGATAAATTTATCAATTTAAAATTTAGATCTGAAATTTATATATTTCTCTAAAGCTCCTTTGGGACAATGTCCATTGTCAAAATGGAATTGAATTGAATTGAACTGAACTGAACTAGACTGTCTGGCACAGGGGCAGTGGTGGCTCAGTGGTTAAAGGCTCTGGGTTACTGATCAGAAGGTCAGGAGTTCAAGCTACCACTGTTGGGCCCTTGAGTGAGGCCCTTAACCCTCAATTGCTCAGTTGTATAAATGAGATAAATGTAAGTCGCTCTGGATAAGCGCATCTGCCAAATGCCATAAATGTAATGTGATAATTAGCAAGTACATGGAATTATTTTGTTTTAGCACAAATTTAACCAGTTAATATCTGGAATTTTAGTGACTATAAAAGAAATCGTCATTTACAGAAAACAATATATATTGTGAAAAAGTGAAAAACTGATTGAAACAATCAGGGAAGGCTCCAGCTGGATTTTTCATTTTTCATCAGTTGCTGTATGTTTGTATTTTCCAGATGCAAGAGTGTAGTAATCGGCTGGGTATTCCCATGAATTACATCTTCCCTGTGAAGAACTACCATGAGGAGATTGACACAGAAGATAACATGGATGTTCTGATTCTCAAGGCACTTGATCAGATTGTGCACATCGCCGCTGATGCAATGAAGAAAAAATGCTTTAATTCTGGTGGCAATCATGAGTAAAAACTTCTAGATCCCAGATCAGTGTCATTATTGCAACACATTTTTAAATGGGTGTAATATATTCAATCTTTATGGAGTACTTTACATTGCGTTACATTAGTTCCAGTATAATTAATTAGCCAAAGATGTAAACTTTTTTTCAACACTTTAAATTTAATTATGAGGAAATCACATTGCGATCACATAAGACAATTACAAGGATGTCTTTGGCATTAGTTAGTCTCAGTCATGTGTGGTCACTGCTGCACAAACAGAAAATAATAATGGCTATAAAAAGCATTAGTTAGAATTCAGAATTCAAAAATGATCAAAATAACAGTTCCTATAGTTGCTAATGAAAAATGATATGTATGTGTTTCCTGTAACCTGGACACATTTGATTTGTATGTATCTAAAGTTTCTGTGAATTTGTGAGATGGATCACTTATCCTAATAGTTTCTAAGATTTATCCTATCTTATTTTTATTTTGTGTTTGACCTATAGATTGTTTTTTAGCCATTAGCCTAGCCCTTTCAAAATGTTAGCCAAGGTTTTTGGGTTTGAATTCTTTTTGGTTTGCAGTTTGCTTTTTGCCTTGCTTTTTGACTGTCACCATTAATTACACTAATAAACAGATTTTCACAAGTATCCTGTCTTCTTTTGTGAAATGTTACCAAAAAAATGTAGTTAAAGAGTTGACCTCCAAACCTTATTCCAAACCATGCCAACTAAATATAATAAATGACTTCCTAAAGCATGACAGAGTCACTGTTTTCCCTTTAATTTGTCACTCATATGAAAATGAGTGTTATTTATAAAGGTGTTATTCCACCTTGCCCCAGCAGATGAAACATGGACTAGTAACTAAATGTGCTGGGTATTTTTTATTATATCTGTGTTGAGTGTAAAGAATAATACAGGACTCAATGTGCTGCTCCAGTTTGTGCTGTAGCAACTCTCATGCATTGGTAACACCATGAGTGGCAAGAGAATGGAGAGTGGAGTGGAGGGGAGGGAGGATTGGAGGGGCAGTGGAATGGAGGGGAGAGAAGGGAGGGGGGTGGGTGACGGGAGGGGTGCGGGAGGGGTGTGGAGGGAGGAGCCTGAGTTGGAGGTGAGTGGGCAGGGGGGATAACCTTGCTAGAGCTACTTGAGGAAGTGGAGAGGAAGAGGGGTCCAGTCAGCATTGTTGAGTCAAACCTATTAAAAAACTGGTTTAACTCGTTGGCTCGGTCCTTTGTCCCCTCTACTGCTCTTGATGGTCTATTCATGCCTGTAATGGTTCTCACCCCCCCTAGTGGATGACGTCACAAGCGTGCACCGCCACTGCCGACGGCGGAATGTAAACAGTGATGGCAATGGCAACTGAGAACTCTCGAGGTAGGTAATATGGTCTCAATCCAATGGCCAGCACCTCAACATCTGGCGTGCAGATTTCTGCCTTCGTGGTAATATGTCCTGGGTTACACCATTTGGAGTTAACAAAGACAGCAAGTCCTCCTCCCAACTTCTTACCGCTCTGTTTCTTCCAGTCTGCTCGAACTGGTGAGAAGCCAGCTAGATCCTCTGAGCAGTCTGGTGTTTTCCCATTCAACCAAGTTTCAGTCAGACATAGCATTCTGCAATCCCGATACTCGCGCTGCCCGCTGACCAGGGCCGAGAGTTCATCCATCTTGTTCGTCAGTGAGCAGACTGAATGCTGGGGAATGTGAAGAAAAGAATTTCACTGTGCTGTGACCAATAAAGACTTATTATATTATTATTACTGATCCTCCATAATAATACTGGCTTGATCAGTTATCTGGCACACTGTTACACACAAAGCCACTAATAACAGATTTTCCATTTTGCAATTGTTCCTTTCACCATAAGTCTTTAAATAGTTGGCTGTCTAATCAGAGTTCTGATACTTTGATATGATTCATTAGAGTTGTGGTGTACTCTTGTACTTCTCCAAGAAGGCTGGATACTCTGAACTAGAGCCCTGCACGGGACTGATTTCTTAATCCCGCTCCCGCTGAATCTCTGACCATTACCGCCCATTCCCGCAACGTGTGTGTTCCACTCCCGCCCGCACCCGCAATGTTTGTATCCACTCCCGCACACACCCGCAAACATTCTGTCACAGCTTGTAGATATTGTGAAAATTTTACACAAACGTTAGGGCTATGCTAAACGTTCAGAATAACAGACATAAAACATTGCATTTAATTAAACTGACCATAACTAAAGAGCACAAGTAAAGCACCACACAGGACAAACTCATTGGGCCAATTTTTTATTAGCCTTATAAAACTCTATCAACATTTAAAACGTCACAACTAACGGAGCCCAAAAATTTATTTAAACGTATGCATAACAACACCCACACCTAACAATAGCCTAATAGTTAAACTCTGTTAACCCAACAAGGCACAATATTTAATTGAATTACTTATAAAATAGCCTAAATAAATATGAAACAAATTAAATATAAAACAAATTAAATAAAAAGTTAAATAAATAGGAAATAAAAATCTCAGAAATATCAGGTGTTTATGTAGCTAATTAACATATAACAAAAATAAAATAAATAATACTATAATACATTAAATATAGGCTACTTAATGAATGAATGAAATTATGATTCCCTTGGCCTAACCTACTCCAGATTGCTATTGAGGTAGAGAACGTTACTGTTCGACTGCGGTCCCAGGCTTGTGCGTCTCTCTTCCAACATCCACACACTAAATGCCCTCTCTGGCGGCACACTAGATGCAGGGATACTCAAAATAAAACGCGCAGGAGAGAGCTCTCTGTTGAACTTCCACCATTCAAGCGCACTGTCTGGATCTGGGTTGTCCGTGAGTCAGGTGCTGAGATATTCAGCTATTTCAGCATTGACAGGCTTTGGCGCTGAAACGAAGGATGCACCCTGGAGAACGGAGCAGGTAGGTCACCTCAACCCAGAGGTGACAGATTTGTGTCTGTTGTAAACAAATACTTTTGCACATTTATCGCAACTTACAAAGTTAAATTCTTTTTCATTTCTTTCAGTAACAACGGAAATTTTTTCTAAATGTCAGACTTGAATTGCTTTGTTTTTGTGAAGTAAATAGCCGCTTTAATCTATTTCTCAACTTCATTTGTTGACTCCTTTCTTGTTATGTGCCAAATCCCGGGACCCGCGCTATAATTTTTTGACCGCCCACTACCACTCGCAGCAAAGGTAGAACCGCCTGCTCCCGCAAGATTTGTGTTAGGTCTCGCAGGACCCGCGGGATCCCAATCCCAATGCATTTCCCTAAGATTAAGAGCTATTAATTATGGGGAAAACAAGTTTAAAGGTATACACTGTATTTGGGGGAACACAGAAGTTAGAGAAGTTTCAAAAGCTCATCCTTGTCCAACTATGGAGCATGACCATGTCATGGCAAAGGGAATTGTGAGTGGCACTATTCATGTAATTGCCTGCCTACTTATGTACATCTGGAGGATTAAAGGTGACATTCACTAGACGACATGTCAATCAAAACATCCTTGTCTGTCTGGGTTCACAGCAACTTTAAGCAAACTGAGGAGCTCTGTTTTTATTTAAAACTTTCTGCCATTACATTGTCATGAGCTGCATCCCAAATCTAAAACTCTGACCTAAAAGTATTTAGACATTCAATAGTGGCTTCATTAAAGATCACAGTTAAAGGCTTAGTATTTAGTTTGCCATCTTATATTTCCAAGAATACCTTGATAACATCTGGGTATAAAATCAGCCAGTTCTTTTAACAGTTGCCACAGTTCCTGGATCACCCAGGAAGAAACTAAATCACTGCCTAGGAGTAGAGAAGTTGGGACTGACCTTCTTATACTGTAGCTAATGTGCCCACACCTGGAAAAGCAGGATAAAAATGTATGAAGCAATGAATAAATGTGCAGTGTGAACCAAAGCAAACCAAACAGTACAAGAATCAAAAGTATACATTTTGCTGTGGTTTGGACTCTGTGTGCTGATGGACAGCGTGAAAGAACACTTAAAATCAATATTTGAAAATCCATGCATTTGAACTGTGACTCCCACATTTTCTCCCCAAGCAAGGCAGGGTCATATAGACATGTGAAAAAACAAGCACACCCCAGGGAAATTGTGTACTCAACAAATGGCACAGATATAAAAGAACTGCAGATTTGTCCAGGACTGGTCATCCCTGTAAATTTAGCCCAAGAGCAGACCGTCTGATGCAAAAAGAAGTCTCCAAGATTTCATCACAGGATCTGCTAGTTAGTCTTGCAACTATTGGTGTCAAAGTGCATGCTTCTACAATCAGAAAGAGATTGCACAAATTTGACCTGCATGAGAAATGTGCCAAGAAAAAGCCTTTGCAAGACTACAGTTTGCCAATGAGCATATAGGCAAAGACCAGGCCTTCTGGAATAAAATGCTCTGGACAAATGAATCAAAGAGTTATTTGGCCACAGTAACAGCAGACATGTTTGGCACAGACCAAAGACAGCTCTTCAGGAGAAACACCTCATACCAACTATGAGTCACGGTGGTGGAAATGTTATGGTTTGGGGTTGCTTCGCTGTCTCAGGGACTGGACAGCTTGCATTCTTTGATTCAACTATGGATTCTGTATCATATCAAGAGTGCTTAAAGATAATGTAAGGCCATCTGTCTGAGAGTTGAAGTTGAACCTAAAGTGGACCTTTCAACAGGATAACGATCCTAAGCACACTTGCAAATCCACCAAGAGATGGCTCAAAAAGAATAAATGGAGGGTTATGGAAGGGCCGAGTCAAAGCCAAGATTTGAATCCCATTGAAATGTTGTGGGGGATGTGAAACAGGCAGTACATGCAAGAAAACCCTCAAACATCTTGCAACTGAAAGAATATTACATGGAAGAGTGGTCAAAAATTCCAGCAAGCCTGGTGGACAATTATGCAAAACACCTACAAGAAGTTATTTCTGCTAAAGGGGGAAATACTAGCTTCTGAGGCCAAGGATGTACCTACTTTTTCCACAGAAAAATCTCAGAATATCTATTGATATTTCTGTTGAATAAATGACTCAAAATGCTATTTGTCCTTGTGCTTTTGTTAAAGTATATCAAGTTTATTAATAGGCACTGTTTCAAAGATGATCAAATGTTTTCTTGTCCAAATATGTCAAACAAGCCAACAATTTCCATGGGGTGTACTTATTTTTTTCACATGACTGTACATTAAGATCAACCAGGTCAACAATAGCTCAGAACTTACTTGAGTGAACTGCAAACAGCCAGGTATAATGCTTAGTATAATGTTTGTGTGCTTTATATACAGTATGGTGTAGACAGGACATGAACATGACCACCAAGGAAGAGTTCAAAATTGAGCAGAGGGTGCCCTCTGGTGGCATGGTGGAGAACTGTCCATGATAGACCTGACAACAGAACAATCTACAAAATCTACAAAAATCTACAAACAAAGTGCTGACACTGGAGACTCCTTCGATAAATTTTCTCACAGAAAACATCACCTGTTATCAGACTTTCCTAATTTCAGGATAAACTGATAGCTCAATGATAAACATTCTACTACCTGAAAGGTCCCTAAAGCCACCAAAGATCATGCAACAAAAACAAGTTGAATTTGCTTGGAGGAAAAGAAAAAAAAGTTCTTTCATACAATACCGCAAAGTAGGACAGCAAAGATTGGTCTTCCTTGAGCAAAATCCTTAACCCTAAACTACTAAGATATGTAGTAACTGGAGCATCAGCAATTGTGGGTTCGGTTATGGTCTCAGAATGGCCAGAAAGAATGAGCTTTCTTCAGAAACTCATCAGTCTATTATTTGTTGAGAAAGTAGGCTGTTCCATGTAAGAAATTGCAGAGAATTTGAAGAGATCTTACAAAGGTGTATGCTACTCCTGTCACATAATAGTCCAAACTGGGTCTAACCAGGATAGAAAGAGATATTCCTTACTCCTTATAGATATAGATTCTGTCACACAATGAGAGCTGAAACAGATGCAAATGCAGGTAAGGCAGCTTTAATAAAAGCTCATGCAACAAATCCAAAATGCAAGACAGTGGCAAAAACTTGAAACAGGCACAGGTCAACTAAGCAACAAGGCAAGATCATAAACCAGAATAGCAAGGCACAAAATACAAGGCAAGTCAGGTTTGAACACATTGAGCATTATTGAATTTCCATTGTTTGTTTAGGTACGGGTGTGATTGGGAACAGGTGTGCATGATTCAAACTCCATGTTTGTAGGCTGCAAGGTGTTCTGAGAAGTGAAGTTTCCGGCTGATTCTGGCACAGACACGACACAATGAAAGGGATTCCAGATGGGATTACACAAATTGCAAAATCACAGGATTTTGCAATGACTAACTGGAAAAGGATTTAAATAATAACCTAGTTCTTTTTCTCTATGCTTTTAGAGAATTTTCCCCATTTTTTTCCAAATTCAAATTTTCCGAATACAGTAACAAATTGGGAATCCCCATGACCTGCATCCACCATGAAGAGTCTGACTCTAATAATGACACTGATGGCCATGTTCTGTTGGCTTTGTTGGCCTGGAAGCAACTTTGCTAATGATTATGTGGAGGACCTATAGAGGGGAGAGAGATAAAGAGAGAGAAAGCAAGAGAAAGAGAGAGACAGTGAGAGGCCACCACGTACTGAAAGTACAGTACCATGTACTGTTACTTGCAGTATGGTGGGTCCCTCATATTGCACACAAATGTTATAAAACATGATTCAACAGTATAATCAATGTTACTTTCAGTTTCTCTTTGCCTTTTTTGGAGCTGATACTTTGTTGAGGCGTTGCTTGGCATGGTTATTATAGTTACAAAGACTAGAAAGCATGTCATAGCTCAGTGGGGCACTCTTTACTAAACTGGCTGGAGGAAGGCAAAACAGCTCAGTGTTGCCTTGCCAGGATACAAGTGGAGACATTCAGGTAGTCAGGAATCACATTTAGACAGAGAAAACTTTCAACTTCACCTGGTAAGTACAAATTCTGTTCTTCCATATCATATTTCTAAAGCCTTATATAGTTATATTTTCTGTATTTAATTTCATGAAGGTCAATTTGAACAGACTGAAAATTGGGCATGAAGCTTTCCATGGAGTGATGAGGCACAGATGTGTGATATCTGGATGAAAGATTTTGTCTTATTTGTGTATTTAAGATTGGTACTCAAATAGGATTCCACAGTTTATGAATGTATTTTTAGACCATGACATAAAAAGTCAGCATGATATATTGTGTTTACATCTACTGTCAGACTTTTCATTCGGGACGATATTACACAGTACAAATAGGCAGAATCCTATTGTAACGTTTGAAGTAATCCTTGCCCAGTGGGTGCAGCTCTCACATAACTTTTGCAAACAAAAAGCGAGTAGAACCAGTTTCTCTGCTTGGACCGTCATTTAAATAATTTGTATTCAATAATTTGCGTTGCAATTAATCAGTATTTCCGGCAACCGACACTCTCACGGATAAATTTGCCTCACCAGGCTTCAAAGAATAGAAATTTAAGTGAGTCTGAAATGTTGAACAGGTACAGGTATAGCACAATTACAGCACATTCTACTCTCCAGATTTACCCCTAGTTGGTTGCACAAGCTTACTATAAGGGGTCTTATATCAGTTCATGAGCCATCTTGAGCAGGCAAATTAGCACAGTCCTGAAAGGTGTGTTCTCTTCTCAGTGCTCAATTTGTGAGGTCCTAAAGGAGGGCTAAAACAGCTGTTTTTAATAAATCTTTTTAATAAAATGTCTGGTTCCTGCACAACCTAAGTTGTCCAACAGCAAATCAAGTGCACCGGACCAATTAGCAGAAGGTTTACCTAGATGTTACAGTTATTTTATGTACTTTTAACATCAATTTCTTATTTGTTATAAAAGTTATTTAGATATTAAAATTTTTATGTATATATGAATGAGTTTCCAGATCAGTTTGCTAAAATGAACATTTGATATAGCCCTGACTTACTGTACTTTAACAGGAGCACACACACACACACACACACACACACACACACACACACACACACACACATGCTTCAAACTTTCAAAACCAATCATGTACAGTATTTTAGAATATAGTGAAGTAAAGTATTATTTGAAAGGGCAATCTATATTGCATATAATCATACAGTTCACTGATGACCTATTTCTTTTAATTTTCTACCACATGAAATATCTTCATCACAAGGAGGATTTTGACAGAAAGAGACATGCCATCGTGGATTTGGTCTTGGTTTGGCTTCTCAAGATCAAATTCCAGCCCACCTTCCAATGGTGAGTCAGCCCAGTTTCTAGAAGCCCAGTACTTGTGTTTTGACATATTGTGATATAGCTTATTGCTCATATTATCAAGACTTAAAAAGATATGTAGATATCTTTCTACTTTCTATGTATTCTACAGATACATAATCTGCTTGTCCAGGCACCAGGCTATTTGTCCACCTCAAATCAATATCCTAGTACCCAGGACAAGCAGATTAAATATCAGGGTGTGTCTGCATATCTTTTCATTTACAGTTGCCTGTGAATGAACACTCAATACTCAGGTTCAGTACACTGTTGACATAACTCTACTATTAGATAACTCTAGTCCTAGCACACCACTGTCTGCATTTAAACATTTTATCAAATAAAGATGCTAGCAAATAATATCTTTATGTGCAACAAGAAAACACCACAGTTTAAAGCTTAATAAAAAAGTTTCTGTCTTTTTGTTGAGGGTACAAACATCATGATAATATCAGGAGAGGATAACGACTGGCTACAGCCTAATTAATGAATTTATGAGACTAAATATTATTCATTGTTTTTTACTGCTATATAGAATTTGACAGAGAATGGAGGCGTGTAAACTGGGAGTAAGTAACACTAATAATTGTTTACTGCATTAATTTACAGTTTACACATATTACCCTTGTTAAGTAGCAAATATTTTAATCCATTGTGGTAGAGCAGGAACTTAATCAGAAATATAGCTATTAGTATATGGCCTTGCAACGTCATGCTAAGTTCCTATTTTCATAAATGTATTATTTCTTTCTTTTGCTAGTGGGAGAGATCAACTTGAGGCAGATCTGAGAGAATTTACGATCCGTCATACAGAGATCACAGATCTCAGAATCCTTGTTCACGGAGCGGTTGGTGCTGGAAAATCCACCTTCATCAACTCAGCTAACAGTGTCTTTCAACACCGTGTAACGGACAGAGCCGGAGAAGCAGCGAGTGCAAGCAAGAGTCATACGAAACAAGTAAATTTGGTTTTCAGTTATAGACGATTCAGTTTAGTTTTCAGAACTAAATTTGTCATCAGTTTATCATAGTGAATTTTCTTCACGTGTACCTATGGTATGGATAATATATTAATAAATGCATTACATTTATATAACATATAATAAATTAAAGGTAGATAAGGTTATAATCGAGACTGAGAGAAAATTGTGTTAAAATATTGTATTGGTTTTGTCTTTGCAGTACAAACGCTAAAGAATCTGGGATAAAAATGACAGCGCCTTAAAATTTATCTTCAACGATATCATGGGGCTTCAAGATACGGGGACATCTGGAATCCACACTGATGACATCATTACTGCTATGCAGGGCCACGTGAGAGAGAACTATACGGTATGGTTAATGTTATTTAATACAAATAGACATTTCACACATACACACTTCCTGCCTGTCCAAATATATTTCTGCCTTTCCAAGTATATTCCTGCATGCCCAATATAAATTCCTACCTATATTATTTATTCCTGCCTGTCCAAGTATATTCATGACTGTCAAAGAATATTGTGTAATAAAAAATAATTGTGTATTTTTCAGTTTAATCCTGTGTCTCCTTTACGAGATGGTAATCCATGGTACAATAACGCCCCCACTCTGAATGATAAAGTTCACTGTCTGGTGAGCGTTATGTCAGCACAAACCCTCCCTGTCATGTATGATTCTGTCATCAAGAGCATTAAGGATGTCAGGGAAAAGGCCAGTGCCCTTGGTGAGTAACACGAGTAAAACTCTCAGCTTTACTATTAATCATTACTATCCATTGTCTTTTACATGAGGCAAGCAAAGAATAGTTTTTCATAAACAAGACGTAAAGATAAATCTAATGTAAATATAAGATCTCAGTTTTTAAGGTAAAAATCAAAGTGAAGGGGAAAACCTAATGAAATTTACTTTAAAGTTTGTATGAGCCTATGTGACCAAGCAAAATAAAAACATGCAGGAGTCACCCAATGTCTCCTCGTTGGTTTGTATAATCAAGAATATAATATTCAGCATTAATCCTTGGTAGCTGTAAGAAAATCATTCTCTGCATGACAGGTATCCCTCAAGTGCTGATCTTGACACATATTGATGAGTGCTGTCCACTGGTTGAGCAAAACTTGAGAAAAGTCTACTTCAGCAAGAAAATTAAGGAAAAGGTTGGTCATATAATACTTCCTGCTTTATTACATAAGTGGGTTTTTTAAATGTTGAATCCCCTTGGGCGGTAACTGTTTCATCCAAAACGTTGATCATCATTACCCAGTTTTCACGTTGTACCTATGCGCAGAGTTTCGCTACAGACCTCAAGGCTTAAATGATAAAATATAATCCTTTTTTCCTTTCTCTTCTTTATCCCCCCCCCCCCCCCCATTCAGATGTACGAATGCCGTGACGGAGTGGGAATCCCGATGAACTGCATCTTTCCTGTGAAGAACTACCATGAAGAGTCAGACACCAATAATGACACTGACGTCCTGGTCCTGTTGGCCCTGAGGAAAATCCTCAACTCTGCTAATGATTATGTGAGAGAGCTGTAACTCTCGCCCCTCTTTCAGCTTGTAGACTGGTCCAAATAAAAGCTGAACAATACTATATGTTTAGTAAATCATGTAACCTTAGAAATGCTTAGTTGAATTTGAAAAATGCGCTCGTCCTGAAATATAAATAAACATGATTTCCTGTTAAACCTGTTACAAATTAAAATAAAATATGCATGTTTGTCCTCGATAAATGTGTGTGTGTGTCTATGATCAGTGTTTTGTGTTGTGTTCAAGTGCTGCTGCTTTACTTCCAGGCTCCTGCAATACCCTCTCCCACCATCTGCAGGTACGCTCACCTCGCTGGTATACAGGGCAACACCAGAGGAAACATTAGCACATTCGTTTGTGATTTGTTCTTTCGATTTTGTGTGTGTGTGTGTGTGTGTGTGTGTGTGTGTGTGTGTGTGACCCTCAGCTTGTTTATGATTTTTTAGATGAGCTTTGGCTTTAAGTCTCTCTTATTATTTTTTAATTATCATTTTTCTGCAAGTGTGCGTTTTGTTTTAAACCCTGTTTCTTGGACATACAGATGAAAGATTAATTTTAAAGAAGGAAATCAACTTAAATATGCTGAAATATTTTGTAAACACAGTATGGTTCATCAGCCACGTATTAGTCATTCAAAAATACATGTTTACGTATGTATATTGCATTTTTGGAGATTTATTCCCACAAGCTTCAGATTAAGCTGGCTCCAACTTAATCTAACTATTCACCACACACGACAAATACTGTATCTAGCCATTTTATCTTGTAATATTATAAGTGTAAAAATTCATAGTTTAATTTAAACTATTAAATATACCGTTTTTCTGCTAGTCAGAATCCAAATTAAGGACATCATGTGAGGGGTGTACTCACTTTTGTGAGATACTGTGTACTCTCTCATCTGTGCAACCCGAGCTCAGTTTGCATAGGAAGCAAGCATACAGCCGTTAAACAAGAAGTGATCTCTTAAAATGGGTATGAGAACTAAGTCACTCATTCAGCAGTCATGTTATTCAGAGCCTAAATGGTATCTTTAAATACAGAGTGTATGTTTCTTTCTCTTCTTACATTATATAACACATCTCTGGCTTGTTCAACATGGTGTAGACAGAAACACATTCAAACTCCATGTTTGTAGGCTGCAAGGTGTTCTGGGAAATGAAGTTTCCAGCTGATTCTGGCACAGACACGACACAATGAAGGGGATTCCAGATGGGATTACAGCTATCAAGGGATTTTGCAATTTTTCAATTTTTTTTCTTTTTTTCCCCCCCACTTCAGATTTCTTAATACAGCAACAAATTTGGAATCCCCATGACCTGCATACACCATGAAGAGTCTGGCTCTAATAATGACACTGACACCCTTGTTCTGTTGGCTTGGAAACAAATTTGCTAATGTTTATTTGGAGGACCTGTAGAGGAGAGAGAGAGAGAGAGAGAGAGAGAGAGAGAGAGAGAGAGAGAGATTACTTACAGTATGACTCAAACAGATTTTATAACACGTTACAGTATAATCAATGTTATTTTCACTTTCAGTTTGCCTTTTGGGAGCTGACTCTCTGCTGAGGCGTTGCTTGACATGGTTACTATAGTTACAAAGAGTAAAAACAAGTGATAACTTGGTGTGTCATAGCTCAGTGGAGTACTCTTTACTACACTGGCTGGAGGAAGGCAAAACAGCTCAGTGGTGGCTTGCCAGGATACAAGCAGAGACGTTCAGGTAGTCAGGGAAAGAAAATAAATCACATTTGGACAGAGAAAACTTTCAACTTCACCCAGTAAGTAAAATTCTATTCTTCCATGTCACATTTCTAAAGCCTTGTATCATTCTAATCCTTCTGTTTTGATTTCCTGAAGGATATTTTAAACAACTGAAAAATGGGTATGGAACTGCATGTTACTATTCACTGATTACCTAATTCTTTTAATTTTCTACCACATGAAATACCTTCATCACAAGGAGGATTTGAAAAGAAGAAGGAGACATGCTATCATGGGTTACCTCTTGGTTTGGCTCATCAAAGGGTGAGGCAGCCCAGTTTTTGTAAACTTTTTTATTTATTGATTTATTTTAATTTTTTTTTTTTAAAAAGTAATTCCTAATATTTTATTACACAAGCCATGTTATCTTGTTAACTTGTTTTTGTTTTTTGGACCATCAGAAACAAATTCCAGCCCTCCACGTTCCAATGTTGAGACAGTCAATTCATCACTCAGTAAGTTTGGTTTTCCCCATGTAACCTATTGTAGCATATATTAAATATGTACTATATAGATGATTTGTAGACCAGATATCAGAAGACTAAAGGGTATATAGGAGGTAGTGGATTGAAACAGTGACAGCACAACTGATAAGGTAAATATAGAATGATTTATATACATTTGAGTGAGTGAAATTAAACATGTACAGTACATATATAATACCCTAGGGTGCACCCTCTAAGTTAAGCCTAAGATAAAATATATATATATACTGTATCTCACAAAAGTGAGTACACCCCTTGCATTTTTGTAAATATTTGATATCTTTTCATGTGACAACACTGAAGAAATGACACTTTGCTACAATGTAAAGTAGTGAGTGTACAGCTTGTGTAACAGTGTAAATTTGCTGTCCCCTCAAAATAACTCCACACACAGACATTAATGTCTAAACCGCTGGCAACAAAAGTGAGTACACCCCTAAGTGAAAATGTACAAATTGGGCCCAAAGTGTCGATATTTTGTGTGGCCACCATTATTTTCCAGCACTGCCTTAACCCTCTCGGGCATGGAGTTCACCAGAGCTTCACAGGTTGTCACTGGAGTCCTCTTCCACTCCTCCATGACCACATCACGGAGCTGATGGATGTTAGAGACCTTGTGCTCCTCCACCTTCCGTTTGAGGATGCCCCACAGATGCTCAATAGGGTTTCGGTCTGGAGACATGCTTGGCTAGCCCATCACCTTCACCCTCAGCTTCTTTAGCAAGGCAGTGGTCGTCTTGGAGGTGTGCTTGGGGTCGAAAAGTCGAAATTCTAAACTTGTCTTGTTCTTTTGTGCAATCTTAAGTGCATTGCGTGAAGCTATGTCATAGCTTTCCTCCAGGTGAGATTTTAAGTTATGTGCATACTGGGCATGTGGCTTGGCTGGATTTTCCCTCCCAGGTAAGCCGAATGCTAAGTCAACAGGCAACCTAGGTTGACGCCCGGGCATTAGCTCATACGGGGTGAATCCTGTGACCTCATTCCTTGTACAATTGTAAGCATGCACAAGGGGCTTAACAAAGTCTTTCCAGTGTGTTTTGTCTTGTTCCTCCAAAGTACTGAGCATATTAAGCAAGGTTCTATTGAAATGTTGTACAGGGTTTCCACTTGGGTGGTACGGTGTAGTTTGTATCTTCTGAATGCCTGAGACTTCAGAGTTCTTTTATTGTGCGAGATTCAAAATCTGGCTCTTGGTCACTATGAAGCCTTTCAGGAATACCATAATGTACAAAGAAATTTTCCCACAAACACTTTGCGACAGTTCTTGCTTTCTGGTTTGGTGTGGGGACAGCAACAGCATATTTTGAAATGATCAGTTATCACTAAAATGTCCTTGGTGTTGCTTCTATCAGGCTCTATAGAGAGGAAGTCCATGGAGACCAGCTGCAAGGGTCTGGTGACTTGGATATTTACCAATGGTGTGGCTTTTTCAGGTAAAGCTTTTCGAGGAACACAACGGTTGCATGTCTTTACTTTTCGTTCAACTTCAGCTGCCATCTTTGGCCAGTAAAATATGGACCTTACTAGATCAAAGGTTCTTTCTATACCCATGTGACCTAGATTGTCATGTAAACTTTTTAAAACAACAGCTCAAAGCTCTTCTGGCAGGACTAATTGATAAGTGAAGTTTTCTTTGTCCTGTCGCCTCCTGTAGAGGACTCTATTCCTCAACTCTAGGCATGTCCACTCCTGCAAGAGGAAAGGAAGATCAGGAAGCTCACATCTCACTGTGGGAGGAGGCTTTTCTTCCAACTCCATGTGGTAGATTACTTCTCTCAGCACTGGATCGGCTCTTTGCTTTTCAGCTAGGTCTGTATCTGTTAGTCGAGGTATGACTGGTAATCCGCCAAACTCCTCTTCTTGTTCGAAGCAGTCAGGTACAGCATCTGGATACAGTGCAAGAGATTCAACTAATGTTAAGCTTGGACACTCTTGTGTGTTGGTGGACAAGATGTTTTTCACAGATAGCTTTGACCACTTCATCACTGTATTGAGGACACTCATCTACTAAATGACGTTGCACAAATCGGTCAATGCGCTCATGCTCTTTCTTGGATATGTGGTCGTTTATCAGCTCTGTTTGAGGATGTCTAGAGAGACCATCCGCATCTAGATTTTGTCTTCCCGCTCTGTACTGTACTAAATGAGAAAGTAGAAAGAGCAGCCAACCACCTATAGCTAGTGGCATCAAGTTTAGCTGTTGTGAGGAGATGGGTCAAAGGATTACTCTCTGTTATAACAATGAACTGACTGCCATGCAGGTAATCGTTAAACTTTTCTGTCACACTCCATTTAAGTGCTAAAAATTCAAGCTTATGGGCCGGATATCGGGACTCACTGTGCGACAATCCTCTGCTAGCAAATTCAATGACACGCATCTGTCCCCCCTGCTCTTGGTATAATGCAGCACCTAACCCTGTGGTAGTAGCATCTGGATGCAGAATATATGGTAGTTTAGGATTAGCAAAGCCCAGGACAGGAGCATTGGTTAGCTTGTCGATGATTGATTTAAATGCTTGTTGGCACGTGGGTGTCCAGTGGTTGTTAAAGGGCTCTTTTGAGAGGAAGTAGCACTTGCTTTTCTCTTTCACTTTGGCACCTTTGTGAAGTGGTGGGTATCCTGCAGTCAGATCATTGAGTGGTTTAACAATCTGGGAATAGTCTTTAACGAATCTCCGGTAATAGCCGGAAAATCCGAGGAATGATCTTAACTCTTTGGAATTATTTGGACTTGGCCAGGTTTTTAAAGCTGGGAACTTTTCGGGATCTGTTGCTACACCATCCTCTGACAATACCTGTCCCAAATAGCGGACAGATTTCTGGAAGAACTTGCACTTTTCAGGTGAAAGTTTCGATCCGTACTGCTTGAGACGATCGAGAACATGTAGCAAGCGGCTCTCGTGTTCTTCTAATGTGTCAGAAAATATTATCAAGTCATCCAGGAAGACGAGTACTTCCTTGAGATTAATGTGCCCCATACACTTCTCCATTAATCTCTGGAATGTGCTTGGGGCATTTGTCACTCCTTGTGGCATACGGTTAAATTGCCAAAACCCCAAGGGACATGTGAATGCAGTTTTAGGCTTGTCTGCTTCTTCGAATTCAATCTGATAATAACCAGATTTAAGATCTAGCACAGAAAACCATTTTGAAACACTTAAAGCTGAAAATGTCACTAAGATTTGGTAAGGCATATGCATCTTTCACCATCTGGAGATTCGACTTCTGGTAGTCGATGCATAGCCAGACATCGCCATTTTTCTTTCTTACAACCACTATGGGTGAAGAAAAAGAAGATTCTGACTCTCTGATTACTCCACTCTCCAGGAGCTCTTGGAGATGTTTTCGAACAGCATCTAGGTCTTTGGGATGTATCGGTCGAGTTCTGTGTTTAAACTGAGTGTCATCGCTCAGGTTGATGCAATGTTTCACTTTTTGAGTGTATCCGAAATCTAATTCATGTTGAGCAAAGACCTCTGGCATGCTCTCAAGCTTTTCTGTGATGTGTTCCTTCCACACTTGGGGTAGTGGAGAATCACTAAAGTTGAAAACAGGTTTTGACTCTCGATCAGGTAAGTGTTCACTTATTGTTGAACCAGAACTTGATACACGGTTCTTTTGAATGTACGCTTTGTACAGCATATAATTCAGCAATTACACATTTGGGTGGTATTGTCACACTATGCTCAGTCTCATTTGTAAGCACAACTGGTAGATGGCAGGGCTGATGTGTTGGTAATGTAAATAGACAGCTTTTAACTACTATCCCCCCAGGTAAGTATGATGTAGCTGGATGATGCACTACAACCCATTTATCTGAATGAAGCCCATGTGAGGTAACTGACCCTTCTAACACTACTGATTACCCTGCAGGAATAACCGCATGTTCTCTGCTTTGAGATCTCACCAACCCAAGATGACCATCAGTGGTTTGTTTTTGTTGTAGTTCTAAGGTTTTTAAAACTGCCCTGTAACCAAAAGGAGAAGGCTGATGGTTAGAGGATTTAGACTTTGTGTACTGCTCATAGAGCACATCAAGAGTATTTGTTCCTATTAAAACTAGGGATTCTGTGTGTACCTTAACATCTGACACAACCAGTGCAAGAGTTGGCACTTCAATATCGTTCTCAAAAAACTCTTCTGGGAAGGTAACATTGATTTCAATGTAGCCCTCGTAAGGCACATATTGACCCTTTGCACCTTTGTCTTCTAGTTAATCGTCAAGGGAATGAATAGGCTGTTCTGATAAGTGTTGCTCATAAAAAGACCGGGAAACTGTAGTGACCTGTGAACCAGTGTCTAATAAACAGCTACATGGTTTACCTTCTATATTGACTTGTGCAGTACATTTTGTACCTGTTAACCCTTTAGGTAGTCTTGTTCGTTTTTCAGCCTTTTGACACTTTAATGAGACATATTTCAGTTTGGGACATTTCAAATTCGCTTCAGTCCCCGTCTGTCCCACGACAGGAACTGGTTCTAGTTTAAAGCTGCAGATGAGTGACTATTTTGGGTTTCCCACAGGCGTTGTTTATCTTTTAACTGCTTGCACTTGGTGGCAACGAGTACAGAGTTTGGTTCATTATCACAAGTGGATGGAATGTGACCATCCTCACCGCAACTAAAACAATACCAGGGTTTAGGTTTGCCTGTTTGTGTTTTGCTGGTGGTTGTTCGAGGTTGAGAAACAACATTTCTTGGCTTTTGTTGCTCTTGTACTGGTGTGGTTTCATTTGTTTCCTTCTGGAATTCTCTCTTTCACTTCTGGCACTTAGCAGTCAGAGCTGTCAGTTGACTCTGAAGCTCGGAGATCTGCTTCTTCAGTTTTTGTGTTTCAGTGGTAAGAGACACTACATCTGATTCCTTTTCACTGGCCATCCACGCACTTTGTGTGTGTGAGAGCACATGTTGTTTGGAAGCACCTAAAAGTTGCTTCATGTGGGTAGCTTTTGCATTGTACTTGTCTTCTTCAGTACGAAGGAGTAGCAGTAGCTCAGCAAAGGATGGAGGATTGATTTTTTTTTCTGTTCTAACTATAGGTCTGCAATCAGGTTATCCCAACAACCTCTGAAAAAATTGCTTGAGAAGGTGTTGGTTTGCTTTCTCAGGATTAATACCACCTCATTTTATTGTCATGCTGAAAGCTACTTGTAGTCTGTACAAGTAGGCCGATGGTTTCTCACCTGAGTCTCGTGAGGTACTCATGAACTTGGCGAAAGGTTTGTCTCTGTACTCAACGGTGCCAAAAGCTGAATCTAACAGCTGAATGTAAGTTGAAGGTGGAGTTTCAGGACTTATATGCTTGATTACATCGGCTGCTGGTGGCAGGAGGCTAACAAGTATCCTTCTAGATCTGTGTAGGTCAGACACTGCTGGGTCTTTTAGAATCAGTCCAACGTTAGACCGCCATGTGTCATAGTCTGCTTCACTATTGAGTCAAGGACATTTTCCTGAAAATGCTATGAGCCTCATAGGTGCACTTAACTGAGGAGTTTCTCCACTTCAGGCGGGGTAAGTACATGTGTGGTGAGTACAGTAGTTTCGTTCACATTCGAAGATGTTTGTGGTAGTTGGGTCTCAACATAAGATGTTCTATGAGCTGATGCAGGTGTCATGGATGTAACCTCTGATGATGGCTCCGACAACACCTCAGGTAAACCAGCATCATCTTCGGACTCAGTAGGAGTGACAGCCTCACTCATCTGAGTGAGCATCTCCTTGAACACTACTTCAAAGTCTTTACCACTAAGTTTTGCAACTTTCTTCAATTCATCAATGTAACTCTGGGTGGTGCTGCGTCCTACCTGCTTTAAGTGGACGCTCGACAGTGATTTTACATTATAAGTTACATCAGGATCACTTGACAATTGATGAATGTAAGGTAATTCGGGCTCAAGAGATTTTAGTGCTGATCCACTTTGAAACGCGAGTATTTCATCTTGGTGAAACGGTAAACCGGGTTTACTAATAATAATTTGTCTAGCAATAGAAAGATATTTTTTTAAAACATCAATTAGTTCTTCATCTACCTCTGTTCTAGTTAATCCACTGATTATCAGTGAGTTTGGAATTTTAATTCCCTGCTCTTCAATTATTTCCATGTTATTAATAGTATAATAGCTTTCACAATGGTATGTATGTTCAAGATTAACTGTTATTGTTTTAATCCACTACCTCCTACATACCCTTTAGTCTTCTGATATCTGGTCTACACTTGTTACCTTGTTAACTTGTTTTTGTTTTTTGGACCATCAGAAACAAATTCCAGCCCTCCACGTTCCAATGTTGAGTCAGTCAAGTCATCACTCAGTAAGTTTGGTTTTCCCCATGTAACCTATGGACTGTGGAGTCTGGATAATAACCAGAATGGGGTTTCAAAACTTGGATACATTATTGTGTGTATGCACCAGAACTGCACATTACTTGTAAGTAATGTATTTGGAACAGGTTTAAGACTGATGCATTTCTCATGCTTTCTAGATAGAATAGAATTTCTGGGATGAAAAACTATCCATTTATAACAACAACAACAACAAATGTAAAAACAGGAGTAAACTTGTTGCAGTGTCTCTGTTGTAAAAATCCTTGTGTAAAGACAAAAGTGTATGTGTCTAGCAATCAGGTCCATTTTTTTTTTTAAACATGGAAATATATTGAACACACTGCATGTCCATTGACTTAGAAACTTACAGGTTAGCTATATTTCACATATAAATGCAAAACTGTAACCAGGGTAACATTATTTTTTTGTTTGTTTTTAAGAATTTGATAAGCCATGGAGGATAATGCCTTGGGGGTGAGTTGTATTAACTTCCATAAAGAAATGTTCGTATTTCAGCCTCAAAACCTGTTAGATTTTGACAAAACTGTCCATTTCTGCTCACATACTGTATCAGTGTGACATATTCTGATTTTCTTTTATTATTGACGATTATTGACTTCTTCTTAATTAAAGTTCTTCTTCAATCACTAACTACATTTACATTTATTCATTTAGCAGACACTTTTATCCAAGGTGACTTACAAATGAGATAATACAAGCAAAGTGATGTATCAAGCAGAGAACAATACAAGTAGTGCTACCATAAAAGATCCGTTAATTGAGTTCCAGAAGAAGGAAAGTGCGCAGAGTAGAGTTGCAAGTTCCAGAGTAAATTTTTTTATTTTATTTTTTAAGAATGGGTTGGTTGTGTTCACGGAAGAGGTGGGTCTTTAGCTGTTTTTTGCAGATGGTGAGAGATTCTTCGGTCTGGATTGGAGTAGGGAGTTCATTCCACCACTGAGGAACAGTTAGTTTGAATGTTCTTGAAAGGGACCTTGAGCCATGCTGAGTAGGTACTACTAAGTGTCGGTCGTGGATTGATCGTCGTGGATTGATTGATTTTTTTTCTCCCTCTCTCCTTTTGCCGAGCCCCACACGAATTTATGGAGATACTAGAGATCCAGATCCTTTCTGCCTCTGGATGGAGCTCAAGTCTTCTCTAATTCCAGACTGCTGTGACTACGGCTGCTCCTAAGGCCATACAGACTTCATATAAATCCATAATGAACTTTTTCACACTATCTGTTGTTACCCAGATGAGGATGGGTTCCCTTCTGAGTCGGGTTCCTCTCAAGGTTTCTTCCTCTTAAAACATCTTCGGGAGTTTTTCCTTGCCACCGTCGCCACTCAGTGGCTTGCTCAGTTGGGATAAATTCACACCTTTAATATCTGTATACCGTGTTGATACTTCTGTATAGCTGCTTTGAGACAATGTCTATTGTAAAAAGCGCTATACAAATAAAATTGAATTGAATCGCAGATTGTGTGAGGGAATGTAAGCCTTCAGCAGAGAGTTGAGGTACGAGGATGCTGTTCCAGACAACGTCTTGTACGTGAGCATCAAGGCCTTGAATTTGATACGGGCAGCTACAAGAAGCCAGTGGAGGGAGATGAAGAGGGGTGTGCCCTCTAACTGCCAGGAAATTAAGTGGCAGGATGTTACCGATCCTTCTGTGATGTTTTGTGTTTTTGATAGGAACAAAGACAGTTTAGGAGAGAAACTGAGGAACTTTAAGCTCTGCAGTTCTGATGTTAAGTTTGTCAGGATTCTGGTTGTTGGTGAAGTTGGAGCGGGAAAGTCCAGCTTTATAAATTCAGTCAATAATGCTTTCCAAGAGCGAATCACCTGTGGGGCTCTTGTTGATACAACATCTGGAACCAGTTTCACAAAAATTGTAAGTACAACTTCTCAACATATTCACTGGTCTGATTTCTTAATGCAGACAGATAAACCAGTTTGATTTAAACTAAGGTCATTTTCACACTTCCAGACAAAAGTTTTCAAGCTCAGGACTGGTTCAGAGATACAATCCCTGGTCCTCTTGAAAAAGTCGGTCTATGGCTCGCTTCAGCCGAACATTGGAGTGGTCCAATGACATGCCTTTAAAATGTTTGTTTTTTAAAACACCCTAAAAGCCATAGTGTGTGGACCTCAGCTCTTAACGAGGCACAGCACTGTACAGTTCAATATTGTGTTTAATATGGAATTTGATCCTGAGTCAGAATCATATACAATCTGTGTCTTTTTCTTACAGTACAAAACCCATCATATCAAGGGGAAGGACGGCTCCCATTTACCTTTTGTGTTCAATGACATCATGGGACTTGAATCTGCCGATGGACAAGGCGCACATGTACAGGACATCATCACAGCCTTAAAGGGGTTTCTTGAGGAAGGATATAAAGTGAGGGGAACATTTTACTCTCACAATATGACACAAAATTACTTTTAAAAATGTTATGCTATATAATGTTAATACAGTATGTATGAGGTTATATATTAGAATATTGTTCAAATAGTGTTTGAATATCGTTGTACAGCTGTAGTTCTGTAGTAACTTACCTACACTGATTTTTGCACAGTAAAACATCTGTAATATTTATTCTTTCGCCAATTTGCAGTTTAATCCTGCTACTCCTGTGTCTGAGAAGGACTCCAACTACAAAACAAATCCCAAAGCTTCTGATCAAACCTTCTGCCTGGTCAATGTTATAGCTGCAAACAAAGTGTCACTCATGAACCAAAAGCTTATTCAAAAGATGAAACGGATCCGTGAGGTGGCTTCAGAGTATAGTAAGTACTGTTATTATAGTTTAGAATCATCTCGAAATGTTTTTATATATATATATATATATATATATATATATATATATATATATATATATATATATATATATATATATATATATATATATATATATTGGCACAATTATTCCCCAAAAACATACCATTGTGTTTGATTTGGTCCGAAGGTGTTGATTGTTTTTCTATAACAGCAGCCCTGACTGTAGTTCTGACTGCAAAACAAATCACAAGTTTAGATTAATCCGTTCATTCTAATAGTTTCTATAGTAACAACTCACACAGGGACTTTTATTTGTTCTATGGAAGGAGTCTCCAGTTTCAACACTTTGTAACAGTCAGAGGTAAAGCTGCAACAGAGTTTTCTGATCTTCAGGACAGAGGAGATTATGATTAGTGGTTTCTCAGTAACACGACAAGCTGTGATTTTTATCTTATTAACATCAGGGGAGAAAATAAAGAGAGAGGCTCGTAAGAGAAACTGTTTATAGCTGTGAGAGCAGAAGCGATAACAGAAGATAACTTCTATCATGGATGTTCCACAACACTGAATGCATCTAATTAATAAAACTTTAATTAATAAAAATTGTAATCAGTGATAAATGACTGTAATAAGAATTAAACACTGCAGGACGTGCTGTTATAGGAAAATCATCTTTGGGGTGGAAACATTTGCAGTAACTTTATCACACCACCCAGTCACTGATAATTTCCCTATAATAGCATGCTCCCCGAGTGTTTTAGTCCTTTCATATCATATTAGAATTCCTGTTTTAGTCTTATTGAAGATAATAAACTGTTCATCCTATTGTACAGATTTGCCTCAAGTTATCATCGTGACAAAAGTGGATGAAGCCTGTCCACTGGTTAAAGATGACCTAAGAAAGGTGTACACCAGCAAGAAGATCAAAGTAAAGGTAATTGTGTAATTAAATGGTGTATATTAGGATTGTAACTGATTACAATATTGGGATTGAACAGATATGTTCTCAATGAATGTAAATACTGATATGATTAGAAGGCACCTTTATTTACTGTGTTTGGCTCTTTTTATCAAATAGATTTTTTATCATATGTAATCAATTTTAAGAATATTACCTTGTATATTGCAAATGGGTTTTTTTTTTTGGTCATTCCTAAATAAACATGCTCAATCATTTTAAAATGAAACCTTCCTGGAAATCATAAAGGTATTAAGGGACCCCAGTTTGTCTCGCAGCAGCACTGTTTCTCAGCTTTGTAGTAGGTTCTGATAGCAGGTCCAGTTGAATTTTCTGATATTTCTTGAAATTTACAATCCCCCCCCCCAAAAAAAAACAAAAAAACAAAAAACAAAACAAAACAAAAGTAAATCTAATAATAAACTATTATTGTATTATATCCCATCAACTATAAACAGCAAAACACAACAGAAAGTTCCACAGGGCATCTGGTTGAGGTGTTAAAGTTCTGGTCTGCAACCTGCTATTTTTATGGTTTGTGAATGAAAATGATTTCTTTTTTCCTAACAGCCCTGGTGTTTTCTTTCTTTCTTTTTTTTTAAATAGTGTTTCTGGTGCATAGTGGTAAACTTATTAATTCATCAGTTAAATAAATGGTTTGATACATCTATTTATTTAGATGCAGGAGTGTAGTAATCTGCTGGGTATTCCACTGAGCCACATCTTCCCTGTGAAGAACTACCATGAGGAGGTGGATACGAACGATGACATGGATGTTCTGATCCTCAAGGCACTCGAGCAGATTGTGCATCTCGCCAGTGATGCTCTGGAAAACCAAAACCCTAGTGAGAACTCTGAGTGAAGGCTTTTTTTTTTCCACTCCTACACTACACTAGTGCAGTGTCCGGCTTGTGAAAAGAATAAAACAGCATGAAACATTGTGTCATAGCTAGTCTGTAACATGTGTAATGTAGATATTATTATTATTATAAATCTCTTTCTTCTGGTTTGTGTTTGATTACTGGAATTGTCACCAAAGTATTGCCTACTGCACTTTGGACTTAAGTAACTTCTATGCTATTAAATTAATAAATATAAATCAACTGAAAAAAAGTGTTCGTTCATACATAAATATGCAGGACTAAAACATCCAAAGAACGAATCCTCTTTTCATTAACTACCAAGGAACACTGACTAACTACTCTCTCAGTAATTAGGGCTAGGCCTCGGGAAATAAACTTAAGGAAGAACACCTCCAAAGAGGGGGAAACAAAGGGTTACACCACACTGGGCTTGAACCTGAGGCTGGAGGATGGAGAGACCAACATGCAGCGCAGTGAACTACCAACCCTGCACAAACAGACCATGGAGTGGGCCTAGCCAAACGCTCACGAGGAGTAAACTGAAAATAAAAGGTCAGAGAGGACCGACTTACAAAGGAAATAAGTAAACTAAAGTTCATTTGTTTTTTTGTTTTTTTTAAAGCAAGGAACTGGAGAAAACCAGAGAAACCCCAAAGTTTGGTCTGACACAGCAAGAAAGTTTGAGAGAAATGGGGAAACTGTAGAGATACACACAAGAGTGTGTTCCAAATTGCCGGTGTCTCCTCAATACAGCACTCAACAAGGAGAACTCAAGACTAAGTGTTCAAGCAACCTATAAGAAGCCCTTAAATAGGGGAGTCACAGGTGGAGCTGGTTTTCACTAATCACTGAGGAGCAGCTCTCTGTTTCCCTCTGGTGGTGGGCCAGTGCCATGGTGAACTATCCCTTATGTTATTGGAGTAGTTTACAATTAGCCAAGTATTAATTACTGATTTATTTCACATTTCTCTTGCAAAAATACAGCAAATAAACTTTTAGATATATATAAAAAAAACTATTTGCAATTTTAAAAAAATTACTACGAGATGTACCATGATCAACAATTCAGTTTGTAGAATTTAATGTTAATAGTATTTACACCACAGTGGTACTGAATGCTTGTTTCCGATTGGTCAGAAGGTATTAATTCATTTTCTATACCAGGAGCTCTTGCAGTAGCGTTAGTAGATAAATCACAGGTTTATATTAATATGCTCATTCTAATAATTCACCTTTTCTATAGTAACAAACAGTAGGAAAGAAATACCCGGATGGCGTACTGCTTCCGGTGAAAACACCCCTCAGGCAAGGTGCAAAGATATCCTACCAGAGGTAAGTTACCTGACCCTGGTTTTGTATAGAGTTTTGGTATTTTATACCTCAGTTGTCAAAAATATTAAAATGTTCACATGACAAAGTTTTCTTTAAGCAAGGAATCTCCAGGGTCAGCACTTTTTAACAGTCAGTGTGATTTTGACTGAAGACTGATATGAAGACAGTGACATGGGTAACATGACAATGTGCTTTATTTTTGTCTTACTAACATAAAAAAGGTATTGACTGTTAATAGCTGCTAAGTGATGCCAAGAAACTTATCATGCTCACTGACCTTGATTACCTGCTGCAGCAAAACATATTAAAATGTTTTGTATTAGATGTGTTTATGTGAATCATGTTGTGTATTTGTGAATACATTTAATGATTACGTGAAATATCCATCCATCCATCCATCTTCTACCGCTTACTAGTTTTCAGGATCACAGGGAACCTGGAGTCTATCCCAGGAAGCATCGGGCACAAGGCGGGGTACACTCTGGACAGGGTGCCAGTCCATCGCAGGGCACAATCACATACACACTCACACACCCATTCACACACTACGGACACTCTGGACACGCCAATCAGCCTACCATGCATGTCTTTGGACTGGGGGAGGAAACCGGAGTACCCGGAGGAAACCCCCGCAGCACGGGGAGAACATGCAAACTCCGCACACACAGGGCCCCAACCAGCGGGACTTATGTGAAATATAATATAAAAAATTATAGAAATAAAATAGACCTGAGGTGAAGCTCTACTATTAAAACTACTGTGCAACAGAGGCTGATGTAACAGTGCACAATTATGGGGCTATTATGGGTGCTCCTGGGAGCTAAAGAGAAAATATCTGTGTGTTTTTGATAGAGAAAGACATGTAGATGCAAGAAGTTGAATATCCAAATGGTTTCTAGAATGCAAAGCCACCGTCTTTATCTGTAATTGTTTTGTGCTCCAAATATTACATTCATATTTGTATTTAAATCAGAATTGGGCTTCCTTTCCATTCATAAATCAACTAACAATTTGCAGAATATAACTTGCGGAACTTTCTGGCGAGTTCTTCTATTTATAGTGTGACTGAAAAGTCAGGAAACAGAATACAGTATGTTGAGCAAAAGTGTCAATCTGAATATGTTGAGCAACAATCTGCAAAATTACCAGGATGTCTCACACGTCAGTCTCGGTCACGCCTACTCGGTCCTCAGACCTTCAGTCTAGCTGATTTTAAAATCAGATAAATTAGCATGTTAGCTAAGTTTTTTTTGGTTGTGTATCTGTGGTTGTAAATTGTGCCTTGCTTTTTGTTCTGTTGCCATTAATTTCACAATTAAAACAGATTTCAAGTGCATTTTAATTACCTTTTGCAGCACAAAACATAACATCTAAAATATTAGAGATGTCTGAATTAAACAACAGATCGCCTAATAAACTCTTCAGGAGTTAAAACTCTAATATAAGACATTAATATAAGGCCAGGACTACAATATAACATTTCAAATGTTATCTTTCCACCGTTAATGTTTAAGAGTTTAACGCTGGAAAGATAATGTTTGAAATGTTGATGCTGGTCTAAATTACTTTCACTTTTAGTTTACAGTAAATCATGTTCTTTTAAGGAGCAGTCTTATCAGGTAACAAACGTGTGTGTGTGTGTGTGTGTGTGTGTGTGTGTGTGTGTGTGTGTGTCATGCAGAGAGAAAGGGATCAAACAGGTAATGATCCAATATTATCAAACTGTGGATCTGTACATCTACCTAGAACTTCATACACGTTTAGAGTCGCATTCAGAGTTGAATATAGTGAAGAGTCGAAACTGAAATGGTGACTTTGTTCAATTTTGGACACAGTTAACTCTCAGCATCAAATAATGAATAAAAATAAAAGCTAAACTACAGTAAGGGCTGAAAAGTAAGTGCTATTGTATAATCCGTAAAATAATGAGAGTGAAAGCTGCACTGTTAAATTAAAGCAATCATTAAAGTCACGATTACATTCTGTTCATGAAATTGTCCAAACAGCCAATCATGTGGCAGCAGCATGATCACTCCGATCCAGGTGTTTAAGAGGCATAGTGAAGAAAGACCACACCCACTTCTGATTTACGGCTGAATACAAACACAGATATGAATATTTGCACACCGATACAAAACTAATACAACTATGAAATTACACCGTGGCATCGTTTCCTCTTTTGTTAGAGAAAATCTGTTCAGAGTTTTGTTATAGTGTCAAAACTGACTGAAAGGCATTTTTGCGTATATACACATCATAAATATATCAGTACTGTATATTAATCATGACCGTGTAAAGCCGTACGTGATTTTTTTTTACCTCAAGAATTTTGGAGACACACTTCCTGTTTGATGCTGACCACAATACATTAAAGAAAGAAAAAAAAAAAAAAAAGATGTCTTTATTTGTCACATTACAAATACGCTGAAATGACAATTTGTAAATACGGTGAAATTATTTTCTTGGCATATCCTCGCTCGTTTTGAAGTCGGGGTCAGAGTGCAGGGTCAGCCATGATACAGCAGCCCTGGAGCAAAGAGGGTCGAGGGCCTTGCTCAACTCAAGGGCCCAGCAATGGCAGCATGCTGGGGCTTGAACCATCAACCTTCTAATCAGTAACCGGTAAGCCACTACTGACCAACTGATGCCCTTATATGATCCATCCATCCATCCATCCATCTTCTATACCGCTTTATCCTTTTCAGGGTCACGGGGAAACCTGGAGCCTATCCCAGGGAGCATCGGGCACAAGGCGGGGTACACCCTGGACAGGGTCCCTTATATGATGTCACATGAAATTAAGTGATGTTATTTATATCACGCAGTTCCTCTTCACTTATCACCTCAGTTTTGATCTTCACTTATCAGGATTGTCCCAATTCACCTGAAGTCACCCTGCACATTACCTTACAGGGCTCAATAACCGTGTTGTATAATTTTTTAACAAAGTTGATCATTAATATTATCCAGTGATAGCTAGATGATTATCTACGGCCTTCTGTGTTTGTAAAATGCTTTTACTTTCCATTTGCATTGGAATTGAGGCCAAATGAGAGGCTACATGTCCATGTCCATATGTGTGTGTGTGTGTGTGTGTCAGAAACAGAAAGTGTGCTAGGGTTCAAAAACCAAAAGGTATAAAAGTGGGGACTGGGGAAGCTGCTCTAACAGTCGACCCAGTCAGAAGCTGTGAGTACATCTTTACAAATCTGTGAATTAACAAACAAGATTATATTTTGGAGCATAATATTTAAATGTCTTTCGATATTTTCTACTTTTCTTATCAGGATTGTTCATCTGGATTCATTGAATTGAATAAAATGGGAGGGTCTGAGTCCAAAAGTGTATATGATTCTCCTTCACCACCACCACGTGAAATTATTCAACCAACTCCACCACCTCAAGGTGAGTTTAGTGAGGAGTATGAAAAACACCCTTTAGTATCATAAGATCTAATAATATCTTATTATATTTGTTACATGATGTTCAATATGTTAACCTTAATATCACATATTTTACCTGTTTATTATTTACTCACAATTTAGCCTAGTTAGTTGTTGTTGTTTTTTTTTTCTAATCATGGGAGTTATTATTATTATTAGAATGTGTGATGTGACTTGATTAAAATCATGGCACAGAGCATAAAATTAACATCTGGAACAGGTTTAATGCCACACACTCCTGTGTTGATCATTTCTCGTGCTTTCTAGATAGAATAGAATTTCTGGGATAGAAAAACTATCCTTTCAAAAATACGTTGAATAAAGTTGAATTTAAAACAACAACAAAAAAGTTAAAATCAGGAATGATCTTGTTACAGTGTCTCTGCTGTAAATGAGAAATCACCACGTGTATGCATCTAGCAATCAGGTCCATTGTCGCTGCACCCCATGGAAATATATTGAACACTTTGTATTTTCATTGAATTAGAAACTTACAGGGTTAGCTATATTTCACATATAAATGCAAAGCCATAACCACGGTAACTGTTTTTTTTTTTTTCTTAAGTTTTTGATAAGCCATGGAGGACAATGCCTTGGCGGTAAGTTGCAATAACTTCCATAGAAGAAATGTCTGTATCCATTTGATCATTTAAGCATTTACATTTATGGCATTGGGCAGACACCCTTATCCAGAGCGACTTACATTTATCTCATTTATACAACTGAACAGCTGAGGGTTAAGAGCCTTGCTCAAAGATACCATTGCCTTTGTTTAAGTGCACTCTGAGCATTTATGCACTTGTTCTTATTTTATTTTATTTGTACCTATCAAATGCTGTCAAGCTTGTTCATTTATGCTTACATATCAGTTTGACACATTCTAATTTATTTGATTTTTTTTTAAGTTTCGTCTTCAAACCACTAACCACCAGGAAATGAAATGGCAGGATATTGTAGATACTTCTGTGACGTTTTGTGTTTTTGATAGGAACAAAGACAGTTTAGGAGAGAAACTGAGGAACTTTAAGCTCTGCAGTTCTGATGTTAAGTTTGTCAGGCTTCTGATCGTTGGTGAAGTTGGAGCAGGAAAGTCCAGCTTTATAAATTCTATCAATAACGCTTTCCAAGAGCGAATCACCAGTGGGGCTCTTGTTGATGCAACATCTGGAACCAGTTTCACAAAAGCTGTAAGTACCTCAACAAATTCACAGATTTGATTTCTTAATGCAGACAGATAAACCAGTTTTAGTTAAACTAAGGTCATTTTCACACTTCCAGACAAAAGTTTTCAAGCTCAGGACTGGTTCAGAGATACAATAAAAAAAGTCGGTCTATGGCTCGCTTCAGCTGAATATTGGAGTGGTCCAATGCCATGCCTTTAAAAAATTTTTTTTAAAACACCCTAAAAGCCTTAGTGTGTGGACCTCAGCTCTTAACGAGGCACAGCACTGAACAGTTCAATATTGTGTTTAATATGGAATTTGATCCTGAGTCAGAATCATATACAATCTGTGTCTTTTTCTTACAGTACAAAACCCATCATATCAAGGGGAAGGACGGCTCCCGTTTACCTTTTGTGTTCAATGACATCATGGGACTTGAATCTGCCGATGGACAAGGCGCACATGTACAGGACATCATCACAGCCTTAAAGGGGTTTCTTGAGGAAGGATATAAAGTGAGGGGAACATTTTACTCTCACAATATGACACAAAATTACTTTTAAAAATGTTATGCTATATAATGTTAATACAGTATGTATGAGGTTATATATTAGAATATTGTTCAAATAGTGTTTGAATATCGTTGTACAGCTGTAGTTCTGTAGTAACTTACCTACACTGATTTTTGCACAGTAAAACATCTGTAATATTTATTCGTTCGCCAATTTGCAGTTTAATCCTGCTACTCCTGTGTCTGAGAAGGACTCCAACTACAAAACAAATCCCAAAGCTTCTGATCAAACCTTCTGCCTGGTCAATGTTATAGCTGCAAACAAAGTGTCACTCATGAACCAAAAGCTTATTCAAAAGATGAAACGGATCCGTGAGGTGGCTTCAGAGTATAGTAAGTCCTGTTATTATAGTTTAGAATCATCTCGAAATGCTTATATATATATATATATATATATATATATATATATATATATATATATTGGCACAATTATTCCCCAAAAACATACCTTTGTGTGTGATTTGGTCCGAAGGTGTTGATTGTTTTTCTATAACAGCAGCCCTGACTGTAGTTCTGACTGCAAGCAAATCACAAGTTTAGATTAATCCGTTCATTCTAATAGTTTCTATAGTAACAACTCACACAGGGACTTTTATTTATTCTATGGAAGGAGTCTCCAGTTTCAACACTTTGTAACAGTCAGAGGTAAAGCTGCAACAGAGTTTTCTGATCTTCAGGACAGAGGAGATTATGATTAGTGGTTTCTCAGTAACACGACAAGCTGTGATTTTTATCTTATTAACATCAGGGGAGAAAATAAAGAGAGAGGCTCGTAAGAGAAACTGTTTATAGCTGTGAGAGCAGAAGCGATAACAGAAGATAACTTCTATCATGGATGTTCCACAACACTGAATGCATCTAATTAATAAAACTTTAATTAATAAAAATTGTAATCAGTGATAAATGACTGTAATAAGAATTAAACACTGCAGGACGTGCTGTTATAGGAAAATCATCTTTGGGGTGGAAACATTTGCAGTAACTTTATCACACCACCCAGTCACTGATAATTTCCCTATAATAGCATGCTCCCCGAGTGTTTTAGTCCTTTCATATCATATTAGAATTCCTGTTTTAGTCTTATTGAAGATAATAAACTGTTCATCCTATTGTACAGATTTGCCTCAAGTTATCATCGTGACAAAAGTGGATGAAGCCTGTCCACTGGTTAAAGATGACCTAAGAAAGGTGTACACCAGCAAGAAGATCAAAGTAAAGGTAATTGTGTAATTAAATGGTGTATATTAGGATTGTAACTGATTACAATATTGGGATTGAACAGATATGTTCTCAATGAATGTAAATACTGATATGATTAGAAGGCACCTTTATTTACTGTGTTTGGCTCTTTTTATCAAATAGATTTTTTATCATATGTAATCAATTTTAAGAATATTACCTTGTATATTGCAAATGGGTTTTTTTTTTTGGTCATTCCTAAATAAACATGCTCAATCATTTTAAAATGAAACCTTCCTGGAAATCATAAAGGTATTAAGGGACCCCAGTTTGTCTCGCAGCAGCACTGTTTCTCAGCTTTGTAGTAGGTTCTGATAGCAGGTCCAGTTGAATTTTCTGATATTTCTTGAAATTTACAATCCCCCCCCCCCCCCCCCCAAAAAAAAAAAAAACAAAAAAACAAAAAACAAAACAAAACAAAAGTAAATCTAATAATAAACTATTATTGTATTATATCCCATCAACTATAAACAGCAAAACACAACAGAAAGTTCCACAGGGCATCTGGTTGAGGTGTTAAAGTTCTGGTCTGCAACCTGCTATTTTTGTGGTTTGTGAATGAAAATGATTTCTTTTTTCCTAACAGCCCTGGTGTTTTCTTTCCTTCTTTTTTTTTAAATAGTGTTTCTGGTGCATAGTGGTAAACTTATTAATTCATCAGTTAAATAAATGGTTTGATACATCTATTTATTTAGATGCAGGAGTGTAGTAATCTGCTGGGTATTCCACTGAGCCACATCTTCCCTGTGAAGAACTACCACGAGGAGGTGGATACGAACGATGACATGGATGTTCTGATCCTCAAGGCACTCGAGCAGATTGTGCATCTCGCCAGTGATGCTCTGGAAAACCAAAACCCTAGTGAGAACTCTGAGTGAAGGCTTTTTTTTTTCCACTCCTACACTACACTAGTGCAGTGTCCGGCTTGTGAAAAGAATAAAACAGCATGAAACATTGTGTCATAGCTAGTCTGTAACATGTGTAATGTAGATATTATTATTATTATAAATCTCTTTCTTCTGGTTTGTGCTTGATTACTGGAATTGTCACCAAAGTATTGCCTACTGCACTTTGGACTTAAGTAACTTCTATGCTATTAAATTAATAAATATAAATCAACTGAAAAAAAGTGTATTATAATGACGTTTGGTCCTACTTATTTTTAAGATTTATACTATTACACTAAACATGTTTTGACAGATACAAATAACACAAACAAGTAATGTACAATACTGTTTCATAGTTCATACATAAATATGCAGGACTAAAACATCCAAAGAACGAATCCTCTTTTCATTAACTACCAAGGAACACTGACTAACTACTCTCTCAGTAATTAGGGCTAGGCCTCGGGAAATAAACTTAAGGAAGAACACCTCCAAAGAGGGGGAAACAAAGGGCTACGCCACACTGGACTTGAACCTGAGACTGGAGGATGGAGAGACCAACATGCAGCGCAGTGAACTACCAACCCTGCACAAACAGACCATGGAGTGGGCCTAGCCAAACGCTCACGAGGAGTAAACTGAAAAATAAAAGGTCAGAGAGGACCGACTTACAAAGGAAATAAGTAAACAATTTTTTTTTTAAAGCAAGGAACTGGAGAAAACCAGAGGAACCCCAAGAGACAAGGTCCAAGAGGTTTGATCCGACACAGCGAGAAAGCTGCAGAGAGACGGGAAACATGAGAGATAAACTCGAGAGTGTTTACAAAATTACCGGCTTATCCTCAATACAGCACTCAACAAGGAGCACTTCCTAGTTCTTCTTAGTTGTCCGTCGTGGCGACGAAGACCATTTTGTCATCAGAGATGAAGCATGCGTAGATGGCTGGTCAGGCCAATCTTTGCACGTAAAGTCCTAAGGCAGGTGGGACAGGGGATGGGGTGGACGTCTCTGGGAAGGTCGCTGGCACGGGTTTTTCTGGCTTGCCTCTTTCGTTCGGCTGCAGCTTTCCAATTTATCTCACACAGCAAAGAGCCCTTGTGGATGGAGGAACGCCAGGTGTCACGATCCAATGCAGTCTGTTCCCAGGAGGCAGGATTGATGTTAAACGCTTTCAGTGAGGCTTTAAGGGTATCTTTGAAGCGTTTCTTTCAGCCTTCTTGGCAACACTGACCTTGCTGGAGCTTGCCATAGAGGAGTCTCTTTGGTAGATGTTGGTCTGTCATGCGTATCACACGTCCTGCCCAGCATAGCTGGGTCGTCATCAAGATGGTGAAGATGCTTAGGAGGCCTGCTTGATTGAGAACCACAGTGTCTGGGACTTTGTTCTGCCACTTGATGCCAAGGATTTTCCTGAGACTGGTGGTGTGAAAATGGTTCAGTTTCCTGGCATGACGTTGGTACACTGTCCACGTTTCGCATGCATACAGCAGTGTGGGGACTACAACTGCCCTGTACACTTTCAGCTCGGTCTGGATGGTGACGCCTCTTCGGTTCCAAACCTTGGCATACAATCTCCCGAAAGCTGAGCTGGCTCTCGCAATGCGGACGTTAACTTCGTCATTTATTGTGGCATTTTGTGACAACGTGCTGCCGAGGTGAACTTGGTCACTGTTTTCAGTCTCTGACCATTGACAGTGATGTTGGTCTCTGTATAGGGCTTCCCTGGGCTGGCTGATGCATGACCTCAGTCTTCTTGGTGCTGATGGTGAGAAGGAAGTTTGTGCAGACACTAGAAAACCTGTTAACGCTGCGTTGCATGTCCGTTTCTGTGCTATTGTTAAGGGCACGGTCATCAGCAAAGAGGAAGTCCCTGATGATGTCTGTCGAAACCTTGGTTTTCGCTTGGAGCAACCTGAGGTTGTACAGATTACCATCTGTGCGGTACTTGATGCCTATCCCAGCATCACCGTCTCCAAAGGCGTCAGTCAGCATTGCGGAGAACATGAGGCTGAACAGGGTCGGCCCCAGGACACAACCCTGCTTGACGCCGTTTAGCATGTAAGAAGCCCTTCAAGCCTTTCAGTACAGTCACAGGTGGAGCTGGTTGCTACTCATCACTGAGGGGACAAAGAAAAATTGGCTGTTGTTTTTTTTTTACATGTCACCATCACAAATTCTACAAATATACTTTTATTTAATAAAACAATGTATTTACAATTGAAACATCTGCTATGAGCCGGGGCCCTGTATGTGTGGAGTTTGCATGTTCTCCCCGTGCTGTGGGGGTTTTTTCTGGGTACTCCGGTTTCCTCCCCCAGTCCAAAGACATGCATGGTAGGCTGATTGGCTTGTCTACAGTGTCTGTAGTGTATGAATGGGTGTGTGAATGTGTATATGATTGTGCCCTGCGATGGACTGGCACCCTGTCCGGGGTGTACCCCGCCTTGTGCCTGATGCTCCCTGGGATATGCTCCAGGTTCCCCTGCGACCCTGAAAAGGAGTAAGCGGTAGAAGATGGATGGATGGACATCTGCTATGAGATGTTCCACTGGCAACAATCCAGTACCTACAATTTAATGTTAATATTATTTACACCACAGTGGTACTGAATGGTCGATTGGTCAGACGGTATTAACGAATCTTTTATAACAGGAACTCTGACAGTAGTTCCAGACACAAGATAAACCACAGGTTTATATTAATGAGAGTCATTCTAATTCTTCACTATTTCTATAGTAACAACTTACAGAGTAGCAAAATAAGAAGAGAGAGACTTTTTTGTTGGCGTTTGTGTTACAATGAATTCATATATTTTGGGGCCTTGGGACCAGTTTTCTTTATCATGTTGCTGTAGACAGCGTGGAAATAGACAGGGTTTTGTTAAATCCGATGTCCTGACATTTCATCCCCCCAGTCAGACAGTCCTCCCAGCGCTACTAGCCAAGAACTGATCACAGAAAAAAAGTGAAATAATCATAGAAAGCCCTCACTGGCCTTCAGCATCAGTCATTATATGTTTGTATTTTTCTAGATGGAGACGTGCAGGAATCTGCTGGGTATTCCAGTGAACCACATCTTCCCTGTTAAAAACTACCATGAGGAGATGGACACAGACGATGACATGGATGCTCTGATTCTCAAAGCACTGGATCAGATCGTGAGCGTCGCCTGTGACGCACTGAGAAAAAAAAGACATCTCTGACCTCTGGTGAAAAATTTGAGTAAGGACTCGGATCCCAAACGCCTAAGTGGCATTAGTGCAACACAGAGTGCTTTACAAAGCATTAAAAACACATTAGGATTACAGTTATTCCTAAATGGAGAAGGGTACGAAGTATGTGTGGTGGAAGGCTATGTACAACCACCTTGTAGGGGAATTATTCAAAACTTAACTAAGGAAGACTGAGTGAGCAACAGGATCCTAGTCCCCTCACCCAATGCTTTTAGTCTCTGTACAACTTGTGGTTGTATGTTGGTATCCATCGTGTTGCAACACAGTGATGCTCAAGATGAGGTGAGCTTCAGGATTTGTCCTGTAGCACGGCAGCCACCTGAAGTGTGTGTATAGATAACAAGGTCAGTATAGTTTGGTCTTTATCCCTTAGGAAGAAAACACGACACTTGCTTACCAGTGTTCAGTTGAAGATGGGAAGCATAATGTCCATCAGCACTCTTATAACTTGGATGAGGCGCTGAATGTCCAGCAGAGGGCAGAGTAATGTCTCTCCACCCAATGACCCAATGACTTAGCGATTGTGCTCACGCTCAAGACTGTAGTTTGATCCAGCGAGGCCGCAATCCCGGCTAACGGAGATCCAGTGGAGAAGACGGACAATACACAACCCTATCCGATAAGTCAGCCAACTCTTCTCACACCATAAGTAATGGCATCCGTTACGTTTTGAGTTCGTTTGAGCAAACAAAACAAAACTTTATGTGAAACATAAAGAAAACACGGAAGTATTCGACTCCACCGGATAATAACTCTGTAAGCGCTAACAGGCCTATTTCCCCGCTCCACACACACAAACACGAAGGAAAACCCGTTTCATCGCCTTCTAGAACAGACTCGTTAAAGACAAACGGATTTTTAGAAACAACGTAATGTGTCTCTGGAACACGTCACGGGTCTAAACTGAACTTTTTTACCGCTGTAATATTCCCGAAGTTCACTCATCAGCTCAACTCCCGCCGCTGCTCTAATTCCCTCTCACCCCGCCTCTCCTCGCACAAAATGGCGGTGTACACGTCATCGCAATATCAAAATAAAAGTCTTTACCGAATAGACTTTGTAGGCTCCCCTACATATGCATCGCTAAAATAAGAGTAATATAATATTCTCTCTTTATGGAATATATTCGATTATGTTATGTTACTTTAGTTACAGTTAGAATAAGACAAAGATTTCACTCCCTTTCAGAGTTAATACATCATAAATGTAAGACTCTGACCAGGATGTCTCACATGTCAGTCTCAGTCTTCAGTCCAGCAGATCAGCTGTTTAAATCAGATTTCAAAATCAGCAGAATTATCATGTTAGCCAAGTTCTTTGGTCTGTGGTTTTAAATGGTGCCTTGCTTTTCGTGCTGTCGCCATTAATTACAGATTTAAGTGCATTATAATAACCTTTTGCAGCACAAAACAGAACATCTAAAAATATGTAATATTGTATTAGAACTGTCTGAATGAAACAACAGATTGTTTACTTTTGAGGCCGTTGTCATTATTTGCATGATTATTAATTTCTGTATTATATAAATAAACTGTACCTGAGGTGTTAAAACGCTACATTAATATAAGACATTAATATAAGACCACTACTACAAAACTGCACAACAGCAGCTGATGTAAACACACAGGGCGTGCACCCGGAAATCACCGGACTTCCTGTAAAGAGTAAGCTCATGTTTAAGGGTGTAAAAAATAACGGTGAAAAACAAATGATGTGAACAACTTTCAGTTTCAGTTTACAGTAAATCATGCTCTTTCAAGAAAGTGGTGTGTCTGTGTGTGTGTGTGTGTGTGTGTGTCTGTCTGTGTGTGTGTCTGTGTGTGTGTGTGTGTGTGTGTGTGTGTATGTGTATGTATGTGTGTGTCTGGACAGAAAGTGAAAGTAGAATAGGGTTCAAAAACTGAAGGTATAAAAGTGGGGACTGGGGAAGCTGCTCTAATAGTCGACCCAGTCAGAAGCTGTGAGTACATCTTTACAAATCTTAATTAACAAGCAAAATTAAACTCTGTAGCATTGAATTTGGAGTTATTTGTAGTAATTTGTATGACTACACACACACACACACATTATTTATATATATATATATATATATATATATATATATATATATATATATATATATATATATATATATATATATATATAAGAGAGAAATAGTTGGTATATATTGTAACCTTAGTTTTGACAGGTATAGGTCAAAGGTCAAAAAGATACACATTCTAACTCTCTATATCTAGATCAAAGGTCATGATCATAAAAATATTTATAGTTATGTTAAATCTGGATCACATCCATTCGTTACCATACATGGTGCGGCCATATGTTTTCCACCCACACACGTTGCACACATGTTCTTTCTTTTCACATAGAATATGAAACTCTCTGAGGTAGGTCATAAAAATATATATAGTTATGTTAAATCTGGATCACATCCATTCGTTACCATACATGGTACGGCCATGTGTTTTCCACCCCACACACGTTGCACACATGTTCTTTCTAACACTCTGTGGTAGGTCATAAAAATATATATAGTTATGTTAAATCTGGTTCACATCCATTCGTTACCATACATGGTGCGGCCATGTGTTTTCCACCCACACAAGTTTCACACATGTTCTTTCTTTTCACATAGAATATGAAACTCTCTGAGGTAGGTCATAAAAATATATATAGTTATGTTAAATCTGGATCACATCCATTCGTTACCATACCTGGTACGACCATATGTTTTCCACCCACACAAGTTGCACACACATGTTCTTTCTAACACTCTGTGGTAGGTCATAAAAATATGTATAGTTATGTTAAATCGGGTTCCCATCCATTCGTGACACAAACGTTACCATACCTGGTACGGCCATATGTTTTCCACCCACACAAGTTGCACACACGTTGCACACGTAAATCGGGTTCCCATCTATTCCTGACACAAACGTTACTAGTTATGTTAAATCGGGATCCCATCCATTCCTGACACAAATGTTACTATACATGGTACGGCCATGTGTATTACACATCCAAACAAAAATATGACACACACAAACGCACTTTATTTTCACATTATTTAAAAGGAATTTAAGTGTTTTGTACTAAATTACCATAATTATGAACACAAGTTGTTAAGTTGACAATCATTTTTAAAATTACGTTTCTCCATTTAGATTGTCTGCAGTAGAATGCAGTCTTTTAAACCAGGAAAAATGACTGCCTTTAAGTTTTATAACAATAGTAAGTAAAATCCAGCGTGATTTACATTACAAATGTTATACGTAACATCTCTGCAGGATTTATAGACGTTAAAGCACTGAATGAAATGAGCAATATAGACAAAAAATAAACACTCTGTGTCTACTACTTTTATCTCTCTCATAGAACTATCCACAGTCCAAAGGCTGTGGAGCTAGAAGGCTACGTGTGCGAATGACAAAAGATTTTAAAAAATAAAATAAAAAATGTATCAATACATGAAATTAGATTACACAATGTAGTTGAGGTTTACATGAATAAGCAGAAATGTAATCATGCTTATCTTTCCTATAGCACAAATGAAAAGCCCTCTCTAGATGAACAGATTTGTCAAATGAAACTTTTTCCTTCTTATCCACTGCTACGGTAAACTAAAGTGTAGATATTCAAATTACACTGCTAAATATGACTAGCATTAGCTACGTGTACTAGTGCAAAATAGTCCATCAAATGTATTAGCAGGTGTAGCCTATACACGAGTCCACTATTGGTCATATCACTATTGAGAACATGTCCCCAAATTCATTGCTTTAGTAGAATTTAATGGTAAGTGAAATGATAATCACATTGTAATGTCCTTAGTATTTGTTCAGTCTACAGGTCCTCTAACACTCTGTTAAATGAGTAAATGTAAATGTACTACAACGTAAATTTAGTTGTAAATCAATTAATTCATAAATTACACCCAATGTTAAGTAGATGTAATTATCAACATTATTATGTCAACACAACTCATCAAAATAATGTGTACGACTTTAAATATTTAATTAATTCAATAAATTAGAATTTTTATCTTGCAACCACACATTAAATTTAGATTGTGGGGTTTGTTTTGTATAGCTCCGCTGTTAGAAAATACATGATGGTTGAATGTGAAAATAAATGAGCAGAATGTAAGCTTGTGAAATAAATTAAACTTTATTGATTGCACTTTTGAGAAAATGGCATGACTTTGAATAAAAATGTACTGAAATAAATACTCTAAAACATTGATATACCCGAAGAAATGTAAAAAAGAAAAAAAGAAAAAAAAAACTTTTTACATACCTTCTAAATAGGTCCCTTTAGGAGGTAAACGTTTTAAAAACGGTGTTTTATAAGAAACGCGCGTATTACATGCCTTCTAAACCTAACCCTTTAGGATGTAAAATGTTTAAAGTGCTGCTTAAAAGAATCGAGAGTTTTGTTTAAACTAGAAGACACATTTTCCGGGCAATGTCTTGTAGGCCTATACACGGTGTCCTACACATCTGAAGTGTGTGTGTATGTGGGTGTGTGGGTGTGCGTGCGTGTGTGTGGGTGTGTTAGAGAGAGAGAGAGAGAGAGAGAGTGAGTCATGTGTTTCCTGGGTGTTTGCTGACCAGAATGCTTACAGTGTGTTTATGTTAATGAATTAAGGGACGAGTCGTGTGTTTCAGGGTTTAACGATCCCTACCAATGTGTACATTTGTGGTTTAAGTGAATCTTTGTTTCTGAAATTACTTCTTTGGTAATTATTAGTTTGTGTAACTAATCCATCAGAAAATACTAGACCTGGTGACTGAATGTGGTAGATGTATTAGAATTTTGGACATGTTATGCATGTGTAGCTCCCTATGTGTATGATCTATGTGTAATCCTTCTGTCAAGAAATGAACAGACTGAGGTTTGTGAAATAATTGAACTATTTATTGGCTACGTTGTTGAGAAAAACACTGTGATGTGTAAAACATTTCTACAGTCCTTCAAGGCTGTATGATGTCGTTGTTCTCTTTTACTGAAAGAAAGGTCAAAACCATCGGTGTTATTCGTTGTGGAGACTGAAGTGACAATATGTCTGAAGAAAATGAAAATATGTATTACATATCCTACCTTCTAACCAGGTTAATTTAAGGGTGAAAAAACCTTTTTTAAAGACGGTGTTTTAAAAGAGTCGTGCATTTTGTTTAAACTATAAACAAGATTTCAGAAAATGGTTCGCCAACGAGGATACTTACACAGAACTATCGCTAAATACATAAGCTTTTGTCTATGCTTTGACATCCCATGTCCCAGCAGTACATTTATGACCTCTGGTGACCATGTGGGTGTGTGGGAGTGAGTGTGGGAGAGAGAGAGACACACAGGTGTTCTTTTGGGGGTTTTGCTGACCAGAATTCTTACAAATGTGTTTGTTAACGAATTAAAGGGAGTCGTGTGTCTCAGTGTTAAAATAATGGTTAAGACGTCGTAGTTAAAACACAGAAGAAACTCTGCAACTATCTGTTACAATGTCTGCTCCGAGAAATCCTAATACCCTTAGAAGATTGCTGTGTATTCACCAACAAGAGGACCTGTTGAAATGAGAGAGGACCTGACTTTTGCTCCAAAAAAAAAACAAAAAACAAAAAACCAAGAGGTTAGTTTGACAATTTATTAATGAAGGTAATGTAAAGACGTTGTTGTTTAACCCTGAGCAGGGCGTCAACAGCTCCAAAGATCGTGTCTTAAGTCCGAGGGTTTAGTTAGGAGGTAGAAAAACATTTAAAGATGGTGTTTTAAAAGAAACAAGTGTTTCATCCTTAATGGTAAAAAAGAAAAGTGTTTGTACTCCAATATGAAATAAAACGGTGGAGACACACTGAGTACACTTCTGTTCCACAGTCTATAAGGATCCCCAAACTTCATGTAGTGTGGAAAAATATATACACCCTCCGTGACTACGTTACTTAAGGTTTAAACATTTTTATTTTGTGATGGCAGCAAGACAAAACAGTTGTGCATTTGGTATCTGGTGATTTTAGAATTAGGCCCCAAATGTCAAATATGTTTTGTGTATGGCTTCGTCAGGCAAAGATCACGATGGTACGGAAAGAGTATACAAGAGTAATTGGGGTGATCTAATGCTTAGGACTTGTACAGTACTTCAGCTCGGGAACGTCCCACCATGGCGTTCAGAGAGTCATTATCTAAGGTACACGTATATATATATATAGATCAGATCACCAGTCTGTCTTTACACACTCCTGATCTGGGGGTTCGGGGGAGGGGGGGATTACAGTTCAGGCATATTTCCAACAGAACAGAATATTAGACATTTAGTGTAAACTAGTGGGAAAAAAATAATAAAATCTCTGAAACATTTCAGTGAAAATAGTGGTCCATATTTAATGCATTATATAAGAAATGATAGTACAGTCTTTGTTGATCAGTTACCAACTCATACTTTATAATAATTTGTTTAGGAGCATCTGAATCTGGCAAATAACTTTTATTGCATTTAGGCATACAATAAAAGTTAATAAAAAATTAGGAAGAAATGACTTGTGCACTACTGCTGCGGATATTAAGTCAAACCATTTTGTTCAAACTTCAGCATGACCCATAGAGAAGCAGAAACTTATGGCACCTTATGAATACCATGTGAAGGATTACGTTGACTCGTCCCTTACAGTTACAAAGACATGTCCTTGTGCAGGATCACCTTCGCACCAGCATCGATCCCCTCTTATCCCATTTCAACGTATAAGAAAAGGCAAAAAGTAATATAAGATGTATAAGAATATATTTATAAAATATAACACATTATGAGGAAGAAACATAAAATATTATTTAACAAGGTCTGCCGTTCAGCCCTCTTAACTGTAAGAGCATCATCAGTATTGTACAGCAGTTGGGGAACAGTAGTTAGCTTTCAGATGTCAGATATAAAACAACTTTTTGAGTCACAGTGCCAAACTACTGGTATTATATTCTGATCCTTCTTTTTCAGCATGAAGGACCGGCATTTATTTAATAGACAGATGGTACAGCCATATACTTGGTCAGAGGATTTAGGAATTTCTTTGAGAAAGGTTCATTGTTTTTGTTCTTTTATCATAGCTTCAGTTTGTATACTTACTTTGGTTAGTGACTTAAACTGTTTTATTAGGTACTGACAGATTTCATTAACAGGGAACGATGATAGGTGAAGATTAAGTTGGTATGCGTGTACAAAATAAAACTGTCTATATGTATATTTGTCTGCTATGTATCTGTTTAAACACTGCTGTAATAGCGATATAAAGAGAGAGAGATACCCATTTACTAATTCATAGAACCTCTTTCCAACTTTTCAAGTTCGTTATACATTTTTCTTTTCAAGCATCGTGTTCAGACATTGCAAATCATCAGTCTGAAGGTTAAGGGTTACTTAGATTTTTGCTTCTTCAGCATCAAAAAAAAGTCTAAACATTAATCTTATTATTAAACTCAGAAACACTATAACTGTCTGGTTGTGATCATAATAAAAGGCAACGTGAAAGGTGACTTAATTCCCAATGAGATTTCTCTATGTTCTATATGACCTTTCTACAGTATATGCCATTAAGTCCTAGTTTCCAGCCATCATTACAGCACGGGAGAGGAAATCTCGTTCATCAGACGTGCGATGTACGTCTAGACAATCTGATAACAAACTACACACACAACATTTATGTTGAGAAAATTCAGATTGATCTTTGTTCCCAAATAACATTGGATCAGATCCATAGTTTACAGCATCTGTCCCACACATATTTAATCTGTATTACGAGTACTGAACAAGTTAGAGGAGGAGAAAATGTAGATTTACTGTTCATTGGAACTTTATTGTTTATTTAGATCTAGACCTATTGTTTATTTAGATTTAGATTATTTAGATAGCATTCACACACACTCGCACTAAGCTGAAATAAAAACACCCTTAATAACTGCACCCTGTCTCTTGTGGGTCTGTGCTCTGCCCTTCCCCCGAGCTAACTCCCTTGTATGTATGTATGTATGTATGTATGTATGTATGTCTTTCTTTTCTTACATTGCAAAATCTACTTTTCTCATCAGCATTGTTCATCTGGATGCATTGAACTGAATAAAATGGGAGGGTCTGAGTCTACACCTCAACGACCTCAAACACCTCCACCGCCTCCAGGTGAGTCTTAGTCTTATAATATTTATCGGATGATGATCAATATGTTAACCTTAATATTACATACTGATACTATTTATTATTTACTTTCAATTTAGCCTAGTTATTACGTGATGTGACTCGACTAAAATCATGGAGCACAGCATAAAATGAACATTATTTGGAACAGGTTTAACACTGATGCGTTTCTCCTGCTTTCTAGATAGATTAGAATTTCTGGGATGAAAAACTATCCATTTATAACAACAACAAATGTAAAAACAGGAGTGAACTTGTTGCAGTGTCTCTGTTGTAAAAATCCTTGTATAAAGACAAAAGTGTATGTGTCTAGCAATCAGGTCCATGTTCATTGACTTAGAAACTTACAGGTTATCTATATTTCACAAATAAATGCAAAACTGTAACCAGGGTAACATTATTTTTTGTTTGTTTTTAAGAATTTGATAAGCCATGGAGGATAATGCCTTGGGGGTGAGTTGTATTAACTTCCATAAAGAAATGTTCATATTTCAGGCTCAAATCCTGTTAGATTTTGACAAAACTGTCCATTTCTGCTCACTTATTGTATCAGTGTGACATATTCTGATTTTCTTTTATTATTGACGATTATTGACTTCTTCTTAATTAAAGTTCTTCTTCAGTCACTAACTGCCAGGAAATTAAGTGTCAGGATGGTACGATCCTTCTGTGACGTTTTGTTTTTGATAGGAACAAAGACAGTTTAGGAGAGAAACTGAGGAACTTTAAGCTCTGCAGTTCTGATGTTAAGTTTGTCAGGCTTCTTATTGTTGGTGAAGATGGAGCAGGAAAGTCCAGCTTTATAAATTCAGTCAATAATGTTTTCCAAGAGCGAATCACCTGTGGGGCTCTTGTTGATGCAACATCTGGAACCAGTTTCACAAAAAATGTAAGTACAACTTCAACATATTCACTGGTTTGATTTCTTAATGCAGACAGATAAACCAGTTTGATTTAAACTAAGGTCATTTTCACACTTCCACACAAAAGTTTTCAAGCTCAGGACTGGTTCAAAGATACAATAAAAAAGTCGGTCTATGGCTCACTTCAGCCGAACATTGGAGTGGTCTAATGACATGCCCTTAAAAAATTTTTTAAAACACCCTAAAAGCCTTAGTGTGTGGACCTCAGCTCTTAACGAGGCACAGCACTGTACAGTTCAACATTGTGTTTAATATGGAATTTGATCCTGAGTCAGAATCATATACAATCTGTGTCTTTTTCTTACAGTACAAAACCTATTATATCAAGGGGAAGGACGGCTCCCGTTTACCTTTTGTGTTCAGTGACGTCATGGGACTTGAACCTGCCGATGGACAAGGCGCACATGTAAAGGACATCATCACAGCCTTAAAGGGGTTTCTTGAGGAAGGATATAAAGTGAGGGGAACATTTTACTCTCACAATATGACACGAAACAGTTATTTTTAGCATTGTTACGGTATATAATGTTAATATATATGATGTTAGAATACTGTTCATGTAGTCAGTCTTTATAGTACAGCTGGAGTTCTGTAGTAACCTACACTGATTTTTGCACAGTAAAACATCTGTAATATTTATTCTTTCACCAATTTGCAGTTTAATCCTGCTAATCACGTGTCTGAGAAGGACTCCAACTACAAAACAAATCCCAAAGTTTCTGATCAAACCTTCTGCCTGGTCAACGTTCTATCTGCAAGCACAGTGTCACTCATGGACCAAAAGCTTATTCAAAAGATGAAAGAGATCCGTAAGGTGGCTTCAGAGTATAGTAAGTCCTGTTATTATAGTTTAGAATCATCTCAAAATGTTTTTTATATATTGGCACAATTATTCCCCAAAAACATACCATTGTGTTTGATTTGGTCCGAAGGTGTTGATTGTTTTTCTATAACAGCAGCCCTGACTGTAGTTCTGACTGCAAGCAAATCACAAGTTTAGATTAATCCGTTCGTTCTAATAGTTTCTATAGTAACAACTCACACAGGGACTTTTATTTGTTCTATGGAAGGAGTCTCCAGTTTCAACACTTTGTAACAGTCAGAGGTAAAGCTGCAACAGAGTTTTCTGATCTTCAGGACAGAGGAGATTATGATTAGTGGTTTCTCAGGAACACGGCAAGCTGTGATTTTTATCTTATTAACATCAGGGGAGAAAATAAAGAGAGAGGCTCGTAAGAGAAACTGTTAATTAATTAATTAAAGTTAAAACTTTAATTAATAAAAATTGCAATCAGTGATAAATGACTGTAATAAGAATTAAACACTGCAGGACGTGCTGTTATAGGAAAATCATCTTCATATCATATTAGAATTCCTGTTTTAGTCTTATTGTAGATAATAAACTGTTCATCCTATTGTACAGATTTGCCTCAAGTTATCATCATGACAAAAGTGGATGAAACCTGTCCACTGGTTAAACGTAACCTAAAAAAGGTCTACACCAGCAAGAAGATCAAAGAAAAGGTAATTGTGTAATTAAATGGTGTATATTAGGATTGTAACTGATTACAATATTGGGATTGAACAGATATGTTCTCAATGAATGTAAATACTGATATGAATAGAAGGCACTTCTGTTTATTTGGCTCTTTTTTTAATCAAATAGAGCTCAATATCACCATATTAGAATATTCACTTTCACACAGCACAAAGTAAAAGTAAATCTTCCTGGAAGTCATAAAGGCATTAAAATGAAATGGATCCCAGATTGATCTCACAGCAGCACTGTTTCTCCGCTTCGCAGTAGGTTCTGATAACGAGTCTAGTGAACTTCTGGAAAGTAACAAACCCCAAAAACTGAAGTAAATCTAATTATTAAATATTATTAGATGTTGCTGTCAACTATAAACAGCAAAAAGCTTGTCAGTGCATCTGGTTAAGGAGTTAAATAAAGTTCCGTTCTGCAACTTGTGATTTGTTATAATTGTGGTAGATTTGATCATTTAACAGTTAAATGAATTGTTAGATTCATTGTTGTTGTTTTTTTTTAAATAAATATTTTCAGATGCAGGAGTGTAGTAATCTGCTGGGTATTCCACTGAGCAACATCTTCCCTGTGAAGAACTACCACGAGGAGGTGGATACGAACGATGACACGGATGTTCTGATCCTCAAGGCGCTCGATCAGATCGTGAATCTCACCAACGATGCTCTGGAAAACCAAAACCCTAGTGAGAAATCTGAGTGAAGGCTTTTTTGTTGTTGTTGTTCTTTTCCACCCCTACACCAGTGCAGAGTATTTATGACAGTGAAAAAGCATGAAATTGTGTCTAAAGTACATTATTAAAGTAAAGCTAATTTCGTCTACTGTAATCATAACTGGTTTGTGTTTCTGTCGCTGTCACGTTCCTACTGCACTCTGGACTTTTTATATTCCATTAAATTAATAATTATAATGACGTTTGGTCCTACTTCTTTTTTAAGATTTATACCATTACACTAAACATGTTTTGACAGATACAAATCACACAAACACGAGCAATGTACAATACTGTTTCATAGTTCATACATAAATATGCAGGACTAAAACATCCAAAGAACGAATCCTCTTTCATTAACTACCAAGGAACACTGACTAAGTACTCTCTCAGTAATTAGGGCTAGGCCTCAGGAAATAAACTTAAGGAAGAACACCTCCAAAGAGGGGGAAACAAAGGGTTACGCCACACTGGACTTGAACCTGAGGCTGGAGGATGGAGAGACCAACATGCAGCACAGTGAACTACCAACCCTGCACAAACAGACCTTGGAGTGGGCCTAGCCAAACGCTCAAGAGGAGTAAACTGAAAAATAAAGTCAGAGAGGACCGACTTACAAAGGAAATAAGTAAACAAGTTTTTTTTTTAAAGCAAGGAACTGGAGAAAACCAGAGGAACCCCAAGAGACAAGGTCCAAGAGGTTTGATCTGACACAGCGAGAAAGCTGCAGAGAGACGGGAAACATGAGAGATAAACTTGAGAGTGTTTACAAAATTACCGGCTTATCCTCAATACAGCACTCAACAAGGAGAACTTCCTAGTTCTTCTTAGTTGTCCATCGTGGCGACGAAGGCCATTTTGTCATCAGAGATGAAGCATGCGTAGATGGCTGGTCAGGCCAATCTTTGCACGTAAAGTCCTAAGGCAGGTGGGACAGGGGATGGGGTGGACGTCTCCGGGAAGGTTGCTGGCATGGGTTTTTCTGGTTTGCCTCTTTCGTTCGGCTGCAGCTTTCCAATTTATCTCACACAGCAAAGAGCCCTTGTGGATGGAGGAGCGCCAGGTGTCACGATCCAATGCAGTCTGTTCCCAGGAGGCAGGATTGATGTTAAATGCTTTCATTGAGGCATCGAGGGTATCTTTGAAGCGTTTCTTTTAGCCTTCTTGGCAACGCTGACCTTGCTGGAGCTTGCCACAGAGGAGTCTCTTTGGTAGACGTTGGTCTGTCATGCGTATCACACGTCCTGCCCAGCGTAGCTGGGTCGTCATCAAGATGGTGAAGATGCTTAGGAGGCCTGCTTGATTGAGAACCACAGTGTCTGGGACTTTGTTCTGCCACTTGATGCCAAGGATTTTCCTGAGACTGGTGGTGTGAAAATGGTTCAGTTTCCTGGCATGACGTTGGTACCCTGTCCACGTTTCGCATGCATACAGCAGTGTGGGGAGCACAACTGCCCTGTACACTTTCAGCTCGGTCTGGATGGTGATGCCTCTTCGGTTCCAAACCTTGGCATACAATCTCCCGAAAGCTGAGCTGGCTCTCGCAATGCGGACGTTAACTTCGTCATCTATTGTGGCATTTTGTGACAATGTGCTGCCGAGGTAGGTGAACTTGGTCACTGTTTTCAGTCTCTGACCATTGACAGTGATGTTGGACTCTGTATAGGGCTTCCCTGGGCTGGCTGATGCATGACCTCAGTCTTCTTGGTGTTGATGGTGAGAAGGAAGTTTGTGCAGACACTAGAAAACCTGTTAACGCTGCGTTGCATGTCCGTTTCTGTGCTATTGTTAAGGGCACGGTCATCAGCAAAGAGGAAGTCCCTGATTATGTCTGTCGAAACCTTGGTTTTCGCTTGGAGCAACCTGAGGTTGAACAGATTACCATCTGTGCGGTACTTGATGCCTATCCCAGCATCACCGTCTCCAAAGGCGTCAGTCAGTATTGCGGAGAACATGAGGCTGAACAGGGTCGGCCCCAGGACACAACCCTGCTTGACACCGTTTAGCATGTAAGAGGCCCTTCAAGCCTTTCAGTACAGTCACAGGTGGAGCTGGTTGCTACTCATCACTGAGGGGACAAACAAAAATTGGTTGTTTTTTTTACATGTCACCAGCACAAATTCTACAAATATACTTTTATTTAATAAAACAATGTATTTACAATTGAAACATCTGCTATGAGATGTTCCATTGGCAACAATCCAGTATCTACAATTTAATGTTAATATTATTTACCCCACAGTGGTACTGAATGCTCGATTGTTTAGAAGGTATTAATGAATCTTTTATAACAGGAACTCTGACAGTAGTTCCAGACACAAGATAAAACACAGGTTTATATTAATGAGAGTCATTCTAATTCTTCACTATTTCTATAGTAGCAACTTACAGAGTAACAAAATAAGAAGAGTTTTTTGTGTTACAATGAATTCAGATATATTTTGGGGCCTTGGGACCAGTTTTCTTTATCATGTTGCTGAAGATAGCATGGAAATAGACAGGGTTTTGTTAGATCCGATGTCCTGACATTTCATCCCCCCAGTCAGATAGTCCTCCCAGGGCTACTAGCCAAGAACTGATCACAGAAAAAAAGTGAAATAATCATAGAAAGCCCTCACTGGCCTTCAGCATCAGTCATTATACGTTTGTATTTTTGTAGATGGAGACGTGCAGGAACCTGCTGGGTATTCCAGTGAACCACATCTTCCCTGTTAAAAACTACCATGAGGAGATGGACACAGACGATGACATGGATGCTCTGATTCTCAAAGCACTGGATCAGATCGTGAGCGTCGCCTGTGACGCACTGAGAAAAAAAAGACATCTCTGACCTCTGGTGAAAAATCTGAGTAAGGACTCGGATCCCAAACGCCTAAGTGGCATTAGTGCAACACAGAGTGCTTTACAAAGCATTAAAAACACATTAGGATTACAGTTATTCCTAAATGGAGAAGGGTACTAAGTATGTGTGGTGGAAGGCTATGTACAACCACCTTGTAGGGGAATTATTCAAAACTTAACTAAGGAAGACTGAGTGAGCAACAGGATCCTAGTCCCCTCACCCAATGCTTTTAGTCTCTGTACAACTTGTGGTTGTATGTTGGTATCCATCGTGTTGCAACACAGTGATGCTCAAGATGAGGTGAGCTTCAGGATTTGTTCTGTAGCACGGCAGCCACCTGAAGTGTGTGTATAGATAACAAGGTCAATATAGTTTGGTCTTTATCCCTTAGGAAGAAAACACGACACTTGCTTACCAGTGTTCAGTTGAAGATGGGAAGCATAATGTACAACACCACTTACAGTATCCCACAAAAGTGAGTACACCCCTCACATTTTTGTAAATATTTGATTGTATCTTTTAATGTGACAACACTGAAGAAATGACACTTTACTACAGTGTAAAGTAGTGAGTGTACAGCTTGTGTAACAGTGTAAATTTGCTGTCCCCTCAAAATAACTGAACACACAGCCATTAGTGTCTAAACCACTGGCAACAAAAGTGAGTAAACCCCTAAGTGAAAATGTACAAATTGGGCCCAATTATCCATTTTCATATAATAATAATAATAATAATAATAATAATAATAATAATAACAACAACAACAACAACAACAACAGAAGGCGGCATCAGCAGTCAAATGCAAGTTTAAAAACGTGTGTCTTAAGTTGAGCTTTAAAAATGCCAAAGGTCTGAGCTTCCCTGGGTTCAGGGAAGTTCCAAAGTTAAGGAGCATAAACAGAAAAAGCCCTGTCACCCATAGATTTTAAGCGTGTTTGTGGAATAGTTAACAAATTACACTCTGAGGAGCGTAGTCTGGGATTTGGCGTGTAAGGTGTTACAACCCGCTATCTTGGGACGGGAAGTTTTTGTGTGCTGTGACATTTTGTGTGCAGGTTCAAACTCCCTCCCAGACTTTCCAGCTTGCCCTAGCCTGCCTTGCTCCCGCCTCCCAGGATGACCTCACTGATTGGCGGCCATTTTTAAAGAGGAAGACGGAGTGAGAATGTGTAGGATGTTGGAGGTGGTTTCATGTGTTTGGAGATTGTGGTTGATTGTATGCTATTTTCTGACTGCTGTTTTGGTGTTTGACTTCGACTTTGGTTGTCCCTAAATCGGTTATTGTGCATTCTCTTCACTTTTATATATATGTTCACTTGGTTCACTGGCAGTAGGGGTGTGGCTGCCATTTCTTTTGGGAGAGGGTTCCTTTTGTCTCTGTTTCTTTGCTTAGGTAGTTAGGGAAGTATTCTTGTATTTTTCTTTCCTTTTAGGTAAGCTAACTACCTAACAATAGAATCCTTTTGTGTATTATTTTGGCCTTGGCCCAGCTCGAAGATATGCCTGGTTTGGTTAATTTGTACAATTATATGTATATATTGTCTGTTACAATATACCACAACCTTTTTCCACACAACCTTGTTTGTGTTGTTATTCCTGTCTTCCCTTATTTAAAGATCAACCCAATTGAATCCCAAGCTGGTTATTCTGTGCGGCCTAACCTAGACTGGGCCGTAACAAAGGGATTAATAAACTAGGTAAGTACTGAGGAGCCAAGCCATGTAATGCCTTGTATGTCAACCTCATGATCTTAATATGGACACAGAACCTGATGGGGAACCAGTGCAAGGACTCCAGAGGACTCCAGAACAAGAGTAATATGTTCAAATTTCCTGGTTCCCATCAGGATCCTGGCAGCAGAGTTTTATACATATTGCAGTTTGTGGATTTAGAAGCACCGGCTAAAACGGCATTACAGTAATCCAGCTGAGTGACAACAAATGAGTAGCAGCTTTTCAGCTACAGAGAAGTTTAGCATTGTTTGCAATCTAGCTAAGTTTCTGAGGTGAAAAAGGATGTTTTAACAGTGCTCTGAACAAAAGAATCAAATGTAAGACTGGTATTGAAAATTACTCCAAGGTTCCTCATCTTACTTTGGGTCTCTAGAACAGAGCCACCAACAAACAGACAGTGGACCAGCTTTGAGAATTTGACGACGGGAGCCTATAAGCATAACTTCGGTTTTCCCGCTGTTCAGGCACAGAAAGTTATTATTCATCCATGATTTTATCTCAGAAATACATTCAGAAAGAAAACAAACATCAAGGTCTTCACCAGATTTTGAGTGAATGTAGATTTGGGTATCGTCAGCATAAAAGTGATAATGGAGGCCGAGCGATCACAGCAGATGCCCAAGTGGAGATAGATAGATATTGAAAAGTAAAGGGCCTAAAACTAAACCCTGAGGAACACCAGTGAGCACAGAGCTAGAGTCAGACCTGTGACCACCCATAGAAATAAACTGGGAACAGTCAGTAAAATAGGATTTAAACCAGTTTAAAACTGTCCCGGATACACCAAAAACACTTTCAAGGCGGGTAAGTAAAAGACAATGATCCACAGTATCGAAAGCAGCTCCAAGATCAAGAAGAATAAGAATGGAAGTAGCTCCAGAATCAGAGGCCATCAACAAGTCATTGGTAACTTTGACCAGCGACGTTTCAGTGCTGTGAAATTTACGAACACCTGACTGAAGGGGTTCAAAGAGGTTATTAATTGCAAGATGATTACATAGTTGAGAGGCAACAACACGCTCAAGTATTTTTGCCAAAAACGGAAGATTTGAGATGTTAAAGATTTGAAAATTGTTAAAATCATCCACAGAAACATTTTCTCTCTTTGGCACAGGTATAACAGCAGCAGTCTTTAGTACTGCTGGAGCAACCCCAGTCTCCAGTGATTCATTTATAATGCTGAGGATAGCAGGGCACCAAACATCGACGCACGATTTAAATAGGTTCAATTTGGCCCATGTAAAAGTCACTGAGATCCTTACACTTGCCCATTTATCCTGCTTCCAACATATCAACTTCAACAAGTGACTGCTCACTCACGGCCTAATATATCCCGCCCCTCAACAGGTGCCATACAAGATAATCAATGTTATTCACTTCACCTGCCCATGGATTAAACTTTATGCCTGATCTGTGTATAAAATAGCTCCGATTAGTTCATAGTGTTAATGTCTTCATTATTAATTAAAAGGAAATGGTAGAAAATCTAAAAATAATGAGCATGATGGTCTACAAACATTTCACTGGTTGTTGATGTCATTTCGTCTTTTAATTAACCCAAATATGCTGAAACAATTCAATGTGGCCCTCAGAAAGTTGCGGTTTTTCCTGTATTTCAGTTTAAACGGTCAACTTATTTGTCCCAAACGATGCAAAGGAACTCTTGAAATCTGAGTTAAGTGGATTTCAGCTTAACCATCCAGGAATCAGCCATTTCAGAATCCTGCTTCATGGACCCGTTGGGGCTGGGAGATCCTGCTTTATAAACTCCATGGAGAGCGTATTCAAAGGAAGAATTGTAGTCAAACAGAGGAAGTGACATCTGCTGGAGAGAGCTGCACAAAAACAGTAAGAGCTGATACAGTGGTGTGCACATGATATTATTCTCATTACATTTTTGTAATAATGAGAATACGACAACAAATAAATCAACCATCCAACCAAAAATATGACACACACTCACATTTTTTTATATATATAAGGCTGATGAAAATTTAGCAAATGATTAACCCACTAACCCCGTAAGGCCGAAAACCCGACTTGCCAGTCTTTGACCTATTCCGGTAAGGACGATATACCGGCTTGGTCATCTATGCCAAGTACCCGTAAGGCCGATATAGCAGCTTTACAGTGTAAACGTTATCCCCGTAAGGCCGGTGTACCGGCATTACTCTGCCTTGATTCCTTACTTATTTAATTATTATTTGTGGACCCCTAAGGTTGATGACGTCATTATGCTGAAGATTACGCTGAATAAGCGTGAATGTAGTTGATGAACTTATGGTGTAATAGTAGAAGTTAACTAAAAATGCTCGTATGGTACTTCTAAATGAGTATAAGGATTTTAGTGAGCATTTTTCGTAATTTCTCTAGTTAAGAATTGTGCTCCAAGTGGAGTAAAAACACTGAACTTCTTCAATTTCAATGTAATATAATAATAAATAAAATAAAAAATAAAAATAAAAACATTATTATAAGTTGTTTCAAGGCCTAAAAATGTTAAAATTAAAATGTTGATTTTGGGGCCAATTTTGGCCCGGGAACTCAGGGTTGGCATGCTGTTTCTATGGGGAATATAGGGTTGTAGGACATAATACCGTGGGAACTAAGGGGTAAGAGGGTTAATAATGAATTTCCGTACACATCCAACCAAAAATATCACACACACAAACACATGGCGTGGTGGTGGAAAAAATAAGCAAATAATGAATTTCCGTACACATCCAACCAAAAATATGACACATTTTTCCACATTATTTAACAGGATTTTAAGCGTTGTGTACTTAATTACCATAATTCTGAACACAAGTTTTTAAGTTGACAATCATTTTAAAATGACGTTGCTCCAGTTACATTTTCTCCAGTAGAATACAGCCTTTTAAACCAGGAGAAATGACTAACTTGAAGTATAACAATAGTAACTAAAATCCGGTGTAGTTTACAATACAAATCTCATACTCAACATCTTTGCAGGTTTTATAGACATTAAAGCACTGAACGAAATGAGCAATATAGACAAAAAAGAAACACTCTGCGTCTACTACTTTTATCTCTCTCATAGAACTATCCACAGTCCAAAGGCTGCTAATTCTGCTCAAAGAGCAAACTGACTACAATGGAGCTAGAAGGCTATATGCACAGCAAATTCACCAATGTTGATTAAACACCCACAGTGTTGAATTCACACCCTACAGTGTTTATATGAGTCCATTGGACTCAAACACTCTGGGTGTCAATTCAACACTAGGGATTTTATTAAACTTGCCAAATGTATCATGTACCGCTGATATGATGGAATGAGTCAATGGGGCATGCCACTTGATGATAATCCAGTGACCAGTATGAGGGAGAGAGAGCGATGACAAAATTTAACACACCTGCTCCCCATTCACAAATGCGACCTTGTAACACTAATAAGTCACATGACACCGGGGAGGGAAAATGGCTAACTGGGCCCAAATTGGACATTTTCACTTAGGGGTGTACTCACTTTTGGCGCCAGCAGTTTAGACATTAATGTCTGTATGTTGGGTTATTTTGAGGGGACAGCAAATGTACACTGTTACACAAGCTGTACACTCACTACTTCACATTGTAGCACAGTGTCATTTCTTCAGTGTCGTCACATGAAAAGATATCATCAAATATTTACAAAAATGTGAGGGGTGTACTCACTTTTGTGAGATCTCCGTCGTTATATATCTTAGTTTTGAAGCTGTGATCTAAGAAACATCAGTATCGCTGCCGTCACAGAGGCGAAGTTCCTGGAACTTCTTTCAAGAAATTGCTCCATGTAATACTTCTCTCAATGTAATACACACATTTCTTAAATCATTGACTCCCTTCCATACAGACAGCAATACACAATGACTTTATATAATTCTAATTCTAAATCATTCACTCCCATCCATAGAGAGCAATACACGATGACTTCATAAAATTCTAATTCTAAATCATTCACTCCCTTCCATAGAGAGCAATACACGATGACTTCATGAAATTCTAATTCTAATTCTAAATTCTTGAAGATTCCTACCGGTCAGTGGTAAGGCTTCATTGGTCTTCACTCTGCACTAAAGGGCAAATTGCCTGTGTGTTAACACTTACTTCAGGGTGAAACTTTTCCACGAACGTCCTCCGGTTTGCTTGTTGTCTAGAAAACCTGAAGGACTCACGCAGCCCAGCCAGGAGACGCCAAATTGTCGTGAACATTAGACAACACTCGCAGACTCGTCCTCTGAAGGTAAAAAGGTTTATTACAGAAAGATGGTTAATACAGGATAGAATAAAGCAGGAGAGAATAATGAGAGCGCTCTGAAGCGCTTGTACTAAAGCACTACTATATATATGAAACGCAGAGCATGACATAAATCTGTGTACCGATAAGAAGCGGTTTGAGGCAGCTCAAACAGGCTTTGTTTTAGGATCTTGGAAGTTGTTTAGACGAACCTTGAACAGAAGAACACACATTAGGATTACAGTTATTCCTAAATCGAGAAGGGTACCAAGTATGCATCGCTAAAATAAAAGTAATGTAATATTCTGTCTTTATGGAATTTATTCGATTATGTTATGTTACTTTAGTTACAGTTAGAATAAGACAAAGATTTCACTCCCTTTCAGAGTTAATACACCGTAAATGTAAAACACTGACCAGGATGTCTCACATGTCAGTCTCAGTCCTTCAGTCCAGCAGATCAGCTGTTGGGAAATCAGATTTGAAAATCAGCAAAATTAGCAAGTTAGCCAAGTTCTTTGGTCTGTGGTTTGAAATCGTGCCTTGCTTTTCGTACTGTTGCCATTAATTACAGATTTAAGTGCATTTTAATAACCTTTTGCAGCACAAAACATAACATCTAAAAATATGTAATATTGTATTAGAGATGTCTGAATGAAACAACAGATTGTTTACTTTTGAGGCCGTTGTCATTATTTGCATGATTATTAATTTCTGTATTATATAAATAAACTGTACCTGAGGTGTTAAAACTCTACATTAATATAAGACATTAATATAAGACCACTACTACAAAACTGCACAACAGCAGCTGATGTAAACACAAAGGGCGTGCACCCGGAAATCACCTGACTTCCTGTAAAGAGTAAGCTCATGTTTAAGGGTGTAAAAAATAACCGTAAAAACTTTCAGTTTCAGTTTACAGTAAATCATGCTCTTTCAAGAAGGGGGTGGGTGGGTGTGTGTGTGTGTGTGTGTGTGTGTGTGTGCGTCTGTGTGTGTGTGTGTCTGGACAGAAAGTGAAAGTAGAATAGGGTTCAAAAACTGAAGGTATAAAAGTGGGACTGGGGAAGCTGCTCTAATAGTCGACCCAGTCAGAAGCTGTGAGTACATCTTTACAAATCTTAATTAACAAGCAAAATTAAACTCTGTAGCATTGAATTTGGAGTTATTTGTAGTAATTTGTATGACTACACACACACACACACATTATATATATATATATATATATATATATATATATATATATATATATATATATATATATATATATATATATATAAGAGAGAAATAGTTGGTATATATTGTAACCTTAGTTTTGACAGGTATAGGTCAAAGGTCAAAAAGATACACATTCTAACTCTCTATATCTAGATCAAAGGTCATGATCATAAAAATATTTATAGTTATGTTAAATCTGGATCACATCCATTCGTTACCATACATGGTGCGGCCATATGTTTTCCACCCACACACGTTGCACACATGTTCTTTCTTTTCACATAGAATATGAAACTCTCTGAGGTAGGTCATAAAAATATATATAGTTATGTTAAATCTGGATCACATCCATTCGTTACCATACATGGTACGGCCATGTGTTTTCCACCCCGCACACGTTGCACACATGTTCTTTCTAACACTCTGTGGTAGGTCATAAAAATATATATAGTTATGTTAAATCTGGTTCACATCCATTCGTTACCATACATGGTGCGGCCATGTGTTTTCCACCCACACAAGTTTCACACATGTTCTTTCTTTTCACATAGAATATGAAACTCTCTGAGGTAGGTCATAAAAATATATATAGTTATGTTAAATCTGGATCACATCCATTCGTTACCATACCTGGTACGACCATATGTTTTCCACCCACACAAGTTGCACACACATGTTCTTTCTAACACTCTGTGGTAGGTCATAAAAATATGTATAGTTATGTTAAATCGGGTTCCCATCCATTCGTGACACAAACGTTACCATACCTGGTACGGCCATATGTTTTCCACCCACACAAGTTGCACACACGTTGCACACGTAAATCGGGTTCCCATCTATTCCTGACACAAACGTTACTAGTTATGTTAAATCGGGTTCCCATCCATTCCTGACACAAATGTTACTATACATGGTACGGCCATGTGTATTACACATCCAAACAAAAATATGACACACACAAACGCACTTTATTTTCACATTATTTAAAAGGAATTTAAGTGTTTTGTACTAAATTACCATAATTATGAACACAAGTTGTTAAGTTGACAATCATTTTTAAAATTACGTTTCTCCATTTAGATTGTCTGCAGTAGAATGCAGTCTTTTAAACCAGGAAAAATGACTGCCTTTAAGTTTTATAACAATAGTAAGTAAAATCCAGCGTGATTTACATTACAAATGTTATACGTAACATCTCTGCAGGATTTATAGACGTTAAAGCACTGAATGAAATGAGCAATATAGACAAAAAATAAACACTCTGTGTCTACTACTTTTATCTCTCTCATAGAACTATCCACAGTCCAAAGGCTGTGGAGCTAGAAGGCTACGTGTGCGAATGACAAAAGATTTTAAAAAATAAAATAAAAAATGTATCAATACATGAAATTAGATTACACAATGTAGTTGAGGTTTACATGAATAAGCAGAAATGTAATCATGCTTATCTTTCCTATAGCACAAATGAAAAGCCCTCTCTAGATGAACAGATTTGTCAAATGAAACTTTTTCCTTCTTATCCACTGCTACGGTAAACTAAAGTGTAGATATTCAAATTACACTGCTAAATATGACTAGCATTAGCTACGTGTACTAGTGCAAAATAGTCCATCAAATGTATTAGCAGGTGTAGCCTATACACGAGTCCACTATTGGTCATATCACTATTGAGAACATGTCCCCAAATTCATTGCTTTAGTAGAATTTAATGGTAAGTGAAATGATAATCACATTGTAATGTCCTTAGTATTTGTTCAGTCTACAGGTCCTCTAACACTCTGTTAAATGAGTAAATGTAAATGTACTACAACGTAAATTTAGTTGTAAATCAATTAATTCATAAATTACACCCAATGTTAAGTAGATGTAATTATCAACATTATTATGTCAACACAACTCATCAAAATAATGTGTACGACTTTAAATATTTAATTAATTCAATAAATTAGAATTTTTATCTTGCAACCACACATTAAATTTAGATTGTGGGGTTTGTTTTGTATAGCTCCGCTGTTAGAAAATACATGATGGTTGAATGTGAAAATAAATGAGCAGAATGTAAGCTTGTGAAATAAATTAAACTTTATTGATTGCACTTTTGAGAAAATGGCATGACTTTGAATAAAAATGTACTGAAATAAATACTCTAAAACATTGATATACCCGAAGAAATGTAAAAAAGAAAAAAAGAAAAAAAAAACTTTTTACATACCTTCTAAATAGGTCCCTTTAGGAGGTAAACGTTTTAAAAACGGTGTTTTATAAGAAACGCGCGTATTACATGCCTTCTAAACCTAACCCTTTAGGATGTAAAATGTTTAAAGTGCTGCTTAAAAGAATCGAGAGTTTTGTTTAAACTAGAAGACACATTTTCCGGGCAATGTCTTGTAGGCCTATACACGGTGTCCTACACATCTGAAGTGTGTGTGTATGTGGGTGTGTGGGTGTGCGTGCGTGTGTGTGGGTGTGTTAGAGAGAGAGAGAGAGAGAGAGAGTGAGTCATGTGTTTCCTGGGTGTTTGCTGACCAGAATGCTTACAGTGTGTTTATGTTAATGAATTAAGGGACGAGTCGTGTGTTTCAGGGTTTAACGATCCCTACCAATGTGTACATTTGTGGTTTAAGTGAATCTTTGTTTCTGAAATTACTTCTTTGGTAATTATTAGTTTGTGTAACTAATCCATCAGAAAATACTAGACCTGGTGACTGAATGTGGTAGATGTATTAGAATTTTGGACATGTTATGCATGTGTAGCTCCCTATGTGTATGATCTATGTGTAATCCTTCTGTCAAGAAATGAACAGACTGAGGTTTGTGAAATAATTGAACTATTTATTGGCTACGTTGTTGAGAAAAACACTGTGATGTGTAAAACATTTCTACAGTCCTTCAAGGCTGTATGATGTCGTTGTTCTCTTTTACTGAAAGAAAGGTCAAAACCATCGGTGTTATTCGTTGTGGAGACTGAAGTGACAATATGTCTGTAGAAAATGAAAATATGTATTACATATCCTACCTTCTAACCAGGTTAATTTAAGGGTGAAAAAACCTTTTTTAAAGACGGTGTTTTAAAAGAGTCGTGCATTTTGTTTAAACTATAAACAAGATTTCAGAAAATGGTTCGCCAACGAGGATACTTACACAGAACTATCGCTAAATACATAAGCTTTTGTCTATGCTTTGACATCCCATGTCCCAGCAGTACATTTATGACCTCTGGTGACCATGTGGGTGTGTGGGAGTGAGTGTGGGAGAGAGAGAGACACACAGGTGTTCTTTTGGGGGTTTTGCTGACCAGAATTCTTACAAATGTGTTTGTTAACGAATTAAAGGGAGTCGTGTGTCTCAGTGTTAAAATAATGGTTAAGACGTCGTAGTTAAAACACAGAAGAAACTCTGCAACTATCTGTTACAATGTCTGCTCCGAGAAATCCTAATACCCTTAGAAGATTGCTGTGTATTCACCAACAAGAGGACCTGTTGAAATGAGAGAGGACCTGACTTTTGCTCCAAAAAAAAAACAAAAAACAAAAAACCAAGAGGTTAGTTTGACAATTTATTAATGAAGGTAATGTAAAGACGTTGTTGTTTAACCCTGAGCAGGGCGTCAACAGCTCCAAAGATCGTGTCTTAAGTCCGAGGGTTTAGTTAGGAGGTAGAAAAACATTTAAAGATGGTGTTTTAAAAGAAACAAGTGTTTCATCCTTAATGGTAAAAAAGAAAAGTGTTTGTACTCCAATATGAAATAAAACGGTGGAGACACACTGAGTACACTTCTGTTCCACAGTCTATAAGGATCCCCAAACTTCATGTAGTGTGGAAAAATATATACACCCTCCGTGACTACGTTACTTAAGGTTTAAACATTTTTATTTTGTGATGGCAGCAAGACAAAACAGTTGTGCATTTGGTATCTGGTGATTTTAGAATTAGGCCCCAAATGTCAAATATGTTTTGTGTATGGCTTCGTCAGGCAAAGATCACGATGGTACGGAAAGAGTATACAAGAGTAATTGGGGTGATCTAATGCTTAGGACTTGTACAGTACTTCAGCTCGGGAACGTCCCACCATGGCGTTCAGAGAGTCATTATCTAAGGTACACGTATATATATATATAGATCAGATCACCAGTCTGTCTTTACACACTCCTGATCTGGGGGTTCGGGGGAGGGGGGGATTACAGTTCAGGCATATTTCCAACAGAACAGAATATTAGACATTTAGTGTAAACTAGTGGGAAAAAAAATAATAAAATCTCTGAAACATTTCAGTGAAAATAGTGGTCCATATTTAATGCATTATATAAGAAATGATAGTACAGTCTTTGTTGATCAGTTACCAACTCATACTTTATAATAATTTGTTTAGGAGCATCTGAATCTGGCAAATAACTTTTATTGCATTTAGGCATACAATAAAAGTTAATAAAAAATTAGGAAGAAATGACTTGTGCACTACTGCTGCGGATATTAAGTCAAACCATTTTGTTCAAACTTCAGCATGACCCATAGAGAAGCAGAAACTTATGGCACCTTATGAATACCATGTGAAGGATTACGTTGACTCGTTCCTTACAGTTACAAAGACATGTCCTTGTGCAGGATCACCTTCGCACCAGCATCGATCCCCTCTTATCCCATTTCAACGTATAAGAAAAGGCAAAAAGTAATATAAGATGTATAAGAATATATTTATAAAATATAACACATTATGAGGAAGAAACATAAAATATTATTTAACAAGGTCTGCCGTTCAGCCCTCTTAACTGTAAGAGCATCATCAGTATTGTACAGCAGTTGGGGAACAGTAGTTAGCTTTCAGATGTCAGATATAAAACAACTTTTTGAGTCACAGTGCCAAACTACTGGTATTATATTCTGATCCTTCTTTTTCAGCATGAAGGACCGGCATTTATTTAATAGACAGATGGTACAGCCATATACTTGGTCAGAGGATTTAGGAATTTCTTTGAGAAAGGTTCATTGTTTTTGTTCTTTTATCATAGCTTCAGTTTGTATACTTACTTTGGTTAGTGACTTAAACTGTTTTATTAGGTACTGACAGATTTCATTAACAGGGAACGATGATAGGTGAAGATTAAGTTGGTATGCGTGTACAAAATAAAACTGTCTATATGTATATTTGTCTGCTATGTATCTGTTTAAACACTGCTGTAATAGCGATATAAAGAGAGAGAGATACCCATTTACTAATTCATAGAACCTCTTTCCAACTTTTCAAGTTCGTTATACATTTTTCTTTTCAAGCATCGTGTTCAGACATTGCAAATCATCAGTCTGAAGGTTAAGGGTTACTTAGATTTTTGCTTCTTCAGCATCAAAAAAAAGTCTAAACATTAATCTTATTATTAAACTCAGAAACACTATAACTGTCTGGTTGTGATCATAATAAAAGGCAACGTGAAAGGTGACTTAATTCCCAATGAGATTTCTCTATGTTCTATATGACCTTTCTACAGTATATGCCATTAAGTCCTAGTTTCCAGCCATCATTACAGCACGGGAGAGGAAATCTCGTTCATCAGACGTGCGATGTACGTCTAGACAATCTGATAACAAACTACACACACAACATTTATGTTGAGAAAATTCAGATTGATCTTTGTTCCCAAATAACATTGGATCAGATCCATAGTTTACAGCATCTGTCCCACACGTATTTAATCTGTATTACGAGTACTGAACAAGTTAGAGGAGGAGAAAATGTAGATTTACTGTTCATTGGAACTTTATTGTTTATTTAGATCTAGACCTATTGTTTATTTAGATTTAGATTATTTAGATAGCATTCACACACACTCGCACTAAGCTGAAATAAAAACACCCTTAATAACTGCACCCTGTCTCTTGTGGGTCTGTGCTCTGCCCTTCCCCTGAGCTAACTCCCTTGTATGTATGTATGTATGTATGTATGTATGTATGTATGTCTTTCTTTTCTTACATTGCAAAATCTACTTTTCTCATCAGCATTGTTCATCTGGATGCATTGAACTGAATAAAATGGGAGGGTCTGAGTCTACACCTCAACGACCTCAAACACCTCCACCGCCTCCAGGTGAGTCTTAGTCTTATAATATTTATCGGATGATGATCAATATGTTAACCTTAATATTACATACTGATACTATTTATTATTTACTTTCAATTTAGCCTAGTTATTACGTGATGTGACTCGACTAAAATCATGGAGCACAGCATAAAATGAACATTATTTGGAACAGGTTTAACACTGATGCGTTTCTCCTGCTTTCTAGATAGATTAGAATTTCTGGGATGAAAAACTATCCATTTATAACAACAACAAATGTAAACACAGGAGTGAACTTGTTGCAGTGTCTCTGTTGTAAAAATCCTTGTATAAAGACAAAAGTGTATGTGTCTAGCAATCAGGTCCATGTTCATTGACTTAGAAACTTACAGGTTATCTATATTTCACAAATAAATGCAAAACTGTAACCAGGGTAACATTATTTTTTGTTTGTTTTTAAGAATTTGATAAGCCATGGAGGATAATGCCTTGGGGGTGAGTTGTATTAACTTCCATAAAGAAATGTTCATATTTCAGACTCAAATCCTGTTAGATTTTGACAAAACTGTCCATTTCTGCTCACTTATTGTATCAGTGTGACATATTCTGATTTTCTTTTATTATTGACGATTATTGACTTCTTCTTAATTAAAGTTCTTCTTCAGTCACTAACTGCCAGGAAATTAAGTGTCAGGATGGTACGATCCTTCTGTGACGTTTTGTTTTTGATAGGAACAAAGACAGTTTAGGAGAGAAACTGAGGAACTTTAAGCTCTGCAGTTCTGATGTTAAGTTTGTCAGGCTTCTTATTGTTGGTGAAGATGGAGCAGGAAAGTCCAGCTTTATAAATTCAGTCAATAATGTTTTCCAAGAGCGAATCACCTGTGGGGCTCTTGTTGATGCAACATCTGGAACCAGTTTCACAAAAAATGTAAGTACAACTTCAACATATTCACTGGTTTGATTTCTTAATGCAGACAGATAAACCAGTTTGATTTAAACTAAGGTCATTTTCACACTTCCAGACAAAAGTTTTCAAGCTCAGGACTGGTTCAAAGATACAATAAAAAAGTCGGTCTATGGCTCACTTCAGCCGAACATTGGAGTGGTCTAATGACATGCCCTTAAAAAATTTTTTAAAACACCCTAAAAGCCTTAGTGTGTGGACCTCAGCTCTTAACGAGGCACAGCACTGTACAGTTCAACATTGTGTTTAATATGGAATTTGATCCTGAGTCAGAATCATATACAATCTGTGTCTTTTTCTTACAGTACAAAACCTATTATATCAAGGGGAAGGACGGCTCCCGTTTACCTTTTGTGTTCAGTGACGTCATGGGACTTGAACCTGCCGATGGACAAGGCGCACATGTAAAGGACATCATCACAGCCTTAAAGGGGTTTCTTGAGGAAGGATATAAAGTGAGGGGAACATTTTACTCTCACAATATGACACGAAACAGTTATTTTTAGCATTGTTACGGTATATAATGTTAATATATATGATGTTAGAATACTGTTCATGTAGTCAGTCTTTATAGTACAGCTGGAGTTCTGTAGTAACCTACACTGATTTTTGCACAGTAAAACATCTGTAATATTTATTCTTTCACCAATTTGCAGTTTAATCCTGCTAATCACGTGTCTGAGAAGGACTCCAACTACAAAACAAATCCCAAAGTTTCTGATCAAACCTTCTGCCTGGTCAACGTTCTATCTGCAAGCACAGTGTCACTCATGAACCAAAAGCTTATTCAAAAGATGAAAGAGATCCGTAAGGTGGCTTCAGAGTATAGTAAGTCCTGTTATTATAGTTTAGAATCATCTCAAAATGTTTTTTATATATTGGCACAATTATTCCCCAAAAACATACCATTGTGTTTGATTTGGTCCGAAGGTGTTGATTGTTTTTCTATAACAGCAGCCCTGACTGTAGTTCTGACTGCAAGCAAATCACAAGTTTAGATTAATCCGTTCGTTCTAATAGTTTCTATAGTAACAACTCACACAGGGACTTTTATTTGTTCTATGGAAGGAGTCTCCAGTTTCAACACTTTGTAACAGTCAGAGGTAAAGCTGCAACAGAGTTTTCTGATCTTCAGGACAGAGGAGATTATGATTAGTGGTTTCTCAGGAACACGGCAAGCTGTGATTTTTATCTTATTAACATCAGGGGAGAAAATAAAGAGAGAGGCTCGTAAGAGAAACTGTTAATTAATTAATTAAAGTTAAAACTTTAATTAATAAAAATTGCAATCAGTGATAAATGACTGTAATAAGAATTAAACACTGCAGGATGTGCTGTTATAGGAAAATCATCTTCATATCATATTAGAATTCCTGTTTTAGTCTTATTGTAGATAATAAACTGTTCATCCTATTGTACAGATTTGCCTCAAGTTATCATCATGACAAAAGTGGATGAAACCTGTCCACTGGTTAAACGTAACCTAAAAAAGGTCTACACCAGCAAGAAGATCAAAGAAAAGGTAATTGTGTAATTAAATGGTGTATATTAGGATTGTAACTGATTACAATATTGGGATTGAACAGATATGTTCTCAATGAATGTAAATACTGATATGAATAGAAGGCACTTCTATTTATTTGGCTCTTTTTTTTTAATGAAATAGACCTCAATATCACCATATTAGAATATTTACTTTCACACAGCACAAAGTAAAAGTAAATCTTCCTGGAAGTCATAAAGGCATTAAAATGAAATGGATCCCAGATTGATCTCACAGCAGCACTGTTTCTCCGCTTCGCAGTAGGTTCTGATAACGAGTCTAGTGAACTTCTGGAAAGTAACAAACCCCAAAAACTGAAGTAAATCTAATTATTAAATATTATTAGATGTTGCTGTCAACTATAAACAGCAAAAAGCTTGTCAGTGCATCTGGTTAAGGAGTTAAATAAAGTTCCGTTCTGCAACTTGTGATTTGTTATAATTGTGGTAGATTTGATCATTTAACAGTTAAATGAATTGTTAGATTCATTGTTGTTGTTTTTTTTTAAATAAATATTTTCAGATGCAGGAGTGTAGTAATCTGCTGGGTATTCCACTGAGCAACATCTTCCCTGTGAAGAACTACCACGAGGAGGTGGATACGAACGATGACACGGATGTTCTGATCCTCAAGGCGCTCGATCAGATCGTGAATCTCACCAACGATGCTCTGGAAAACCAAAACCCTAGTGAGAAATCTGAGTGAAGGCTTTTTTGTTGTTGTTGTTCTTTTCCACCCCTACACCAGTGCAGAGTATTTATGACAGTGAAAAAGCATGAAATTGTGTCTAAAGTACATTATTAAAGTAAAGCTAATTTCTTCTACTGTAATCATAACTGGTTTGTGTTTCTGTCGCTGTCACGTTCCTACTGCACTCTGGACTTTTTATATTCCATTAAATTAATAATTATAATGACGTTTGGTCCTACTTCTTTTTTAAGATTTATACCATTACACTAAACATGTTTTGACAGATACAAATCACACAAACACGAGCAATGTACAATACTGTTTCATAGTTCATACATAAATATGCAGGACTAAAACATCCAAAGAACGAATCCTCTTTCATTAACTACCAAGGAACACTGACTAAGTACTCTCTCAGTAATTAGGGCTAGGCCTCAGGAAATAAACTTAAGGAAGAACACCTCCAAAGAGGGGGAAACAAAGGGTTACGCCACACTGGACTTGAACCTGAGGCTGGAGGATGGAGAGACCAACATGCAGCACAGTGAACTACCAACCCTGCACAAACAGACCTTGGAGTGGGCCTAGCCAAACGCTCAAGAGGAGTAAACTGAAAAATAAAGTCAGAGAGGACCGACTTACAAAGGAAATAAGTAAACAAGTTTTTTTTTTAAAGCAAGGAACTGGAGAAAACCAGAGGAACCCCAAGAGACAAGGTCCAAGAGGTTTGATCTGACACAGCGAGAAAGCTGCAGAGAGACGGGAAACATGAGAGATAAACTTGAGAGTGTTTACAAAATTACCGGCTTATCCTCAATACAGCACTCAACAAGGAGAACTTCCTAGTTCTTCTTAGTTGTCCATCGTGGCGACGAAGGCCATTTTGTCATCAGAGATGAAGCATGCGTAGATGGCTGGTCAGGCCAATCTTTGCACGTAAAGTCCTAAGGCAGGTGGGACAGGGGATGGGGTGGACGTCTCCGGGAAGGTTGCTGGCATGGGTTTTTCTGGTTTGCCTCTTTCGTTCGGCTGCAGCTTTCCAATTTATCTCACACAGCAAAGAGCCCTTGTGGATGGAGGAGCGCCAGGTGTCACGATCCAATGCAGTCTGTTCCCAGGAGGCAGGATTGATGTTAAACGCTTTCAGTGAGGCTTTGAGGGTATCTTTGAAGCGTTTCTTTTGGCCTCCTTGGCAACGCTGACCTTGCTGGAGCTTGCCACAGAGGAGTCTCTTTGGTAGACGTTGGTCTGTCATGCGTATCACACGTCCTGCCCAGCGTAGCTGGGTCGTCATCAAGATGGTGAAGATGCTTAGGAGGCCTGCTTGATTGAGAACCACAGTGTCTGGGACTTTGTTCTGCCACTTGATGCCAAGGATTTTCCTGAGACTGGTGGTGTGAAAATGGTTCAGTTTCCTGGCATGACGTTGGTACCCTGTCCACGTTTCGCATGCATACAGCAGTGTGGGGAGCACAACTGCCCTGTACACTTTCAGCTCGGTCTGGATGGTGATGCCTCTTCGGTTCCAAACCTTGGCATACAATCTCCCGAAAGCTGAGCTGGCTCTCGCAATGCGGACGTTAACTTCGTCATCTATTGTGGCATTTTGTGACAATGTGCTGCCGAGGTAGGTGAACTTGGTCACTGTTTTCAGTCTCTGACCATTGACAGTGATGTTGGACTCTGTATAGGGCTTCCCTGGGCTGGCTGATGCATGACCTCAGTCTTCTTGGTGTTGATGGTGAGAAGGAAGTTTGTGCAGACACTAGAAAACCTGTTAACGCTGCGTTGCATGTCCGTTTCTGTGCTATTGTTAAGGGCACGGTCATCAGCAAAGAGGAAGTCCCTGATTATGTCTGTCGAAACCTTGGTTTTCGCTTGGAGCAACCTGAGGTTGAACAGATTACCATCTGTGCGGTACTTGATGCCTATCCCAGCATCACCGTCTCCAAAGGCGTCAGTCAGTATTGCGGAGAACATGAGGCTGAACAGGGTCGGCCCCAGGACACAACCCTGCTTGACACCGTTTAGCATGTAAGAGGCCCTTCAAGCCTTTCAGTACAGTCACAGGTGGAGCTGGTTGCTACTCATCACTGAGGGGACAAACAAAAATTGGTTGTTTTTTTTACATGTCACCAGCACAAATTCTACAAATATACTTTTATTTAATAAAACAATGTATTTACAATTGAAACATCTGCTATGAGATGTTCCACTGGCAACAATCCAGTATCTACAATTTAATGTTAATATTATTTACCCCACAGTGGTACTGAATGCTCGATTGTTTAGAAGGTATTAATGAATCTTTTATAACAGGAACTCTGACAGTAGTTCCAGACACAAGATAAAACACAGGTTTATATTAATGAGAGTCATTCTAATTCTTCACTATTTCTATAGTAGCAACTTACAGAGTAACAAAATAAGAAGAGTTTTTTGTGTTACAATGAATTCAGATATATTTTGGGGCCTTGGGACCAGTTTTCTTTATCATGTTGCTGAAGATAGCATGGAAATAGACAGGGTTTTGTTAGATCCGATGTCCTGACATTTCATCCCCCCAGTCAGATAGTCCTCCCAGGGCTACTAGCCAAGAACTGATCACAGAAAAAAAGTGAAATAATCATAGAAAGCCCTCACTGGCCTTCAGCATCAGTCATTATACGTTTGTATTTTTGTAGATGGAGACGTGCAGGAACCTGCTGGGTATTCCAGTGAACCACATCTTCCCTGTTAAAAACTACCATGAGGAGATGGACACAGACGATGACATGGATGCTCTGATTCTCAAAGCACTGGATCAGATCGTGAGCGTCGCCTGTGACGCACTGAGAAAAAAAAGACATCTCTGACCTCTGGTGAAAAATCTGAGTAAGGACTCGGATCCCAAACGCCTAAGTGGCATTAGTGCAACACAGAGTGCTTTACAAAGCATTAAAAACACATTAGGATTACAGTTATTCCTAAATGGAGAAGGGTACTAAGTATGTGTGGTGGAAGGCTATGTACAACCACCTTGTAGGGGAATTATTCAAAACTTAACTAAGGAAGACTGAGTGAGCAACAGGATCCTAGTCCCCTCACCCAATGCTTTTAGTCTCTGTACAACTTGTGGTTGTATGTTGGTATCCATCGTGTTGCAACACAGTGATGCTCAAGATGAGGTGAGCTTCAGGATTTGTCCTGTAGCACGGCAGCCACCTGAAGTGTGTGTATAGATAACAAGGTCAATATAGTTTGGTCTTTATCCCTTAGGAAGAAAACACGACACTTGCTTACCAGTGTTCAGTTGAAGATGGGAAGCATAATGTACAACACCACTTACAGTATCCCACAAAAGTGAGTACACCCCTCATATTTTTGTAAATATTTGATTGTATCTTTTAATGTGACAACACTGAAGAAATGACACTTTACTACAGTGTAAAGTAGTGAGTGTACAGCTTGTGTAACAGTGTAAATTTGCTGTCCCCTCAAAATAACTGAACACACAGCCATTAGTGTCTAAACCACTGGCAACAAAAGTGAGTAAACCCCTAAGTGAAAATGTCCAAATTGGGCCCAATTATCCATTTTCATATAATAATAATAATAATAATAATAATAATAATAATAACAACAACAACAACAACAACAACAGAAGGCGGCATCAGCAGTCAAATGCAAGTTTAAAAACGTGTGTCTTAAGTTGAGCTTTAAAAATGCCAAAGGTCTGAGCTTCCCTGGGTTCAGGGAAGTTCCAAAGTTAAGGAGCATAAACAGAAAAAGCCCTGTCACCCATAGATTTTAAGCGTGTTTGTGGAATAGTTAACAAATTACACTCTGAGGAGCGTAGTCTGGGATTTGGCGTGTAAGGTGTTACAACCCGCTATCTTGGGACGGGAAGTTTTTGTGTGCTGTGACATTTTGTGTGCAGGTTCAAACTCCCTCCCAGACTTTCCAGCTTGCCCTAGCCTGCCTTGCTCCCGCCTCCCAGGATGACCTCACTGATTGGCGGCCATTTTTAAAGAGGAAGACGGAGTGAGAATGTGTAGGATGTTGGAGGTGGTTTCATGTGTTTGGAGATTGTGGTTGATTGTATGCTATTTTCTGACTGCTGTTTTGGTGTTTGACTTCGACTTTGGTTGTCCCTAAATCGGTTATTGTGTATTCTCTTCACTTTTATATATATGTTCACTTGGTTCACTGGCAGTAGGGGTGTGGCTGCCATTTCTTTTGGGAGAGGGTTCCTTTTGTCTCTGTTTCTTTGCTTAGGTAGTTAGGGAAGTATTCTTGTATTTTTCTTTCCTTTTAGGTAAGCTAACTACCTAACAATAGAATCCTTTTGTGTATTATTTTGGCCTTGGCCCAGCTCGAAGATATGCCTGGTTTGGTTAATTTGTACAATTATATGTATATATTGTCTGTTACAATATACCACAACCTTTTTCCACACAACCTTGTTTGTGTTGTTATTCCTGTCTTCCCTTATTTAAAGATCAACCCAATTGAATCCCAAGCTGGTTATTCTGTGCGGCCTAACCTAGACTGGGCCGTAACAAAGGGATTAATAAACTAGGTAAGTACTGAGGAGCCAAGCCATGTAATGCCTTGTATGTCAACCTCATGATCTTAATATGGACACAGAACCTGATGGGGAACCAGTGCAAGGACTCCAGAGGACTCCAGAACAAGAGTAATATGTTCAAATTTCCTGGTTCCCATCAGGATCCTGGCAGCAGAGTTTTATACATATTGCAGTTTGTGGATTTAGAAGCACCGGCTAAAACGGCATTACAGTAATCCAGCTGAGTGACAACAAATGAGTAGCAGCTTTTCAGCTACAGAGAAGTTTAGCATTGTTTGCAATCTAGCTAAGTTTCTGAGGTGAAAAAGGATGTTTTAACAGTGCTCTGAACAAAAGAATCAAATGTAAGACTGGTATTGAAAATTACTCCAAGGTTCCTCATCTTACTTTGGGTCTCTAGAACAGAGCCACCAACAAACAGACAGTGGACCAGCTTTGAGAATTTGACGACGGGAGCCTATAAGCATAACTTCGGTTTTCCCGCTGTTCAGGCACAGAAAGTTATTATTCATCCATGATTTTATCTCAGAAATACATTCAGAAAGAAAACAAACATCAAGGTCTTCACCAGATTTTGAGTGAATGTAGATTTGGGTATCGTCAGCATAAAAGTGATAATGGAGGCCGAGCGATCACAGCAGATGCCCAAGTGGAGATAGATAGATATTGAAAAGTAAAGGGCCTAAAACTAAACCCTGAGGAACACCAGTGAGCACAGAGCTAGAGTCAGACCTGTGACCACCCATAGAAATAAACTGGGAACAGTCAGTAAAATAGGATTTAAACCAGTTTAAAACTGTCCCGGATACACCAAAAACACTTTCAAGGCGGGTAAGTAAAAGACAATGATCCACAGTATCGAAAGCAGCTCCAAGATCAAGAAGAATAAGAATGGAAGTAGCTCCAGAATCAGAGGCCATCAACAAGTCATTGGTAACTTTGACCAGCGACGTTTCAGTGCTGTGAAATTTACGAACACCTGACTGAAGGGGTTCAAAGAGGTTATTAATTGCAAGATGATTACATAGTTGAGAGGCAACAACACGCTCAAGTATTTTTGCCAAAAACGGAAGATTTGAGATGTTAAAGATTTGAAAATTGTTAAAATCATCCACAGAAACATTTTCTCTCTTTGGCACAGGTATAACAGCAGCAGTCTTTAGTACTGCTGGAGCAACCCCAGTCTCCAGTGATTCATTTATAATGCTGAGGATAGCAGGGCACCAAACATCGACGCACGATTTAAATAGGTTCAATTTGGCCCATGTAAAAGTCACTGAGATCCTTACACTTGCCCATTTATCCTGCTTCCAACATATCAACTTCAACAAGTGACTGCTCACTCACGGCCTAATATATCCCGCCCCTCAACAGGTGCCATACAAGATAATCAATGTTATTCACTTCACCTGCCCATGGATTAAACTTTATGCCTGATCTGTGTATAAAATAGCTCCGATTAGTTCATAGTGTTAATGTCTTCATTATTAATTAAAAGGAAATGGTAGAAAATCTAAAAATAATGAGCATGATGGTCTACAAACATTTCACTGGTTGTTGATGTCATTTCGTCTTTTAATTAACCCAAATATGCTGAAACAATTCAATGTGGCCCTCAGAAAGTTGCGGTTTTTCCTGTATTTCAGTTTAAACGGTCAACTTATTTGTCCCAAACGATGCAAAGGAACTCTTGAAATCTGAGTTAAGTGGATTTCAGCTTAACCATCCAGGAATCAGCCATTTCAGAATCCTGCTTCATGGACCCGTTGGGGCTGGGAGATCCTGCTTTATAAACTCCATGGAGAGCGTATTCAAAGGAAGAATTGTAGTCAAACAGAGGAAGTGACATCTGCTGGAGAGAGCTGCACAAAAACAGTAAGAGCTGATACAGTGGTGTGCACATGATATTATTCTCATTACATTTTTGTAATAATGAGAATACGACAACAAATAAATCAACCATCCAACCAAAAATATGACACACACTCACATTTTTTTATATATATAAGGCTGATGAAAATTTAGCAAATGATTAACCCACTAACCCCGTAAGGCCGAAAACCCGACTTGCCAGTCTTTGACCTATTCCGGTAAGGACGATATACCGGCTTGGTCATCTATGCCAAGTACCCGTAAGGCCGATATAGCGGCTTTACAGTGTAAACGTTATCCCCGTAAGGCCAGTATACCGGCATTACTCTGCTGTGATACCTTACTTATTTAATTATTATTTTTGGACCCGGAAGGTTGATGACGTCATTATGCTGAAGATTACGCTGAATAAGCGTGAATGTAGTTGATGAACTTATGGTGTAATAGTAGAAGTTAACTAAAAATGCTCGTATGGTACTTCTAAATGAGTATAAGGATTTTAGTGAGCATTTTTCGTAATTTCTCTAGTTAAGAATTGTGCTCCAAGTGGAGTAAAAACACTGAACTGCTTCAATTTCAATGTAATATAATAATAAATAAAATAAAAAATAAAAATAAAAACATTATTATAAGTTGTTTCAAGGCCTAAAAATGTTAAAATTAAAATGTTGATTTTGGGGCCAATTTTGGCCCGGGAACTCAGGGTTGGCATGCTGTTTCTATGGGGAATATAGGGTTGTAGGACATAATACCGTGGGAACTAAGGGGTAAGAGGGTTAATAATGAATTTCCGTACACATCCAACCAAAAATATCACACACACAAACACATGGCGTGGTGGTGGAAAAAATAAGCAAATAATGAATTTCCGTACACATCCAACCAAAAATATGACACATTTTTCCACATTATTTAACAGGATTTTAAGCGTTGTGTACTTAATTACCATAATTCTGAACACAAGTTTTTAAGTTGACAATCATTTTAAAATGACGTTGCTCCAGTTACATTTTCTCCAGTAGAATACAGCCTTTTAAACCAGGAGAAATTACTAACTTGAAGTATAAAATCCGGTGTAGTTTACAATACAAATCTCATACCCAACATCTTTGCAGGTTTTATAGACATTAAAGCTCTGAACGAAATGAGCAATATAGACAAAAAAGAAACACTCTGCGTCTACTACTTTTATCTCTCATAGAACTATCCACAGTCCAAAGGCTGCTAATTCTGCTCAAAGAGCAAACTGACTACAATGGAGCTAGAAGGCTATATGCACAGCAAAATCACCAATGTTCATTAAACACCCACAGTGTTGAATTCACACCCTACAGTGTTTATATGAGTCCATTGGACTCAAACACTCTGGGTGTCAATTCAACACTAGGGATCTTATTAAATTTGCCAAATGTATCATGTACCGCTGATATGATGGAATGAGTCAATGGGGCATGCCACTTGATGATAATCCAGTGACCAGTATGAGGGAGAGAGAGCGATGACAAAATTTAACACACCTGCTCCCCATTCACAAATGCGACCTTGTAACACTAATAAGTCACATGACACCGGGGAGGGAAAATGGCTAACTGGGCCCAAATTGGACATTTTCACTTAGGGGTGTACTCACTTTTGGCGCCAGCAGTTTAGACATTAATGTCTGTATGTTGGGTTATTTTGAGGGGACAGCAAATTTACACTGTTACACAAGCTGTACACTCACTACTTCACATTGTAGCACAGTGTCATTTCTTCAGTGTTGTCACATGAAAAGATATCATCAAATATTTACAAAAATGTGAGGGGTGTACTCACTTTTGTGAGATCTCCGTCGTTATATATCTTAGTTTTGAAGCTGTGATCTAAGAAACATCAATATCGCTGCCGTCGCAGAGGCGAAGTTCCTGGAACTTCTTATAAGAAATTGCTCCATGTAATACTTCTCTCAATGTAATACACACATTTCTTAAATCATTGACTCCCTTCCATACAGACAGCAATACACAATGACTTTATATAATTCTAATTCTAAATCATTCACTCCCTTCCATAGAGAGCAATACACAATGACTTTATATAATTCTAATTCTAAATCATTCACTCCCTTCCATAGAGAGCAATACACGATGACTTCATAAAATTCTAATTCTAATTCTAAATTCTTGAAGATTCCTACCGGTCAGTGGTAAGGCTTCATTGGTCTTTCACTCTGCACTAAAGGGCAAATTGCCTGTGTGTTAACACTTACTTCAGGGTGAAACTTTTCCACGAACGTCCTCCGGTTTGCTTGTTGTCCAGAAAAGCTTAAAGACTCACGCAGCCCAGCCAGGAGACGCCAAATTGTCGTGAACATTAGACAACACTCGCAGACTCGTCCTCTGAAGGTAAAAAGGTTTATTACAGAAAGATGGTTAATACAGGATAGAATAAAGCAGGAGAGAATAATGAGAGCGCTCTGAAGCGCTTGTACTAAAGCACTACTATAGATATGAAACGCAGAGCATGACATAAATCTGTGTACCGATAAGAAGCGGTTTGAGGCAGCTCAAACAGGCTTTGTTTTAGGATCTTGGACAGACGAACCTTGAACAGAAGAACACATATTAGGATTACAGTTCTTCCTAAATGGAGAAGGGTACCAAGTATGCATCGCTAAAATAAGAGTAATGTAATATTCTGTCTTTATGGAATATATTCGATTATGTTATGTTACTTTAGTTACAGTTAGAATAAGACAAAGATTTCACTCCCTTTCAGAGTTAATACACCGTAAATGTAAGACTCTGACCAGGATGTCTCACATGTCAGTCTCAGTCCTTCAGTCCAGCAGATCAGCTGTTTATAAATCAGATTTGAAAATCAGCAGAATTATCATGTTAGCCAAGTTCTTTGGTCTGTGGTTTGAAATGGTGCCTTGCTTTTCGTGCTGTCGTCATTAATTACAGATTTAAGTGCATTTTAATAACCTTTTGCAGCACAAAACATAACATCTAAAAATATGTAATATTGTATTAGAGATGTCTGAATGAAACAACAGATTGTTTACTTTTGAGGCCGTTGTCATTATTTGCATGATTATTAATTTCTGTATTATATAAATAAACTGTACCTGAGGTGTTAAAACGCTACATTAATATAAGACATTAATATAAGACCACTACTATAAAACTGCACAACAGCAGCTGATGTAAACACACAGGGCGTGCACCCGGAAATCACCGGACTTCCTGTAAAGAGTAAGATCATGTTTAAGGGTGTAAAGAAAACCGTAAAAACTTTCAGTTTACAGTAAATCATGCTCTTTCAAGAAAGGGTGTGTGTGTGTGTGTGTGTGTGTGTGTGTGTGTGTGTGTGTGTGTGTGTGTGTGCGCATCTGTGCGCATCTGTGTGTGTGTGTGTATGTGGGGGTGTGTGTGTGTGTGTGTGTCCTGTTATTATAGTTTAGAATCATCTGGTTTGTGTTTCTGTCGCTGTCACGTTCCTACTGCACTCTGGACTTTTCATATTCCATTAAATTAATAATTATAATGACGTTTGGACCTACTTATTTTTTAAGATTTATACCATTACACTAAACATGTTTTGACAGATACAAATAACACAAACACGAGTAATGTACAATACTGTTTCATAGTTCATACATAAATATGCAGGACTAAAACAGCCAAAGAACGAATCATTTTTCATTAAAAACCAAGGTTAGGCTAGGCCTTGGGAAATAAACTTAAGGAAGAACACCTTCAAAGAGGGGGAAACAAAGGGTTACGCCACACTGGGCTTGAACCTGAGACTGGAGGATGGAGAGACCAACGTGCAGCGCAGTGAACTACCAACCCTGCACAAACAGACCTTGGAGTGGGCCTAGCCAAACGCTCAAGAGGACTAAACTGAAATAAAAGGACTGAAAAATAAGAGGACCGACTTACAAAGGAAATAAGTAAACTGAAGCCTTTTTTTGTTTTTGTTTTTTCTAAGCAAGGTGTTATGCCACGGCGAATTCGCGGCTACAGCACCGACAAGAACTACACTTCCCGTCCACGCCTGCGCTCGAGTTCGAGCTGGACATTGTAAGTTATCACGGACTTCTCACACGATGATTTCCGCGTCTCCCTGCTGCTGCCCTGCCCACGCTTGTCTCCTCGCAAGGTAACGTGACACAAGGAACTGGAGAAAATCAGAGGAACCCCAAATGACAAGGTCCAAGAGGTTTGGTCTGACACAGCGGCTTAGCCTCAATAAAGCACTCAACAAGGAGAACTCCAAGACTAAACGTTTGATTAACGTTGCCACTAATCACTGAGGAGAACAAACAATTTTTTTTTTTTTTTAATGTCACCAGCACTACAAATATCTTTAATTTTTAAAAAAATGTATTTACAATTTAAACTTCTGCTATGAGATATGCTATGTTCCGCGGGCAACAATCCAGTATCTACAATTTAATGTTAATATTATTTACCCCACAGTGGTACTGAATGCTCGATTGGTCAGAAGGTATTAATGAATCTTTTATAACAGGAACTCTGACAGTAGTTCCAGACACAAGATAAAACACAGGTTTATATTAATGAGTCTCAATCTAATTCTTCACTATTTCTAGAGTAACAACTTACAGAGTAACAAAATTCAGAGACTTTTACATTTTTCCCTTGTGTTTTATTTCTTTCATAATATTTATGGTCTTCAGCATCAGTCGTTATATGTTTGTATTTTTGTAGACGGAGACGTGCAGGAATCTGCTGGGTATTCCAGTGAACCACATCTTCCCTGTTAAAAACTACCATGAGGAGATGGACACAGACGATGACATGGATGCTCTGATTCTCAAAGCACTGGATCAGATCGTGAGCGTCGCCTGTGACGCACTGAGAAAAAAAAACATCTCTGACCTCTGGTGAAAAATCTGAGTAAGGACTCGGATCCCAAACGCTTCAGTGCCATTAGTGCAACACAGAGTGCTTTACAAAGCATTAAAAACACATTAGGATTACAGTTATTCCTAAATGGAGAAGGGTACCAAGTATGCATCGCTAAAATAAGAGTAATGTAATATTCTGTCTTTATGGAATATATTCGATTATGTTATGTTACTTTAGTTACAGTTAGAATAAGACAAAGATTTCACTCCCTTTCAGAGTTAATACACCGTAAATGTAAAACACTGACCAGGATGTCTCACATGTCAGTCCTCAGTCCTTCAGTCCAGCAGATCAGCTGTTTATAAATCAGATTTGAAAATCAGCAGAATTAGCATGTTAGCCAAGTTCTTTGGTCTGTGGTTTGAAATGGTGCCTTGCTTTTCGTGCTGTCGCCATTAATTACAGATTTAAGTGCATTTTAATAACCTTTTGCAGCACAAAACATAACATCTAAAAATATGTAATATTGTATTAGAGATGTCTGAATGAAACAACAGATTGTTTACTTTTGAGGCCGTTGTGATTATTTGCATGATTATTAATTTCTGTATTATATAAATAAACTGTACCTGAGGTGTTAAAACGCTACATTAATATAAGACATTAATATAAGACCACTACTACAAAACTGCACAACAGCAGCTGATGTAAACACACAGGGCGTGCACCCGGAAATCACCGGACTTCCTGTAAAGCGTAAGCTCATGTTTAAGGGTGTAAAGATAACGGTGAAAAACAAATGATGTGAACAACTTTCAGTTTCAGTTTACAGTAAATCATGCTCTTTCAAGAAGGGTGTGTGTGTATGTGTGTGTGTGTATGTGTGTGTGTGTGTGTGTGTGTGTGTGTGTGTGTGTGTGTGTGTGTGTATGTGTGTGTGTGTATGTGTGTGTGTATGTGTGTGTGTATGTGTATGTGTGTATGTGTGTGTGTGTGTATGTGTGTGTGTGTGTGTGTGTGTGTGTGTGTGTATGTGTGTGTCTGGACAGAAAGTGAAAGTAGAATAGGGTTCAAAAACTGAAGGTATAAAAGTGGGGACTGGGGAAGCTGCTCTACCAGTCGACCCAGTCAGAAGCTGTGAGTACATCTTTACAAATCTTAATTAACAAGCAAAATTAAACTCTGTAGCATTGAATTTGGAGTTATTTTTATTTGTATGACTACACACACACACAAACACACATATTTTCTATGTATATAAAACTTTTTTATTAATATTTTATTTATTTATTAATTTTTTGCTGGAACATTAAAACCTTTTCTTACATGACAAAATCTACTTTTCTCATCAGCATTGTTCATCTGGATTCAGTGAACTGAATAAAATGGGAGGGTCTGAGTCTACACCTCAACCACCTCCACAACCTGGACCACCTCCACGACCTCAAACACCTCCACCGCCTCCAGGTGAGTCTTAGTCTTATAATATTTATCGGATGATGATCAATATGTTAACCTTAATATTACATACTGATACTGTTTATTATTTACTCCCGATTTAGCCTAGTTATTAATGAATTTATTTTCCCAATTATGGGAGTTAATCTAGGAGTGAGAATGTGTAATGCACGAGTACGTGATGTGACTCGACTAAAATCATGGAGCACAGCATAAAATGAACATTATTTGGAACAGGTTTAACACTGATGTGTTTCTCATGCTTTCTAGATAGATTAGAATTTCTGGGATGAAAAATTATCCATTTATAACAATAAAAACAACAACAAATGTAAACACAGGAGTGAACTTGTTGCAGTGTCTCTGTTGTAAAAATCCTTGTATAAAGACAAAAGTGTATGTGTCTAGCAATCAGGTCCATTTTTTTTAAACATGGAAATATATTGAACACTCTGCATGTCCATTGACTTAGAAACTTACATGTTAACTGTATTTCACATATAAATGCAAAACTGTAACCAGGGTAACATTATTTTTTTGTTTGTTTTTAAGAATTTGATAAGCCATGGAGGATAATGCCTTGGGGGTGAGTTGTATTAACTTCCATAAATGTTCATATTTCAGCCTCAAATCCTGTTAGATTTTGACAAAACTGTCCATTTCTGCTCACTTACTGTATCAGTGTGACATATTCTGATTTTCTTTTATTATTGACGATTATTGACTTCTTCTTAATTAAAGTTCTTCTTCAGTCACTAACTGCCAGGAAATTAAGTGGCAGGATGGTACGATCCTTCTGTGACGTTTTGTGTTTTTGATAGGAACAAACCCACTTTAGGAGAGAAACTGAAGGACTTTAAGCTCTGCAGTTCTGATGTTAAGTTTGTCAGGCTTCTGATCGTTGGTGAAGTTGGAGCAGGAAAGTCCAGCTTTATAAATTCAGTCAATAATGCTTTCCAAGAGCGAATCACCAGTGGGGCTCTTGTTGATGCAACATCTGGAACCAGTTTCACAAAAAATGTAAGTACAACTTCAACATATTCACTGGTTTGATTTCTTAATGCAGACAAAGCAGTTTGATTTAAACTAAGGTCATTTTCACACTTCCACACAAAAGTTTTCAAGCTCAGGACTGATTCAGAGATACAATCCCTGGTCCTCTTGAAAAAGTCATTCTATGGCTCGCTTCAGTCGAACATTGGAGTGGTCCATTGACATGCCTTTAAAATGTTTTTTAAAACACCCTAAAAGCCTTAGTGTGTGGACCTCAGCTCTTAACGAGGCACAGCACTGTACAGTTCAATATTGTGTTTAATATGGAATTTGATCCTGAGTCAGAATCATATACAATCTGTGTCTTTTTCTTACAGTACAAAACCCATCATATCAAGGGGAAGGACGGCTCCCGTTTACCTTTTGTGTTCAATGACATCATGGGACTTGAACCTGCCGATGGACGAGGCGCACATGTACAGGACATCATCACAGCCTTAAAGGGGTTTCTTGAGGAAGGATATAAAGTGAGGGGAACATTTTACTCTCACAATATGACACAAAACAGTTATTTTTAGCATTGTTACGGTATATAATGTTAATATATATGACGTTAGAATACTGTTCATGTAGTCAGTCTTTATAGTACAGCTGTAGTTCTGTAGTAACCTACACTGATTTTTGCACAGTAAAACATCTGTAATATTTATTCTTTCACCAATTTGCAGTTTAATCCTGCTAATCCCGCGTCTGAGAAGGACTCCAACTACAAAACAAATCCCAAAGCTTCTGATCAAACCTTCTGCCTGGTCAACGTTCTATCTGCAAGCACAGTGTCACTCATGAACCAAAAGCTTATTAAAAAGATGAATCTGATCCGTGAGGTGGCTACAGAGTATAGTAAGTCCTGTTATTATAGTTTAGAATCATCTCGAAATGTTTTTTTAAAGTGGCACAATTATTCCCCAAAAACATACCACTGTGTTTGATTTGGTCCGAAGGTGTTGATTGTTTTTCTATAACAGCAGCCCTGACTGTAGTTCTGACTGCAAAGCAAATCACAAGTTTAGATTAATCCGTTCATTCTAATAGTTTCTATAGTAACAACTCACACAGGGACTTTTATTTATTCTATGGAAGGAGTCTCCAGTTTCAACACTTTGTAACAGTCAGAGGTAAAACTGCAACAGAGTTTTCTGATCTTCAGGCTAGAGGAGTTTATGATTAGTGGTTTCTCAGTAACACGACAAGCTGTGATTTTTATCTTAACATCAGGGGAGAAAATAAAGAGAGAGACTCGTAAGAGAAACTGTTAATTAATTAATTGAAGTTAAAACTTTAATTAATAAAAATTGGAATCAGTGATAAATGACTGTAATAAGAATTAAACACTGCAGGACGTGCTGTTATAGGAAAATCATCTTCATATCATATTAGAATTCCTGTTTTAGTCTTATTGTAGATAATAAACTGTTCATCCTATTGTACAGATTTGCCTCAAGTTATCATCTTGACAAAAGTGGATGAAATCTGCCCTCTGGTTAAACAGGACCTAAGAAAGGTCTACACCAGCAAGAAGATCAGAGAAAAGGTAATTGTGTAATAAAATGGTGTATATTAGGATTGTAACTGATTACAATATTGGGATTGAACAGATATGTTCTCAATGAATGTAAATACTGATATGAATAGAAGGCACTTCTGTTTATTTGGCTCTTTTTTTAATTTTTAAAAACCGATTTTTACAATTTATCGGTTAAATAAATTGTTTGATTCATTGTTTTTTCTATATACTTTCAGATGCAGGTGTGTAGTAATCTGCTGGGTATTCCACTGAGCAACATCTTCCCTGTGAAGAACTACCACGAGGAGGTGGACACGAACGATGACGTGGATGTTCTGATCCTCAAGGCGCTCGATCAGATCGTGAATCTCGCCAATGATGCTCTGGAAAACCAAAACCCTAGTGAGAAATCTGAGTGAAGGCTTTTTTGTTGTTGTTGTTCTTTTCCACCCCTACACCAGTGCAGAGTATTTAGGACAGTGAAAAGACATGAAATTGTGTCTAAAGTACATTATTAAAGTAAAGCTAATTTCTTCTACTGTAATCATAACTGGTTTGTGTTTCTGTCGCTGTCACATTCCTACTGCACTCTGGACTTTTTATATTCCATTAAATTAATAAATATAATGATGTTTGGTCCTACTTTTTTTAAGATTTATGCCATTACACAAAACGTGTTTTGACAGATACAAATAACACAAACACGAGTAATGTACAATACTGTTTCATAGTTCATACATAAATATGCAGGACTAAAACATCCAAAGAACGAATCATTTTTCATTAAAAACCAAGGTTAGGCTAGGCCTTGGGAAATAAACTTAAGGAAGAACACCTCCAAAGAGGGGGAAACAAAGGGTTACGCCACACTGGGCTTGAACCTGAGACTGGAGGATTGAGAGACCAACGTGCAGCGCAGTGAACTACCAACCCTGCACAAACAGACCATGGAGTGGGCCTAGCCAAACGCTCACGAGGAGTAAACTGAAATAAAAGGACCGACTTACAAAGGAAATAAGTAAACTGATGCCTTTTTTTGTTTTTGTTTTTTCTAAGCAAGGTGTTATGCCACGGCGAATTCACGGCTACACCGCCGACAAGAACTACACTTCCCGTCCACGCCTGCGCTCGAGTTCGCCAGAGTACTGAGTGCGAACACCTGCGCTTCGCCCAAGGTTATATAAGACCTCCTTAACGACAGCTCGGTGTGAAGTAAACGCTCAGTATCTTCAACACTGCCGTTCTACCAAGCCTTTGTTTACGTTTCGGATTTCCCTGGTTCACGGATTCCTTTCTCGTACCTGACCACGATTCTCTGGATTACCCCTTTCGGATTGTTTACGCTACGTTGACTGAACATGCCGACGATTTCTGCGTTTCCCTGCTGCTGCCCTGCCCGCGCTTGTCTCCTCGCAAGGTAATGTGACAGATTACTTCGCCGTCTATGGAGGCAGTGGGTAGCTCAGACTGGCAAAGCGCCTAGCAAAACCGCGCGATAAATGCACAGCAGGCTCAGGTAGTAGAATTGACCCAGAGATTGTAGCGCCTAGGCGCTTCCGGGGGGCAAACAGCGTTCCCCCCCGCTGCTAACGTCCAGTGGTACACTGTCCACCATTACCCACTCTCCTGAATGTCGAGCAAACCATGAAGAGTATATCATGCCCCCCTCCAGTGTTGTTGGCAGCATAGAGTGGGTTCTAGATCAGGCCTTAGCTCGCTTCCCCAAATCATGAGTCCGGACAGCCTGTCCTCCCGGGAGACAATTCGTGCCCACACGCTACCGTTTGGAACTTGTCACCTGGGCCCATACGACACTTGCAACAGGGCATCCGGGAGCTCGTCGCACTTATCGTGTCCTCATGTTCCACCTGTGCTCAGTCGAAGGTGCCGCGGGCCCTATCGGCCGGAAATCTGGTACTGCTTCCCATACCCGTACGCTCATGGTCGCATCTGGCTCTGGACTTCATCACAAGGTAACAGTCTCAAGGTAACAGGGTGATACTGGTGGTCGTGGATTGGTTTTCCAAATCGCTACACCTGATTCCACTTCCTGAGCTTCCATCGGCCTTTGCCACAGCCGAATTACTGTTCCAACATGTTTTCCGCTACTTTGGCATCCCGGAGGAGATTGTGAGTGACAGGGGGCCGCAATTCTCATCTCGAATATGGGCCAGTTTTATGGAGAAAATGGGAGTCACCGTTAACCTCACGTCCGGTTCTCACACCCAGGCCAACGGACAGGCAGAACGGGCTAATCAGGAAGTCATACGGTTACTTTTTTTTTTTTTTTTAATGTCACCAGCACTACAAGTATCTTTAATTTTTTTTTTAATGTATGTACAATTTAAACTTCTGCTATGAGATATGGTATGTTCCACGGGCAACAATCCAGTATCTACAATTTAATGTTAATATTATTTACCCCACAGTGGTACTGAATGCTCGATTGGTCAGAAGGTATTAATGAATCTTTTATAACAGGAACTCTGACAGTAGTTCCAGACACAAGATAAAACACAGGTTTATATTAATGAGTCTCAATCTAATTCTTCACTATTTCTAGAGTAACAACTTACAGAGTAACAAAATACAGAGACTTTTACATTTTTCCCTTGTGTTTTATTTCTTTCATAATATTTATGGTCTTCAGCATCAGTCATTATATGTTTGTATTTTTCTGCACTCTGGACTTTTTATATTCCATTAAATTAATAAATATAATGATGTTTGGTCCTACTTCTTTTTTAAGATTTATACCATTACACGAAACATGTTTTGACAGATACAAATAACACAAACACGAGTAATGTACAATACTGTTTCATAGTTCATACATAAATATGCAGGACTAAAACATCCAAAGAACGAATCCTCTTTCATTAACTACCAAGGAACACTGACTAACTACTCTCTCAGTAATTAGGGCTAGGCCTCGGGAAATAAACTTAAGGAAGAACACCTCCAAAGAGGGGGAAACAAAGGGTTACACCACACTGGACTTGAACCTGAGGCTGGAGGATGAAGAGACCAACGTGCAGCGCAGTGAACTACCAACCCTGCACAAACAGACCTTAGAGTGGGCCTAGCCAAACGCTCAAGAGGAGTAAACTGAAAAAAATAAGGTCAGAGAGGACCGACTTACAAAGGAAATAAGTAAACAAGTTTTTTTTTAAAGCAAGGAACTGGAGAAAACCAGAGGAACCCCAAGAGACAAGGTCCAAGAGGTTTGGACTGACACAGCGAGAAAGCTTCAGAGAGACAGGAAACCTGAGAGATAAACTCGAGAGTGTTTACAAAATTACCGGCTTATCCTCAATACAGCACTAAACAAGGAGAACTCAAGACTAAACATTTGATTAACATGTAAGAAGCCCTTCAAGCCCTTCAGGATAGTCACAGGTGGAGCTGGTTGCTACTCATCACTGAGGGGACAAACAAAAATTGGTTGTTTTTTTTTACATGTCACCAGCACAAATTCTACAAATATACTTTTATTTAATAAAACAATGTATTTACAATTGAAACATCTGCTATGAGATGTTCCACTGGCAACAATCCAGTACCTACAATTTAATGTTAATATTATTTACCCCACAGTGGTACTGAATGCTCGATTGGTCAGAAGGTATTAATGAATCTTTTATAACAGGAACTCTGACAGTAGTTCCAGACACAAGATAAACCACCGGTTTATATTAATGAGACTCAATCTAATTCTTCACTATTTCTATAGTAACAACTTACAGAGTAACAAAATACAGAGACTTTTGTGGTGGACTCTTCACATTCAGTAATGTCAGGGATTTCCCCCGAGCCGGAGAGCTCAGCGCACATAAGTGACTCGTTTCATGTAAGTCATCAAGCGTGTTTACATTGCCAGACATCGAGTTGAAGAAAGAAGCCTCCTGAGAGAAGCTCTTGGTCTGTGAGACAAAAATTCCTTTCAAGAGGAAGTGGATAATACATGCACTCTCAGTGATAACTCACGTAGTCAAGCATCCCTGATATACAGCCAGGATTGAGGTTCTAGATCCTGTAGCAAATTCTCCTGTGTTATTTGACCCAATGTGTGGAGTTTAGCTGTCAGATAAGGAGTGTCTTGAGTGTCATTTTTACTCTGAGAAGGTCGTGTCTGAATGACGTATGACATTATGAGGCTTGCGGATATATAGTCTTTCAAATGGGAAGTACCCCATCGAGGCTTGTGGGACCTCTCTGAATGCAAACCACTTATCCCAAATCCGAGCATCTCTAATAATTCGTACAAAGTGTAGGTGACACAATTTGCTTAACCCGCTGGAAGTAACAGAAAGCGATGCCCTCCTGCATTATAATGGCCTGACAAGGTCGGTACCAATTCTTTTGAGGAAGACCTTGATCAATGGAAGGGGTGGACACACGATTCACCGGCTTAAATTGCAGTGCATGCCCGGCCAATAGCAAAGGATTACCTCTTATCCTGAATCAACAATCTTCGATGTGCTCTTGGTGTCATTTTGACTGGGCGTCCAATTCATGGTAGAGTAGCAACAGTCCCAAAGTGTAAGGGAAAGGAAAGTGTGCCAATCCATTGCAGGGCACAATCCCACACACATGTTCATACACTATGGACACCTTGGACATGCTAATCAGCCTGCTATGCATGTCTTTGGAAGGGGGGAGGAAACCGGAGTACCTGGAGGAACCCTCACAGCACGGGGAGAACATGCAAACTGTGCACACACAGGGCAGCGGTGGGAATGGAACCCCTGACCCTGGAGGTGTGAGGCGAACATGCTAGTCAGTACATTCTGAATTAAATATTAAAATGAAAAATAAAAATAAAGCTATTTATCTTTATAGCACAAGCGTGAATCATTCGAGGGTGCAGTACACTTTAATTTAACAACCGGTTAATTAGCAAAAAAAATATTCATATGCTTGTTTCACTTATCAAGGCCATCTTCTGTGTGAACATTTGACTGCAATACGTTTGACAGCCCTCACACAATTTTAATATTACTTATCACTATAATATATTGCCTATTTGGTCATTTTTTTCAGATGCAAGAGTGTAGTAAGCTGCTGGGTATTCCAGTTAACCACATCTTTCCTGTGAAGCTCTACCACGAGGAGATGGACACGAATGATGACATAGATGTCCTGATCCTCAAGGCACTTGAACAGATTGTGAGCCTTGCTATTGATGCCCTGAAAAACCAAACCTCAAACCGATCTGGGACAAACTGCTGTAATTGTTCTTTTTGCTTATAATAAATATCCCATAATGTAACGTGGTAACATGCTAGGGAAACCAGTACATGTTTAAGATAATTTCAGGAACTGCTCATAGAAGTGATTAAGTATCATCATTATTAGGCGTCTTTAATCTGTATCCACAATGAGAGGGGACTCGCACCGTATTTTAGCTAAGGTCTGCAATCTCACTGCTTCCTAATTAACCGGACCTGTGGCTAGGCTATTCATAGCTAACTTACATCCTTAACCACATTACTAGCAGTACTGACCACAAAGACCTCAGTACTCCTCAAACTGTGTGTGTACAAACAGCTATTTGCTCATATTTAGCTTGCGCAAATTAAACAACTAGTATAAACATCAAGTGTGAACAAATCTTTTTTTTTTTTTTATCTAGCCTTCTTAGCAAGTGAAGGGTCCAATATGCTGTCCAGGACCATGTTGTGGTTGCCCGTAAATCTAATTGATTAGGCTACAAAGTGGTAGCTAACATCATTTATCAATGTAATTTTATTAGCATACTAGCTAAATTAGCTATTTAAATGTTTTAACACAGACTAAGAAAATCAAGATCATGTTTATGATCATTTTATCCTTTGTGTGTGTGTGTGTGTGTGTGTGTGTGTGGGTGTGCGGGTGTGTGTGTGTGTGTGTGTGGTTGTGTGTGGTTGTGCCTCAACAGAAAGTCAGGAAGTCACTTGTATTGGATTTTGATTCATCTGAAAATAATCAGATGAATCAGTTCTCCAGGGACTGCTGTCTTGTGTGTGTTCTTTTTCAAATGAAATACTAGCTTTCTTACTTTTTTACACAAGTCCTTGGGTTAGTGCTAGGTTTTTTTTGTTTTGTTTTGTTTTGTCTTTACAAGTTTTCCTTATCTGCCAAATAGAGAGGCTTTCTTTGTGCACACAGATGATGCTAGAAACTTTCGCAAAACTTACTTTCTTCTTCTTAGTCATTTTTGCAATTCCTTTTAACCAGCTGGTCCCAATGTTATTTATAGTGGCTATATGTAGTCAGTTACCTTCAATTTCATTCAGGTCCCCTGGCAGGGTAACCACAATGTGTGCAGTAGTTCATTAAATTAACTATGGATTAACTGTGTCAACCAGGTTAATCTTAAGTGTCCAAATACCTTATTATGACCAGTATTCAGTATCCTATCTATATATCTTATCTATATATCTATATATACTATCTATATATCCTATCTATATATGTTCCGTATACCTCGACTAGATGTGCTGTACATTTCAACTTTATTGTGCTTGGTCTTGTCAGCATTTCCACATATCTGCGTGTTCGTGATTCTGAAAAAAATGTTTACATATATTAAATTATCAAGATACAGTATCACTGGTAGTTACATATTTATACAACAAACCCATTTAAATGTGTTATTTATTTAGATTAAAAGAGAGGCCAATATGGGAACAAGTGTTTACAACTGCTATAATGTGAATGATAACTTGTTTTGTGGACATCTCACGATTAAACAATTCAACGTAACTACAAATGGATAAAATATGATGTTGGGTTTTTATTCATAAGAAATTGTAATAACGGCAAATTGCTGTTAAATACAGTACACTGTTGCTTTCAAGTGTGGCATTCGCATTTGGAATCTGTTGCTGTTAGCTCTCAATGGGAAGTCCAAAATGTTGTCACTGGCAGTGAAATATAACATCATTAGGCTGAAACAAACAATGAAAACAAACCCAACAGAGAGATAGCAGAAACAGTAGGTGTGGCCAAATCAATTACTTGGTAGTTTCTTAAAAATGAAGAATGCACTGGTGAGCTCAGGAACATAAAAGACCATGGAAAACAACTGTGGTGGATAACAGAAGAATTCTTCCCCTGCTGAAAGAAGGAGTTTCCCTCCTTGTGAAGGAGACAAACTCCTTCACAACAGTTGGCCAGATCAAGAATATCCTCAAGGATGTAGGCATATCTGTGTCAAAGTCAACAATCAAGAGAAGACTTCACCAGACTAAATACCGAGGTTTTACCACAAGATGTTAAGCACTGGTTTGCCAAAAACTTTTTTAAAAACACATCTAGAACAACATACTACGAACAGATGAGATGAAGATCAACTTGTACAACTTGATCAACTTGAATGATGCAAACGAGACGAGTATGAAGAAGGGAGAAGTTAAAGAATAAAGTACAGTACACACCTAAACTAAGGTTGACCTCAATCCACATTTCAATGTATATTTTTATATCGCTCATTACTACTCATCTTTTTCCATCTCACGTTCCACATAGTCATTGGCAAAATTTAGAATATCTCTCAATGCCGTGAGGAGGAGCATGTCGATTACTAGATCTTGGGTGATGGATTCAGAGTAGTTCTTCACAGGGTAGATGGCGTTTAATGGGATGCCCATGTTATCATTGCATTTATCCACCTGAGGAAATAAAGATCAGCATGCATTATATGGAGAAATAGAGAAGACTGTTGGAGACATGATTTAGTAAGGAATGGGAATGAGATCATTAAGATATGGGAATGAGATAAAGTCATGACCACTTAAATCTAACATGAACCTTGTGGGGACCTGGCAAAGGGTTCAAAGTGTGAAATGTTGCTGTAAATGGGGGTCTATTGCTTGTGCTAAAACATGCCAAGACACACACACACACACACACACACACTAATTACCTTCTCTTTGATCTTCTTGCTGTAGTAGATTTTATTTAAATCCTGGCTAACCGTCTCACAGGCTTTATCCACCTTGGTCATGACGATGACTTGAGGGATTCCTACAAAATCGAAATTAAATTCTTGAATACTCAAACAATGTTCATGCTTGGTTTCTTTTATTTTCTGCTCTAGCTAAACCCTGAACACTTACCAAGATAATTGTAGTTGGGAAAACAGACACTGGCGAGGAAACAAGTGTTTTTTTTTTCTATAACCTAACTTCATTTGTAGAGGGTCCACAGTATTAAACGCAACCACAAATAGGTAAAGACAGTGACATATTGTTACTGTAAAATGTTATTGTCTCAATAAAAAGTGCTAATTCACAGCCACTTATAAATGGATTGATACATTTGTGGAATTGTTGATATGGTGAAGTTTCCTGTAAGGAGAATGTAAGGGTCAGGTCACACCGGCCCTGGCCAGCTGCTTCTCTGTATTTACTGACAACTGCCTCCACCTTATTTAAGGGCTGTTACAGGACATTGCTCCGCTGAGGACGTCGCTCTGCCTCCCTGTCCCGCAGTAAACACCACTACAGAACACAGTCTTGCTATGGATGTCACTCCATCTCCCTGCACCGCCTCGGACGTCACTATGCCTTACTCCACTTCCTCCTCTCTGCTTAGCAGTGTACTTTACTCCCAGAGCCAGATGGTCTTTGTGGGGCCTAATGCCCCAGTATAGTGATGGATGAGACGTTAAACCGAGGTCCTGACTCTCTGTGGTCATTAAAAATCCCACATTCCCCCACTGGCCCTTAACTATCATGGCCCCCTACTAATCTCCATCCCTGAATTGGCTACATCACTCTCCTCTCCACTAATAGCTGGTGTGTGGTGGGCGTTCTGGCACACTATGCCTGCCGTTGCATCATCCAGGTGGATGCTACACACTGGTGATTACTGAGAAGATTCCTGCATACTATGTAAAGTGCTTTGAGTGCCTAGAAAAGTGCTATATAAATGTAAGCAATTATTATTATTACTTATTAAATTATCATGATTAATTATTTATTCATTTAAAATGTATTACTACTATTATCTCTTGCTATTCAGAGGATGCCTCAACCCTCTCTTGCTTTGTGGAGAACGTCGCTCCCCCCTCTGGCCTTGTGATGGAAGTCGCTCCCCTTCTGCCTCCGAGGAGAATGTTGCTACCAAACTTCACTCCTTAGAGTGGCAACATTACAGATGTTTAGTCGACGTTTATGGAAGGAGTGTCCAGTTTCAGTACTTTGCAACAGCAGGAGATAAAGTTGTAGGTAGTAATGTGACATTTAAGATTTTTTGGTAGCATGAAAAACCTCTCATTTTTCCTCTTGATTTAATTGAAAAAGACTTAAAAAAAAGAAAAGAAGAAAAACAGGTTATTTATAGCTCCCATGATGTAAGTGAAAATAGGAACTAACTTGTTTCATGTATGTTCTCTAAACAGTTTTTATTTTTTTAAGTTTAATGTGTTCTTTCATTTTTTGATATTGGATATTGTATTTGATAATGTAAATATATATATACACAATTTTATATATATATATATATATATATATATATATATATATATATATATATATGGTGTTTTTAATTGTTATAATGTTCTATTTTATCTGGGGGGTATCAATGTCTTATTGGCACCATTGCCCATGAAAAACCCATATCTGTTGACCACTACCCTACACAGATTTCCAGCTGGCTTTAGTAACACATATGGGTTAAAATAATAATCAGTAACGGGTTCGGGGCAAAGCTAGAGCAGAAAAAAAACTGAAATCATAATGAATCATATATTTTACCCAACAGGCTAGCACTCTCTCGAACGAGCCTCAATTCATCAAAGACCTTGCCGTCCATTCTTGAAACAGAGTCCGCAGACAGAATGCACACCAGACAGTGAACCTTATCACGCAAAGTTGGGTTCTTTTTGTATTTTGGGTCGTGATCGGTTATGGCTGCCCCAGGATTAAACTACAACATGAAAAAAAAAGTTAATTTTGAATTATAAAGATTAAATTAAAACCAGTTTAACCACAAGCGAGATTTTGCACGTTGTGCTCAGTAGAAAGATCCATCCATCCATCCATCTTCTACCGCTTACTCCTTTCTCAAGGTCGCGGGGATCCTGGATTCAATCCCAGGGAGCATCGGGCACAAGGCGAGCAGTAGAAAGATTTCATTTACTTATTTTTTAAGTCATCTTTACTTTACAGCATTTCTTTGCACAGTACTCTATACGTACTTACGATGTACTCATCTGAAATGTGTCCCAAAAATGCCTTGATGATGTCTTCATGTTTTATTCCTCCATCTGTCGATTCAATCCCCATGATGTCAACGATCTCCAGAGGATAACGCTCACCTCGGTCCTTCTTCAGCTTGTGTATGTTCATCTAAATTACGTTTAAACACGGTTAGACAAATCGTCTTTAACCTTTAATTGCCATAACAATTACTATAGGAGTGAGGAGCAGGATGCAGGTGTGTGAAATTCTAACCTACTGCAAACACTTGTCAGCATTATACCTATATACAATGACAAATTCATATTAAGTTAACGCATGCTCAAGAATAATGAGAACATAATAATGAGAACATAATAATGAGGAATAATGAGAACATAATAATGAGATCTAGCAACCGAAAAGACAATGAAAACCACAAGGTTTTCACATTATCTCTGATTTTATTTTATGTTTTGCTTGAAAGCAAGAGCTTGTGTTTAAAGGCGGTGTACTAGATAGATAGATAGATCTCTACTCAACAGAATCTGGCAACCTCTTGTGTAGGTCACCTTTTAGACTCAAGTCCCCAGCTCTGAATACAATCCTTTGCGGATTTTGTTTACATACTGATTAGGACTCTGATGAAGAAAAAATGTGCCCAGACATAACCGGACATGAAGGAGTGGGTGAGGAGGTGTCTAAAATGGAGGACAAGGCTGAACATGATGCAGACTATGAAAGATCTGTTGAGGGAGACCCAGGAGAACCATCTGTTCAGCAGAATGAGCTCTGCTGAAGTGGAAGGACATTTATAGGATATACTTTTAATAATTTAACCCTGTTTTGCAGCTGTGGAAATGATGGAACTTATTTATTCTAGTGACTTGGCCATTTTTCAGTGTCCACAATGAAACAAACTATTATTCTTAATTCAACGGTTATTATAAATATTAGTATCATGTGTACATCTCTGTACCTCGTAATTGGTTGTTACTTACTTTTTTTGTGAAGCTTTTTCCTGTAAGTGTGGAGTTTTCCAGAGCAATCATGGCGTTCCGGCCTGAGAGGACCCTCTGGACTGAGTTGATGAAGGATGATTTCCCAACTCCAGTCGGTCCATACAGCATAATTCTGAGGACCTCGGTGCTGGGCTTGAATTCTTTCACTTCGTGCAGTATTTCCTCTCTTCCACTGTCAGCAGAAAGAGTTTTGTAAGAAGACTAAAGTCATTCAAATATATATTTACATAATAGGCTGGCTAAGTAATTGCTTATGTAATGAAACGAATTGAACACAGATTCTTACCAGTCCATTTTTCTCAGAATCACAGAATGATAGATTTGATCAGTATCCTCATCCTCCTGGCTAAAACAATATGGAGCTTACCCTTTGTTTTAAATATGATATTTTAAAGCACAGGATTTACATTTAAATGAAAGGTGAATTATAAATAAAAACATTAATTCATTCATTCTGCACGGGATCGTATCCCAAGCCTAATTCAGGGGCACTGGGCGCAACGTTTGGGAATACAAATATGCGAGGAAAAATATTACTAATAATAATACGGAGATGATATGTTTATTAGTATTAGCTTCATGACTCATTATTACCCCACATAAAACACACAAAAAAAACCCCATTATGACCAGTTATATAGCTTACAGTATAGACTCATTTTTTTCTTATTATTTAATTTATTATTAAATTATTACACACAAAAAAGGGGAGAAAAGCACTTCAGTGTTTCTCAATCCTGGTCCTAAAGTACAACCGCCCTTTCTGCAATTTTTGGTGGTTTCTCTGCTCATAACCTACAAAGGCATGACGCTCTATGATTTCTACAGTGATTTCCCAGCCCTTGTGATAACTATATTGCAATATATTGTATATAAATGATATGTTGTAAAAAAAAAAAAAAAAGTATATTGCTAAATATGAACCCTTCTGCCAATCTGTTTCTCATCACAGCATAACACGCCTGGCGAGTCTTACCGGTTTGTTCAGGAACTGGCAAAAACAGATCTTGAACCAGAAAACCAGAAATAACAGTCACTTTATTTCCCGTAACTGGCTACATCCCAAACTGTGTACCAGTGCACTAAATGTCAAAATTGTACAAAAAATTTAAAAATGGTTAACATAATTTGATCAGTTGAGAAAAGCTTACAAAGTTACGTATGATTTCAGAAACATGCTCCAGGACCAGTTTTGTGAAACATTGATCTACTTCGTTCTGCTCTCATATCCCCCGTGTTAGTGTTTAGTTTTATTTTTGAACTCAAATTCTTCGTCACAAAAAAACACAATTAAAAACTCAATCTTATTTGAAAGATAAAACTCACCTTGTGAGGAAGGAGATGGAGTGGATTGTCGATTTCCCATTTCTGTGTAATGGGAAGGTTACATAGACGAAAGAAAAAGAAAAACAATCAATATGTGACCGTTTGAAGTAAATCACATCTACTGAGAATACATTGTTCAAGATTTTAGCAACCTTTTGCTCAGAAAGTGTACTTGTGAATTATATGTATAATTATATGTACCTTTCGTTCAATATTGACATTGTGGAAAAAATAAAAAGACTCAATTACCTTGGATGGTTGTGCTGCTCTTGAGCGTTGTGTTTAACTATAGCTGGTCGCGACGATATCAAATCTGCATAGAGTGTGCCCACATTTGCTAAATAGTTTCGCTTTCTCGTGGTCTCATATTTCTTATATAGTGTATAGGGGCAGGCCCAGACTGACCAATCATGAGATTTCCAAAGAAATCTTGGTCGTCTTGTTTGTTCTGCAAACTTCGCTGGCGTTTTAAGGCCATTGTTTGAAAAAGAAATACAAATATTCTGTCTAAAATTTTAAGAATAATACTATGAGATAATATTACTATGAAAAAGTGGTATATATAACATTCATGTGTTAAATAAAGGGACATGTGAGGATTTAGAAGTTATTGTTTCTTTTGTTGAAGGAAAAATCACAGCCAGTTGTAACCTTTAAGGTTACATCTGCGCACCATTTAAAGAGATGGAGTAGTGATGTAGATGAATGATCAATCCAGAAGGACAGGAATTCCGGCATCCCAGTACATTGTGGCATATAGGCTCGTACAATATGGTAAGCTTAAGCCTCATGACGAGTCAATATTTCACTTTCAGAAACACTGGTTTTCTTCCTACTCGCCAATTTGCATTTGGTAACGCCTACAAAACTCCATAAAAGGCCAAGCTCACAGTTAAAATGACGAGCAAATGGCAATAATAGAGATCTCAGAGGGAGTAAAAGTTATTTTGACTCATGCCTTTCTATAACAACATCAAAGCAGCTGAAAAGGACAAAATCCAGAGCATGTTCGTCTCACGCCTACAGGGTCGGGGGTTCGATATCCGCCACGGCCCTGTGTGTGCAGCGTTTCCATGTTCTCCCTGTGCTGTGAGGGTTTCCTCCAGATACTGGAGAATGGGAAACCCTCCAGGCTGGGGTTTAATCTCCCAGCCCAAAGACATGCATTGTAGGCTGTATTGACATGTCCGTAGGTGTGAATGTGATCGTGCCCTGCAATGGATTGGCACCCCATCCAGGGATAGGCTCCAGGTTCCCCATGACCCAGTAGCTTAAGCCGTATAGAAAATGGATGGCTGGATGGATAAAGTGAGGTTAAAAGAGAACGGTTTAACATTAAATAAGAGAAAAGAAAATCTACTGTGTTCAGTCACTAACGGCGATTGTTTTCCCACATGTGCGCTTCTCTGTCTTTCATTTTAAACCTCTTCTTGATCATATTTACACACACCAAAAAAAAATTAACTGCGATATTTCACAGACAATTTCTCAAATTGTCTGATCTGTGTTTGAGAGATAAATGATTGAATTTGTAAATACGTAAACACTTAGTTTAGGCTGCTGTAAAATTTTATGCTGACAAAGTCCAGATGGTGGACTCCTCAGGTGATAATACGAAACAGGTGCTGTAGGTTTAAACTGAAAATGAATAACGTGCTAACCAGTTGGCTAGCTGCTTTCAGAGGAAAACAGAGAAGTACGTTAGCGTGACCATGGTTTCTTATAGCAGCTGGTAGCCAATAAAATGTTGATTAAACCAACTAAGGGGCGAGTTAATTTGATGGTAATATATGGAGGAGTTCTAATACTGACTTGTTCGCATTTTATAAACAATATTTCATGAAAGTTCCATCGCCTCATTCAGTATGTTTACATGGACAACAATAATCCGATATTAACCCGATTAAGACGATACTCTGATTAAGAAACTAGCATGTAAACAGCAATTTTTAATTACTTTAATCCGATTAAGGTCATACTCGAAGTAAACACAAAAGGAATTAAGACATGTGGAGTATTCCTGTTGTAGTCGCATTATCGGCGTGTGTTACAGACATGTACACACCTTAATCACACTATTAACGTCGTGTGAGAGTTTTCACCGCATTGTGCGACAGGACACATACACACGGCAGCGCTCAACTGTTTTACAGCAAACAACAGAGCACGGCTACGTCCCAAACCGCATACTTACCTACTACAGGCCTATAGTAGGTGAAATACATGTATCTCGGCTACTATATAGTAGGTAAGTACGTGGTTTGGGACGCAGCCCACGGTTTCAAGCAGTCGTCTATTTGCACGTACAGCATGACAAATAATTAACCGCACTTGAAGCGTTAGTAAAAATTTTAATCAAAAACACCCAAAATGGTATACGGTCCCATAACGAAGACGAACTGTATGTTGATACGTGAAATTCTGGAAGGAACGTCAGACCGCGTGGCGCGGGGACGTAATGACGTGTGCCGTTAATCGATCTATGTTCTATAACATGTAAAACAGGAACATGACAGGAGTATGCTAAAAGCGACTCATGTAAACACCTTAATCACAATATTATCTTACTCTGTCGTAAAAATCCTTTTATAAAGACAAAAGTGTATGTGTCTAGCAATCAGGTCCATTTTTTTAAAACATGGAAATATATTGGTGAGAGATTCTGCGGTCCGGATTGAGATTGGAAGTGCATTCCACCACTGAGGAACAGTTAGTGTGAAGGTTCTGGAAAGGGACCTTGCGCCACGCTGAGTTGGAACTGCTAAACGCCGGTCGCTAATCGATCGCAGATTGCGAGAGGGAACGTAGGCCTTCAGGAGAGAGTTGAGGTAGGAGGGTGCTGTTCCTGACAAGGTCTTGTAGGTGAGCATCAAGGCCGGGAACTTGATGCGGGCAGCTACAGGAAGCCAGTGGAGGGAGATGAAGAGGGGTGTCACATGGGTTCTCTTGGACTGGTTGAAGACGAGGCGCTGCAGCTTTCTGAATCATCTCAAGGGGTTTGATGGAGCTGGCTGGGAGGCCTGAAAGCAGTGAGTTGCAGTAGTCCAGTTTAGAGATAACAAGAGCCTGGACTAGTATCTGTGTAGCCTGTTTGGTGATGTAGGGTCGGATTTTCTTGATGTTGTAAAGGATGAACCTACAGGACCTTGCAGTTGCTGAGATATGGTCTGTAAAGGTCAAGCCGTCATCAAGAATCACCCCAAGGTTCCTGGCCGTCCTGGTTGGCATGAGTGTGAGTGAGCCGAGCTGTACAGTGAGGTTGTGGTTGATTGAGGGACAGGCTGGGATCACGAGAAGCTCAGATTTTGCCAGGTTAAGCTTAAGATGGTTTTCCTTCATCCAGACCGAGATGTCCGAAAGGCAAGCAGAGATGCGTGCAGAGACGGATGGATCGTCAGGCTGGAAGGACAAATGGAGCTGGGTGTCATCAGCATAGCAATGATATGAGAAGCCATGAGACTCAATCACCTGCCCTAGAGATGTAGTGTAGATATAAAAGAGGAGTGGACCCAGAACTGACCCCTGTGGAACGCCAGTTGTGAGTTGCTGAGTTTCAGAAATACCTCCCCTCCATGATACCTTGAAGGATCTGTCACAGAGATAGGATTCCACCCAGCGCAGAACCGTTCCAGTGATGCCCAGGCTGGAGAGAGTCGACAGGAGGATCTGATGGTTCACAGTGTCAAAAGCAGCAGAGAGGTCAAGTAGGATGAGGACAGATGATCTAGAGGTTGCTCTTGCTAGTCGTAAGGCTTCAGTGACGGAAAGCAGAGCAGTCTCCGTGGAGTGGTTGCTCTTGAAGCCAGACTGCTTGGTGTTCAGGAGGTTGTTCTGTGTGAGAAAATTTGAGAGTTGATTAAAAACGGCTCTTTCAAGTGTTTTCGAAAGAAAAGGGAGTAGGGAAACCGGTTTGTAGTTGTCAACCATAGCAGGGTTGAGTGATGGTTTTTTAAGCAGTGGGGTAACCCGGGCTTGCTTAAATGAGATAGGGTATGTGCCAGTAGAGAGCGATGTGTTAAAGATGTGTGTGAGTGCAGGTAATAGTGTGGGAGAGATGGACTGAAGAAGGTGAGAAGGGATAGGGTCAAGAGGACAGGTTGTGGGATGCCTAGAGAGGAGGAGTTTAGAGACATCAGTCTCTGAGAGGGGAGAGAAGGAAGTCAGTTGGGAGTTACCCGGAGGAGGAGTCAGTCTATGCATGTCTGGGGCTGAGAACAGGTTCCTGATTGATGTAACCTTGTTGGTAAAGAAAGTGGCAAAGTCATCTGCAGTGAGAGAAGTAGGGGAAGGGGGAGGAGGGGGACAAAGTAGAGAGGAAAAGGTTTTGAAAAGAATGTGGGTGTTGGGAGAACTAAGAATCTTCTCTTGGTAGAATGTGGCTTTAGCAATGGAGATGCTATTGGAAAAAGAAGAGAGAAGTGTCTGGTAATTGGTTAGGTCAATTGGGTTGTTTGATTTGCGCCATTTCCTTTCAGATGCTCTTAGTTTGGCCCGGTTGTTACGCAGAGCTTCTGAGAGCCAAGGACTAGAGGGTGATGTGCGAGCAGGTCTGGAGGTTAGGGGGCATATGCTGTCAAGAGAAGATGTTAGAGTGGAACATAGCATGTCGGTTGCGGTGTTTAAGTCAAGTGAGGAAAGGTGGCTTTCGGAGGGAAGTAAGGTTGTGACAACGGAGGAGAAATGTGAAGGGGAAAGGGAGCGAAGATTGCGACGAAAAGAGATAGAGGGAGGAGACATTGATGGTGGTGAGGGGAGAGAAATAGAGAACTGGATAAAGAAATGGTCAGAAGTGTGGAGAGGAGTAATGAGAAGATTATGTGTGGTGCAATTACGTGTGAGGATGAGGTCAAGCTGTTTACCGGCTTTGTGGGGTGCTGGTGTGGTGAACTGCTTGAGGTCGAATGTGGGAAGGAGAGCAAGAAAGTCAGCTGCATGTGGCTTGTCTAGATGAATGTTGAAATCACCAAGGACCAGAAGAGGAGTTCCATCATCTGGGATGGTGGACAGTAGCGTGTCAAATTCATCGATGAACTTCCCCAGTTGACCTGGAGGACGGTAAACAACAAGAAAGTGCATTTTGGCAGGGTCAGTGACTGTAAAAGCATGAAATTCAAAGGACGTGTATGAGCAAGAGGGAGAAAGGCAGGTAAATTTCCATGTTTTGGAGAGAAGCAAACCTGTACCACCCCCTCGTCTGTTGGGGCGTGAGGTATGGGAGAAGTTGAAGTTGGAGGCCAGGGCAGCGGGTGTGGCAGCGTTCTCAGCATGGATCCAGGTCTCAGTCAGAGCCAGCACGCTGAGATTGGAGTGGTTTGCAAATGCAGAAATGAAATCTGCCTTGTTGACAGCAGATTGACAGTTCCAAAGTCCGACTGACAATGAGATGGAACCTGCAGAGGCCGCATTCAGAGAGCGTTTTTGATAGGAACAAAGACAGTTTAGAAGAGAAACTGAAGAACTTTAAGCTCTGCAGTTCTGATGTTAAGTTTGTCAGGCTTCTGATCATTGGTCAAGTTGGAGCAGGAAAGTCCAGATTTATAAATTCAGTCAATAATGCTTTCCAAGAACGAATCACCAGTGCGGCTCTTGTTGATACAACATCTGGAACCAGTTTCACAAAAAATGTAAGTACAACTTCAACATATTCACTGGTTTGATTTCTTAATGCAGACAGATAAACCAGTTTGATTTAAACTAAGGTCATTTTCACACTTCCAGACAAAAGTTTTCAAGCTCAGGACTGGTCTCAGAGATACAATCCCTGGTCCTCTTGAAAAAGTCGGTCTATGGCTCGCTTCAGCCGAATATTGGAGTATTCCAATGACATGCCTTTAAATGCCATGTGCCATGCCTTTAACGAGGCACAGCACTGTACAGTTCAATATTGTGTTTAATATGGAATTTGATCCTGAGTCAGAATCATATACAATTTGTGTCTTTTTACAGTACAAAACCCATTATATCAAGGGGAAGGTCATCACCCGTTTACCTTTTGTGTTCAGTGACGACATGCTACTTGAACCTGCCGATGGACAAGGAGCACATGTAAAGGACATCATCACAGCCTTAAAGGGGTTTCTTGAGGAAGGATATAAAGTGAGGGGCACATTTTACTCTCACAGTATGAGACAAAACAGTTATTTTTAGCATTGTTACGGTATATAATGTTAATATATATGACGTTAGAATACTGTTCATGTAGTCAGTCTTTATAGTACAGCTGTAGTTCTGTAGTAACCTACACTGATTTTTGCACAGTAAAACATCTGTAATATTTATTCTTTCACCAATTTGCAGTTTAATCCTGCTATTATCTGAGAATAACTCCAACTACAAAACAAATCCCAAAGTTTCTGATCAAACCTTCTGCCTGGTCAACATTCTAGCTGCAAACAAAGTGTCACTCATGGACCAAAAGCTTATTCAAAAGATGAAAGCGATCTGTGAGGTGGCTTCAGAGTATAGTAAGTACTGTTATTATAGTTTAGAATCATCTCGAATTTTTTTTTTTTTTTTTATATTGGCACAATTATTCCCCAAAAACATACCATTGTGTTTGATTTGGTCCGAAGGTGTTGATTGTTTTTCTATAACAGCAGCCCTGACTGTAGTTCTGACTGCAAAGCAAATCACAAGTTTAGATTAATCCGTTCATTCTAATAGTTTCTATAGTAACAACTCGCACAGGGACTTTTATTTGTTCTATGGAAGGAGTCTCCAGTTTCAACACTTTGTAACAGTCAGAGGTAAAGCTGCAACAGAGTTTTCTGATCTTCAGGACAGAGGAGATTATGATTAGTGGTTTCTCAGGAACACGACAAGCTGTGATTTTTATCTTATTAACATCAGGGGAGAAAATAAAGAGAGAGGCTCGTAAGAGAAACTGTTAATTAATTAATTAAAGTTAAAACTTTAATTAATAAAAATTGTAATCAGTGAGAAATTACTGTGATAAGAATTAAACACTGCAGGACGTGCTGTTATAGGAAAATCATCTTCATATCATATTAGAATTCCTGTTTTAGTCTTATTGTAGATAATAAACTGTTCATCCTATTGTACAGATTTGCCTCAAGTTATCATCATGACAAAAGTGGATGAAACCTGCCCTCTGGTTAAAGATGACCTAAGAAAGGTCTACACCAGCAAGAAGATCAAAGAAAAGGTAATTGTGTAATTAAATGGTGTATATTAGGATTGTAACTGATGACAAAATTGGGATTGAACAGATATGTTCTCAATGAATGTAAATACTGATATGAATAGAAGGCACTTCTGTTTATTTGGCTCTTTTTTTAATCAAATAGAGCTCAATATCACCATATTAGAATATTTACTTTCACACAGCACAAAGTAAAAGTAAATCTTCCTGGAAGTCATAAAGGCATTAAAATGAAATGGATCCCAGATTGATCTCACAGCAGCACTGTTTCTCCGCTTCGCAGTAGGTTCTGATAACGAGTCTAGTGAACTTCTGGAAAGTAACAAACCCCAAAAACTGAAGTAAATCTAATTATTAAATATTATTAGATGTTGCTGTCAACTATAAACAGCAAAAAGCTTGTCAGTGCATCTGGTTAAGGAGTTAAAGTTCCGTTCTGCAACTTGTGATTTGTTATAATTGTGGTATATTTTTACAATTTATCGGTTAAATAAATTGTTTGATTCATTGTTTTTTTCTATATATTTTCAGATGCAGGAGTGTAGTAATCTGCTGGGTATTCCACTGAGCAACATCTTCCCTGTGAAGAACTACCACGAGGAGGTGGATACGAACGATGACATGGATGTTCTGATCCTCAAGGCGCTCGATCAGATCGTGAATCTCGCCAACGATGCTCTGGAAAACCAAAACCCTAGTGAGAACTCTGAGTGAAGGCTTTTTTTTTGTTCTTTTCCACCCCTACACCAGTGCAGAGTATTTAGGACAGTGAAAAAACATGAAATTGTGTCTAAAGTACATTATTAAAGTAAAGCTAATTTATTCTACTGTAATCACAACTGGTTTGTGTTTCTGTCGCCGTCACGTTCCTACTGCACTCTGGACTTTTTATATTCCATTAAATTAATAAATATAATGATGTTTGGTCCTACTTATTTTTTAAGATTTATACCATTACACTAAACATGTTTTGACAGATACAAATAACACAAACACAAGTAATGTACAATACTGTTTCATAGTTCATACATAAATATGCAGGACTAAAACATCCAAAGAACAAATCCTCTTTCATTAACTACCAAGGAACACTGACTAACTACTCTCTCAGTAATTAGGGCTAGGCCTCGGGAAATAAACTTAAGGCAGAACACCTCCAAAGAGGGGGAAACAAAGGGTTACGCCACACTGGGCTTGAACCTGAGGCTGGAGGATGGAGAGACCAACATGCAGCACAGTGAACTACCAACCCTGCCCAAACAGACCTTGGAGTGGGCCTAGCCAAATGCTCAAGAGGAGTAAACTGAAAAAAATAAGGTCAGAGAGGACCGACTTACAAAGGAAATAAGTAAACAAGTTTTTTTTAAAGCAAGGAACTGGAGAAAACCAGAGGAACCCCAAGAGACAAGGTCCAAGAGGTTTGGACTGACACAGCGAGAAAGCTTCAGAGAGACGGGAAACCTAAGAGATAAACTCGAGAGTGTTTACAAAATTACCGGCTTTGCCTCAATACAGCACTCAACAAGGAGAACTTCCTAGTTCTTCTTAGTTGTCCGTCGTGGCGACGAAGACCATTTTGCCATCAGAGATGATGCATGCGTAGATGGCTGGTCAGACCAATCTCTGCACGGAAAGTCCTATGGCAGGTGGGACAGGGGATGGGGTGCACGTCTCCGGGAAGGTTGCTGGCACGGGTTTTTCTGGCTGGCCTCTTTCGTTCGGCTACATCTGTCCAATTTATCTCACACAGCAAAGACCCCTTATGGATGGAGGATCGCCAGGTGTCACGATCCAATGCAGTCTGTAACCCAGGAGGCAGGATTGATGTTAAATGCTTTCATTGAGGCATTGAGGGTATCTTTGAAGCGTTTCTTTTGGCCTTCTTGGCAACGCTGACCTTGCTGGAGCTTGCCATAGAGAAGTCTTTTTGGTAGACGTTGGTCTGTCATGCGTATCACACGTCCTGCCCAGCATAGCTGGGTCATCATCAAGATGGTGAAGATGCTTAGGAGGCCTGCTTGATTGAGAACCACAGTGTCTGGGACTTTGTTCTGCCACTTGATTGCAAGGATTTTCCTGAGACTGGTGGTGTGAAAATGGTTCAGTTTCCTGGCATGACGTTGGTACCCTGTCCACGTTTCGCATGCATACAGCAGTGTGGGGAGCACAACTGCCCTGTACACTTTCAGCTCGGTCTGGATGGTGATGCCTCTTCGGTTCCAAACCATGGCATACAATCTCCCGAAAGCTGAACTGGCTCTCGCAATGCGGACGTTAACTTCGTCATCTATTGTGGCATTTTGTGACAACGTGCTGCCGAGGTGAACTTGGTCACTGTTTTCAGTCTCTGACCATTGACAGTGATGTTGGACTCTGTATAGGGCTTCCCTGGGCTGGCTGATGCATGACCTCAGTCTTCTTGGTGCTGATGGTGAGACCGAAGTTTGTGCAGGCACTAGAAAACCTGTTAACGCTGCGTTGCATGTCCGTTTCTGTGCTATTGTTAAGGGCACGGTCATCAGCAAAGAGGAAGTCCCTGATGATGTCTGTCGAAACCTTGGTTTTCGCTTGGAGCCTCCTGAGGTTGTACAGATTACCATCTGTGCGGTACTTGATGCCTATCCCAGCATCACCGTCTCCAAAGGCGTCAGTCAGCATTGCGGAGAACATGAGGCTGAACAGGGTTGGCCCCAGGACACAACCCTGCTTGACGCCATTTAACATGTAAGAAGCCCTTCAAGCCTTTCAGTACAGTCACAGGTGGAGCTGGTTGCTACTCATCACTGAGGGGACAAACAAAAATTGGTTGTTGTTTTTTTTTACATGTCACCAGCACAAATTCTACAAATATACTTTTATTTAATAAAACAATGTATTTACAGTTGAAACTTCTGCTATGAGCCGGGGCCCTGTGTGTGTGGAGTTTGCATGTTCTCCCCGTGCTGCGGGGGTTTCCTCCGGGTACTCCGGTTTCCTCCCCCAGTCCAAAGACATGCATGGTAGGCTGATTGGCGTGTCTACAGTGTCCGTAGTGTATGAATGGGTGTGTGAATGTGTATGTGATTGTGCCCTGCAATGGACTGGCACCCTGTCCCGGGTGTACCCCGCCTTGTGCCTGATGCTCCCTGGGATAGACTCCAGGTTCCCCTGCGACCCTGAAAAGGAGTAAGCGGTAGAAGATGGATGGATGGATGGACATCTGCTATGAGATGTTCCACTGGCAACAATCCAGTACCTACAATTTAATGTTAATATTATTTACACCACAGTGGTACTGAATGCTCGATTGGTCAGAAGGTATCAATGAATCTTTTATAACAGGAACTCTCACAGTAGTTCCAGCCACAAGATAAACCACAGGTTTATATTAATGAGACTCATTCTAATTCTTCACTATTTCTAGAGTAACAACTTACAGAGTAACAAAATAAGAAGAGAGGGACTTTTTTGTTGGCGTTTGTGTTACAATGAATTCATATATTTTGGGGCCTTGGGACCAGTTTTCTTTATCATGTTGCTGTAGACAGCGTGGAAATAGACAGGGTTTTGTTAAATCCGATGTCCTGACATTTCATACTCCCAGTCAGATAGTCCTCCAATGGCTACTAGCCGAGAACTGATCACAGAAAAAAAGTGAAATAATCATAGAAAGCCCTCACTGGCCTTCAGCATCAGTCATTATATGTTTGTATTTTTGTAGACGGAGATGTGCAGGAATCTGCTGGGTATTCCAGTGAACCACATCTTCCCTGTTAAAAACTACCATGAGGAGATGGACACAGACGATGACATGGATGCTCTGATTCTCAAAGCACTGGATCAGATTGTGAGCATCGCCTGTGACGCACTGAGAAAAAAAAACATCTCTGACCTCTGGTGAAAAATCTGAGTAAGGTCTCGGATCCCAAACGCCTCAGTGGCATTAGTGCAACACAGAGTGCTTTACAAAGCATTAAAAACACAAAGGATTACAGTTATTTCTAAATGGAGAAGGGTACCAAGTATGTGTGGTGGAAGGCTATGTACAACCACCTTGTAGGGGAATTATTCAAAACTTAACTAAGGAAGACTAAGTGAGCAACAGGATCCTAGTCCCCTCACCCAACGCTTTTAGTCTCTGTACAACTTGTGGTTGTTGTTGGTATCCATCGTGTTGCAACATAGTGATGCTCAAGATGAGGTGAGCTTCAGGATTTGTTCTGTAGCACAGCAGCCACCTGAAGTGTGTGTATAGATAACAAGGTCAGTATAGTTTGGTCTTTATCCCTTAGGAAGAAAACACGACACTTGCTTACCAGTGTTCAGTTGAAGATGGGAAGCATAATGTACATCACCACTTACAGTATCCCACAAAAGTGAGTACACCCCTCACATTTTTGTAAATATTTGATGATATCTTTTCATGTGACAACACTGAAGAAATGACACTTTACTACAATGTAAAGTAGTGAGTGTACAGCTTGTGTAACAGTGTAAATTTGCTGTCCCCTCAAAATAACTGAACACACAGCCATTAGTGTCTAAACCGCTGGCAACAAAAGTGAGTACACCCCTAAGTGAAAATGTCCAAATTGGGCCCAATTAGCCATTTTCATATAATAATAATAATAATAATAATAATAATTACAACAACAACAATAATAGAAGGCGGCATCAGCAGTCAAATGCAAGTTTAAAAACGTGTGTCTTAAGTTGAGCTTTAAAAATGCCAAAGGTCTGAGCTTCCCTGGGTTCAGGGAAGTTCCAAAGTTAAGGAGCATAAACAGAAAAAGCCCTGTCACCCATAGATTTTAAGCGTGTTTGTGGAATAGTTAACAAATTACACTCTGAGGAGCGTAGTCTGGGATTTGGCGTGTAAGGTGTTACAACCCGCTATCTTGGGACGGGAAGTTTTTGTGTGCTGTGACATTTTGTGTGCAGGTTCAAACTCCCTCCCAGACTTTCCAGCTTGCCCTAGCCTGCCTTGCTCCCGCCTCCCAGGATGACCTCACTGATTGGCGGCCATTTTTAAAGAGGAAGACGGAGTGAGAATGTGTAGGATGTTGGAGGTGGTTTTATGTGTTTGGAGATTGTGGTTGATTGTATGCTATTTTCTGACTGCTGTTTTGGTGTTTGACTTCGACTTTGGTTGTCCCTAAATCGGTTATTGTGCATTCTCTTCACTTTTGTATATATGTTCACTTGGTTCACTGGCAGTAGGGGTGTGGCTGCCATTTCTTTTGGGAGAGGGTTCCTTTTGTCTCTGTTTCTTTGCTTAGGTAGTTAGGGAAGTATTCTTGTATTTTTCTTTCCTTTCCTTTTAGGTAAGCTAACTACCTAATAATAGAATCCTTTTGTTTATTATTTTGGCCTTGACCAGCCCGAAGATATGCCTGGTTTGGTTAATTTGTACAATTATATGTATATATTGTCTGTTACAATATACCACAACCTTTTTCACACAACCTTGTTTGTGTTGTTATTCCTGTCTTCCCTTATTTAAAGATCAACCCAATTGAATCTCAAGCTGGTTATTCTGTGCGGCCTAACCTAGACTGGGCCGTAACAAAGGGATTAATAAACTAGGTAAGTACTGAGGAGCCAAGCCATGTAATGCCTTGTATGTCAACCTCATGATCTTAAAATGGACACAGAACCTGACCGGGAGCCAGTGCAAGGACTCCAGAACAGGAGTAATATGTTCAAATTTCCTGGTTCCCGTCAGGATCCTGGCAGCAGAGTTTTATACATATTGCAGTTTGTGGATTTAGAAGCACCGGCTAAAACGGCATTACAGTGATCCAGCCGAGTGACAACAAATGAGTAGCAGCTTTTCAGCGACAGAGAAGTTTAGCATTGTTTGCAATCTAGCTAAATTTCTCAGGTGAAAAAAGGATGTTTTAACAGTGCTCTGAACAAAAGAATCAAATGTGAGGCTGGTATTGAAAATTACTCCAAGGTTCCTCATCTTACTTTGGGTCTCTAGAACAGAGCCATCAACAAACAGACAGTGGACCAGCTTCGAGAATTTGACGACGGGAGCCTATAAGCATAACTTCGGTTTTCCCGCTGTTCAGGCACAGAAAGTTATTATTCATCCATGTTTTTATCTCAGAAATACATTCAGAAAGAAAAACAAACATCAAGGTTTTCACCAAATTTTGAGTGAATGTAGATTTGGGTATCGTCAGCATAAAAGTGATAATGGAGGCCGAGCGATCACAGCAGATGCCCAAATGGAGATAGATAGATATTGAAAAGTAAAGGGCCTAAAACTGAACCCTGAGGAACACCAGTGAGCACAGAGCTAGAGTTAGACCTGTAACCACCCATAGAAATAAACTGGGAGCGGTCAGTAAAATAGGACTCAACCAGCTTAAAACTATCCCGGACACACCAAAAACACTTTCAAGGCAGGTAAGTAAAAGACCATGATCCACAGTATCGAAAGCAGCTCCAAGATCAAGAAGAATAAGAATGGAAGTAGCTCCAGAATCAGAGGCCATCAACAAGTCATTGGTAACTTTGACCAACGACGTTTCAGTGCTGTGAAATTTACGAACACCTCACTGAAGGGGTTCAAAGAGGTTATTAATTGCAAGATGATTACATAGTCGAGAGGCAACAACACGCTCAAGTATTTTTGCCAAAAACGGAAGATTTGAGATGTTAAATATTTGAAAATTGTTAAAATCATCCACGGCCGCATTTTCTTTCTTTGGCACAGGTATAACAGCAGCAGTCTTTAGTACTGCTGGAACAACCCCAGTCTCCAGTGATTCATTTATAATGCTGAGGATAGCAGGATACCAAACATCGATGCACGATTTAAATAGGTTTGTGGGAATTGGATCCATCAAGCAAGTGGTAGATTTCATGCTGGACACCTCCCTTGTGAGAGCCTCGGAATCAAGCAGTGAGAAATGAGTGAAAGAAACACCAGTGAACCCAGAGTCAGGTGTGACAGGAATTTCTTTGCAAACATTATCAATCTTAGAATTAAAAAACTGTAGAAAAGAATCACAGAGCTGCTGAGAAACAGGAAAGGTGGTAACAGCATTAACTTGAAGCAATCTGTTTATGGTTTGGAACAAGTGTCAGGGATTATTTTGATTATTTACAATAGCCTGAGAGAAGTAAGATGATCTTTCCGTCTCGATTAATGCTCGGCAATCACCAAGAAGATCCGTCCACGCTTGATAGTAGACATTCAGTCCAGTAAGGCGCCATTTATGCTCCATTTTCCGACAAGCAGCCTTTCTAGAGTGCAGGTTGTAATTATACCAGGGAGCAGAGCGGGAGAATGTGACCTTAGGGGAGCAAAAGAGTCTAGATTAGCAGCAAGAGCAGAATTTATCTGCAGAACTTTCTCTTCCAGCGATGAGGGATGCAGATCGGTTAAGGTGGAAACAACAGAATTGGAGAAAACTGTCTGATCAATAGACTGGAGAAGTCTGATCAATAGACTGGAGAAGTCTGAGAAGTCTGATCAATAGACTGGAGAAGTCTGAGAAGTCTGATCAGTAGACTGGGTGAGTCTGAGAAGTCTGATCAATAGACTGGAGAAGTCTGATCAATAGACTGGAGAAGTCTGAGAAGTCTGATCAATAGACTTCCACCAAGGTTACTGTTCGGATGGTCGGCTCACTTGGATGATACAGTTCCAGATTAAAAAAGACCGCTGAATGATCAGACAGTCCAATGTCATCAGATGAAAACTGCGATACAAACGAGCCGATTGCGATCACGAGATCCAGGGTGTGGCCCTTGTTATGAGTCGGGTCAGTTACAAACTGTGTGAAGCTAAAACAATCAAATAGCGACAGAAATTCCTTGACCTCCCCAGAGTCACTACAGTCCACATGAATGTTAAGATCTCCCACAATTACAATTCTGTCAAACTTCATTCTCAACATTGACAGGAAGTCAGCAAAGTCTGACATAAAAGCTGCATGTGTATTAGCCTTACGTGGCTTATAGACTGTAGCGATGACGGTGGATATAGGAGCAGAAATACTCAAGACCAGGCATTCACATGATGAAAACTGGGGAACGGACACAGAGCTTGTGTTGAACTTCAGGTTGTAAACCACAATAATGCCTCCGCCTCTGCCAGATAGCCTCGGGAGGTCAAATACTCCAAAGCCCGCTGGAGTGATCTGGTTAAACAGGAGCCCATCATTTTCTTTATGCCAGATTTCAGTTAAAAGCAACAAGTCCAGCTTTTTATCTGTAAGAAAATCCGATAAAAGCAGTGCCTTGTTATTCACGGACCTCGCACTGAATAATGCGGCGTAAGCCTGGCTCTGAAGCGGAGACGACGGTGGTTTAATCTCCACGCGGGGAACCGATATTAAATTACTGTGATCAACACCAGTATGAAACAGTTTGTTGGTCTTACGTCGACAGGTAGGGACAAAGATGTTAGGAGAGGATGAGACAGCAAAACCGTGCCTCAAACAACGATGGATATATGGTTTAGGATGTAGCAATCCAGAGTCTCGACAGATTCTGTAAGAGTCTTTGGCTAGGCAATAAAAGCTCTGTTTTAACTTCAGAATCTGGAGTGTAGTGTACCTTAAGGCCATGGTCATTGAGTGCACACTCACAAGGCCAAGGCGTTGAAACTCTGAAGTGCACTGTGAGCACAAAGTCGTATAATACATACACGCAGCCAAACCGAGGCATTGATTCCCCATTGCACGCTGCAGGTTATTCCAGGTGGGACACAGAAATAAAAACAATAGTCCAAAGTATATAAAATGGCACCACCACATCGCAATCATAATGGCACTAAAAACAATGTAACTTAAAAAACTCGCAGTTATTTAAAACACTATGACTTAAAATAACAAACAAACAAACAAAAAAAAAAACAGTAATAGAAGCGGCAGCAACATGCGCCAGCATACCCTGTCACCAGAACCGGAAGTGATCAAGTTGTGGTCTGATCTGCCCAGAGGGGGAAGGGCGGTGGAGCTGTATGTTCCCTTCACATTGGCATACAGCTGGTCCAAGATTACATTTTCCCTTGTTTTGCATTTTACATACTGTGTGAAGTTTGTAAGGGTTTTAGAGAGGGCGACATGGTTGAAGCACATTTACATTTATTAATTTAGCAGACACTTTTATCCAAAGCAATTTACAAATGAGAAAATACAAGCAAATTAAGGCCCCGTTAATTATCATGAGTGAGTTTGGGTGTGTCTGACGTTTTGCAGTGGTGGAGTGGATGATGTCACAGGTGCGTGCTGCTACTGCCAATGGTGGAATGTACACAGTCACAATAATGGCATGAGAGAACTGCCTGGGCAAGTTCTATGGTCTCAGTCCTACAGCCAGTAGCTTTAGATCTGGAGTACACATGCTCTCCTTCACTGTTATGTGCCCAGCATTGCACCATTTTGAGGTGACAAAGATGGATATACCTCCTCCCTTCTTTTTACCACTATGTTTTCCTCTGTCTGCTCACACTAGTGTGAGGCCAGCTAGCTCGACCAAAGAATCAGGAATGTTCCCTGTTAGCCATGTCTCCGTGAAGCACAACAAACTGGCCTCCTTGTACTCGTGCTGGCTACTCGTCAGTGCTTCAATCTCATCTGACTTGTTGGCCAGTGATCTTACATTCCCCATAACAAATGATGGAAAGCAAGGTTCGAGTCTCCTTTTTCCTGGTGCAAAGTGCTATGTTTGGTAGAAATCCAACTCTGCTCATCACCCATGACCCTGTCACCGGTTCACCGGTTGTTCTTCCTTGGACCACTTTTGGTAGGTACTAACCACTGCATAGCCATCACAATTTGGCCCTTGTAAAACTCACTCAGATCCTTACGCTTGCCCATTTATCCTGCTTCCAACATATCAACTTCAAGAAGTGACTGCTCACACACGGCCTAATATATCCCGCCCCTCAACAGGTGCCATACAAGATAAACAATGTTATTCACTTTACCTGCCCACGGTTTAAACATTATGTCTGATCTGTGTATAAAATAGCTCCGATTAGTTCATAGTGTTAATGTCTTCATTATTAATTAAAAGGAAATGGTAGAAAATCTAAAAAATAATTAGCATGATGGTCTACAAACATTTCACTGGTTGTTGATGTCATTTCGTCTTTTAATTAACCCAAATATGCTGAAACAATTCAATGTGGCCCTCAGAAAGTTGCGTTTTTGCCTGTGTTTCAGTTAAACTGTCAACTTATTTGTCCCAAACAATGCAAAGGAACTCTTGAAATCTGAGTTAAGTGGATTTCAGCTTAACTATCCAGGAATCAGCCATTTCAGAATCCTGCTTCATGGACCCGTTGGGGCTGGGAGATCCTGCTTTATAAACTCCACGGAGAGCGTATTCAAAGGAAGAATTGTAGTCAAACAGAGGAAGTGACATCTGCTGGAGAGAGCTGCACAAAAACAATAAGAGCTGATACAGTGGTGTGCACATGATATTATTCTCATTACATTTCTGTAATAATGAGAATACGACAACAAATAAATCAACCATCCAACCAAAAATATGACACACACTCACATTTTTTATATATATAAGGCTGATGAAAAATTAGCAAATGATTAACCCACTAACCCCGTAAGGCCGAAAACCCGACTTGACAGTCTTTGACCTATTCCGGTAAGGACGATATACCGGCTTGGTCATCTATGCCAAGTACCCGTAAGGCCGATATAGCGGCTTTACAGTGTAAACGTTATCCCCGTAAGGCCAGTATACCGGCATTACTCTGCTGTGATACCTTACTTATTTAATTATTATTTTTGGACCCGGAAGGTTGATGACGTCATTATGCTGAAGATTACGCTGAATAAGCGTGAATGTAGTTGATGAACTTATGGTGTAATAGTAGAAGTTAACTAAAAATGCTCGTATGGTACTTCTAAATGAGTATAAGGATTTTAGTGAGCATTTTTTGTCATTTCTCTAGTTAAGAATTGTGCTCCAAGTGGAGTAAAAACACTGAACTTCTTCAATTTCAATGTAATATAATAATAAATAAAATAAAAAATAAAAATAAATACATTATTATAAGTTGTTTCAAGGCCTAAAAATGTTAAAATTAAAATGTTGATTTTGGGGCCAATTTTGGCCCGGGAACTCAGGGTTGGCATGCTGTTTCTATGGGGAATATAGGGTTGTAGGACATAATACCGTGGGAACTAAGGGGTAAGAGGGTTAATAATGAATTTCCGTACACATCCAACCAAAAATATCACACACACAAACACATGGCGTGGTGGTGGAAAAAATAAGCAAATAATGAATTTCCGTACACATCCAACCAAAAATATGACACATTTTTCCACATTATTTAACAGGATTTTAAGTGTTGTGTACTTAATTACCATAATTCTGAACACAAGTTTTTAAGTTGACAATCATTTTAAAATGACGTTGCTCCAGTTACATTTTCTCCAGTAGAATACAGAATTTTAAACCAGGAGAAATGACTAACTTGAAGTATAACAATAGTAACTAAAATCCGGTGTAGTTTACAATACAAATCTCATACTCAACATCTTTGCAGGTTTTATAGACATTAAAGCACTGAACGAAATGAGCAATATAGACAAAAAAGAAACACTCTGCGTCTACTACTTTTATCTCTCTCATAGAACTATCCACAGTCCAAAGGCTGCTAATTCTGCTCAAAGAGCAAACTGACTACAATGGAGCTAGAAGGCTATATGCACAGCAAAATCACCAATGTTGATTAAACACCCACAGTGTTGAATTCACACCCTACAGTGTTTATATGAGTCCATTGGACTCAAACACTCTGGGTGTCAATTCAACACTAGGGATTTTATTAAACTTGCCAAATGTATCATGTACCACTGAAATGATGAAATGAGTCAATGGGGCATGCCACTTGAGAATAATCCAGTGACCAGTATGAGGGAGTGAGAGCGATGACAAAATTTAACACACCTGCTCCCCATTCACAAATGCGACCTTGTAACACTAATAAGTCACATGACACCGGGGAGGGAAAATGGCTAACTGGGCCCAAATTGGACATTTTCACTTAGGGGTGTACTCACTTTTGGCGCCAGCAGTTTAGACATTAATGTCTGTATGTTGGGTTATTTTGAGGGGACAGCAAATTTACACTGTTACACAAGCTGTACACTCACTACTTCACATTGTAGCACAGTGTCATTTCTTCAGTGTTGTCACATGAAAAGATATCATCAAATATTTACAAAAATGTGAGGGGTGTACTCACTTTTGTGAGATCTCCGTCGTTATATATCTTAGTTTTGAAGCTGTGATCTAAGAAACATCAATATCGCTGCCGTCGCAGAGGCGAAGTTCCTGGAACTTCTTATAAGAAATTGCTCCATGTAATACTTCTCTCAATGTAATACACACATTTCTTAAATCATTGACTCCCTTCCATACAGACAGCAATACACAATGACTTTATATAATTCTAATTCTAAATCATTCACTCCCTTCCATAGAGAGCAATACACAATGACTTTATATAATTCTAATTCTAAATCATTCACTCCCTTCCATAGAGAGCAATACACGATGACTTCATAAAATTCTAATTCTAAATCATTCACTCCCTTCCATAGAGAGCAATACACGATGACTTCATAAAATTCTAATTCTAAATCATTCACTCCCTTCCATAGAGAGCAATACACGATGACTTCATAAAATTCTAATTCTAATTCTAAATTCTTGAAGATTCCTACCGGTCAGTGGTAAGGCTTCATTGGTCTTCACTCTGCACTAAAGGGCAAATTGCCTGTGTGTTAACACTTACTTCAGGGTGAAACTTTTCCACGAACGTCCTCCGGTTTGCTTGTTGTCCAGAAAACCTGAAGGACTCACGCAGCCCAGCCAGGAGACGCCAAATTGTCGTGAACATTAGACAACACTCGCAGACTCGTCCTCTGAAGGTAAAAAGGTTTCTTACAGAAAGATGGTTAATACAGGATAGAATAAAGCAGGAGAGAATAATGAGAGCGCTCTGAAGCGCTTGTACTAAAGCACTACTATAGATATGAAACGCAGAGCATGACATAAATCTGTGTACCGATAAGAAGCGGTTTGAGGCAGCTCAAACAGGCTTTGTTTTAGGATCTTGGACAGACGAACCTTGAACAGAAGAACACATATTAGGATTACAGTTCTTCCTAAATGGAGAAGGGTACCAAGTATGCATCGCTAAAATAAGAGTAATGTAATATTCTGTCTTTATGGAATATATTCGATTATGTTATGTTACTTTAGTTACAGTTAGAATAAGACAAAGATTTCACTCCCTTTCAGAGTTAATACACCGTAAATGTAAAACACTGACCAGGATGTCTCACATGTCAGTCTCAGTCCTCAGTCCTTCAGTCCAGCAGATCAGCTGTTTATAAATCAGATTTGAAAATCAGCAGAATTAGCAAGTTAGCCAAGTTCTTTGGTCTGTGGTTTGAAATGGTGCCTTGCTTTTCGTGCTGTCACCATTAATTACAGATTTAAGTGCGTTTTAATAACCTTTTGCAGCACAAAACATAACATCTAAAAATATGTAATATTGTATTAGAGATGTCTGAATGAAACAACAGATTGTTTACTTTTGAGGCCGTTGTCATTATTTGCATGATTATTAATTTCTGTATTATATAAATAAACTGTACCTGAGGTGTTAAAACTCTACATTAATATAAGACATTAATATAAGACCACTACTATAAAACTGCACAACAGCAGCTGATGTAAACACACAGGGCGTGCACCCGGAAATCACCGGACTTCCTGTAAAGAGTAAGCTCATGTTTAAGGGTGTAAAAATAACCGTAAAAACTTTCAGTTTCAGTTTACAGTAAATCATGCTCTTTCAAGAAAGGGGGTGTGTGTGTGTGTGTGTGTGTGCGCATCTGTGTGTGTGTGTGTGTGTGTGTGTGTGTCCTGTTATTATAGTTTAGAATCATCTGGTTTGTGTTTCTGTCGCTGTCACGTTCCTACTGCACTCTGGACTTTTCATATTCCATTAAATTAATAATTATAATGACGTTTGGACCTACTTATTTTTTAAGATTTATACCATTACACTAAACATGTTTTGACAGATACAAATAACACAAACACGAGTAATGTACAATACTGTTTCATAGTTCATACATAAATATGCAGGACTAAAACATCCAAAGAACGAATCATTTTTCATTAAAAACCAAGGTTAGGCTAGGCCTTGGGAAATAAACTTAAGGAAGAACACCTCCAAAGAGGGGGAAACAAAGGGTTACGCCACACTGGGCTTGAACCTGAGGCTGGAGGATGGAGAGACCAACGTGCAGCGCAGTGAACTACCAACCCTGCACAAACAGACCATGGAGTGGGCCTAGCCAAACGCTCACGAGGAGTAAACTGAAATAAAAGGACTGAAAAATAAGAGGACCGACTTACAAAGGAAATAAGTAAACTGAAGCCTTTTTTTGTTTTTGTTTTTTCTAAGCAAGGTGTTATGCCACGGCGAATTCGCGGCTACACCGCCGACAAGAACTACACTTCCCGTCCACGCCTGCGCTCGAGTTCGAGCTGGACATTGTAAGTTATCACGGACTTCTCACACGATGATTTCTGCGTCTCCCTGCTGCTGCCCTGCCCGCGCTTGTCTCCTCGCAAGGTAACGTGACACAAGGAACTGGAGAAAATCAGAGGAACCCCAAATGACAAGGTCCAAGAGGTTTGGTCTGACACAGCGGATTAGCCTCAGTAGAGCACTCAACAAGGAGAACTCCAAGACTAAACGTTTGATTAACGTTGCCACTAATCACTGAGGAGAACAAACTATTTTTTTTTTTTTTTTAACGTCACCAGCACTACAAATATCTTTAATTTTTTTTTAAATGTATTTACAATTTAAACTTCTGCTATGAGATATGCTATGTTCCACGGGCAACAATCCAGTATCTACAATTTAATGTTAATATTATTTACCCCACAGTGGTACTGAATGCTCGATTGGTCAGAAGGTATTAATGAATCTTTTATAACAGGAACTCTGACAGTAGTTCCAGCCACAAGATAAAACACAGGTTTATATTAATGAGAGTCATTCTAATTCTTCACTATTTCTAGAGTAACAACTTACAGAGTAACAAAATACAGAGACTTTTACATTTTTCCCTTGTGTTTTATTTCTTTCATAATATTTATGGTCTTCAGCATCAGTCGTTATATGTTTGTATTTTTGTAGATGGAGACGTGCAGGAATCTGCTGGGTATTCCAGTGAACCACATCTTCCCTGTTAAAAACTACCATGAGGAGATGGACACAGACGATGACATGGATGCTGTGATTCTCAAAGCACTGGATCAGATCGTGAGCGTCGCCTGTGACGCACTGAGAAAAAAGACATCTCTGACCTCTGGTGAAAAATCTGAGTAAGGTCTCAGATCCCAAACGCCTCAGTGGCATTAGTGCAACACAGAGTGCTTTACAAAGCATTAAAAACACATTAGGATTACAGTTATTCCTAAATGGAGAAGGGTACCAAGTATGCATCGCTAAAATAAGAGTAATGTAATATTCTGTCTTTATGGAATATATTCGATTATGTTATGTTACTTTAGTTACAGTTAGAATAAGACAAAGATTTCACTCCCTTTCAGAGTTAATACACCGTAAATGTAAGACTCTGACCAGGATGTCTCAGTCTCAGTCCTTCAGTCCAGCAGATCAGCTGTTTATAAATCAGATTTGAAAATCAGCAGAATTATCATGTTAGCCAAGTTCTTTGGTCTGTGGTTTGAAATCGTGCCTTGCTTTTCGTGCTGTCGCCATTAATTACAGATTTAAGTGCATTTTAATAACCTTTTGCAGCACAAAACATAACATCTAAAAATATGTAATATTGTATTAGAGATGTCTGAATGAAACAACAGATTGTTTACTTTTGAGGCCGTTGTCATTATTTGCATGATTATTAATTTCTGTATTATATAAATAAACTGTACCTGAGGTGTTAAAACTCTACATTAATATAAGACATTAATATAAGACCACTACTACAAAACTGCACAACAGCAGCTGATGTAAACACACAGGGCGTGCACCCGGAAATCACCGGACTTCGTGTAAAGAGTAAGCTCATGTTTAAGGGTGTAAAAAATAACCGTAAAAACTTTCAGTTTCAGTTTACAGTAAATCATGCTCTTTCAAGAAAGGGGTGTGTGTGTGCGCGCATCTGTGTGTGCGCGCATCTGTGTGTGCGCGCATCTGTGTGGGTGTGTGTGTATGTGGGTGTGTGTGTGTGCGTGTGTGTGTGTGTGCGTGTCCTGTTATTATAGTTTAGAATCATCTCGAAATGTTTTTTTTTTATATATATATATATATATTGGCCCAATTATTCCCCAAAAACATACCACTGTGTCTGATTTGGTCCGAAGGTGTTGATTGTTTTTCTATAACAGCAGCCCTGACTGTAGTTCTGACTGCAAAACAAATCACAAGTTTAGATTAATCCGTTCATTCTAATAGTTTCTATAGTAACAACTCACACAGGGACTTTTATTTGTTCTCTGGAAGGAGTCTCCAGTTTCAACACTTTGTAACAGTCAGAGGTAAAGCTGCAACAGAGTTTTCTGATCTTCAGGACAGAGGAGATTATGATTAGTGGTTTCTCAGTAACACGACAAGCTGTGATTTTTATCTTATTAACATCAGGGGAGAAAATAAAGAGAGAGACTCGTAAGAGAAACTGTTAATTAATTTATTAAAGTTAAAACTTTAATTAATAAAAATTGTAATCAGTGAGAAATGACTGTGATAAGAATTAAACACTGCAGGACGTGCTGTTATAGGAAAATCATCTTCATATCATATTAGAATTCCTGTTTTAGTCTTATTGTAGATAATAAACTGTTCATCCTATTGTACAGATTTGCCTCAAGTTATCATCATGACAAAAGTGGATGAAGCCTGTCCACTGGTTAAAGAGGACCTAAGAAAGGTCTACACCAGCAAGAAGATCAAAGAAAAGGTAATTGTGTAATAAAATGGTGTATATTAGGATTGTAACTGATTACAATATTGGGATTGAACAGATATGTTCTCAATGAATGTAAATACTGATATGAATAGAAGGAACTTCTATTTATTTGGCTCTTTTTTTAATTTTTAAAAACCGATTTTTACAATTTATCGGTTAAATAAATTGTTTGATTCATTGTTTTTTCTATATATTTTCAGATGCAGGAGTGTAGTAATCTGCTGGGTATTCCACTGAGCAACATCTTCCCTGTGAAGAACTACCACGAGGAGGTGGATAAGAACGATGACATGGATGTTCTGATCCTCAAGGCGCTCGATCAGATCGTGAATCTCGCCAACGATGCTCTGGAAAACCAAAACCCTAGTGAGAAATCTGAGTGAAGGCTTTTTTTTGTTCTTTTCCACCCCTGCACCAGTGCAGAGTATTTGACAGTGAAAAGACATGAAATTGTGTCTAAAGTACATTATTAAAGTAAAGCTAATTTCTTCTACTGTAATCATAACTGGTTTGTGTTTCTGTCGCTGTCACGTTCCTACTGCACTCTGGACTTTTTATATTCCATTAAATTAATAAATATAATGATGTTTGGTCCTACTTATTTTTTAAGATTTATACCATTACACTAAACATGTTTTGACAGATACAAATAACACAAACACGAGTAATGTACAATACTGTTTCATAGTTCATACATAAATATGCAGGACTAAAACATCCAAAGAACGAATCCTCTTTCATTAACTACCAAGGAACACTGACTAACTACTCTCTCAGTAATTAGGGCTAGGCCTCGGGAAATAAACTTAAGGAAGAACACCTCCAAAGAGGGGGAAACAAAGGGTTACACCACACTGGACTTGAACCTGAGGCTGGAGGATTGAGAGACCAACGTGCAGCGTAGTGAACTACCAACCCTGCACAAACAGACCATGGAGTGGGCCTAGCCAAACGCTCACGAGGAGTAAACTGAAAAATAAAGTCAGAGAGGACCGACTTACAAAGGAAATAAGTAAACAAGTTTTTTTTAAAGCAAGGAACTGGAGAAAACCAGAGGAACCCCAAGAGACAAGGTCCAAGAGGTTTGGTCTGACACAGCGAGAAAGCTTCAGAGAGACGGGAAACCTGAGAGATAAACTCGAGAGTGTTTACAAAATTACCGGCTTATCCTCAATACAGCACTCAACAAGGAGAACTCAAGACTAAACATTTGATTAACATGTAAGAAGCCCTTCAAGCCCTTCAGGATAGTCACAGGTGGAGCTGGTTGCTACTCATCACTGAGGGGACAAACAAAAATTGGTTGGTTTTTTTTACATGTCACCAGCACAAATTCTACAAATATACTTTTATTTAATAAAACAATGTATTTACAATTGAAACATCTGCTATGAGATGTTCCACTGGCAACAATCCAGTACCTACAATTTAATGTTAATATTATTTACCCCACAGTGGTACTGAATGTTCGATTGGTCAGAAGGTATTAATGAATCTTTTATAACAGGAACTCTGACAGTAGTTCCAGCCACAAGATAAACCACCAGTTTATATTAATGAGACTCAATCTAATTCTTCACTATTTCTATAGTAACAACTTACAGAGTAACAAAAATACAGAGACTTTTGTGGTGGACTCTTCACATTCAGTAATGTCAGGGATTTCCCCCGAGCCGGAGAGCTCAGCGCACATAAGTGACTCGTTTCATGTAAGTCATCAAGCGTGTTTACATTGCCAGACATCGAGTTGAAGAAAGAAGCCTCCTGAGAGAAGCTCTTGGTCTGTGAGACAAAAATTCCTTTCAAGAGGAAGTGGATAATAATACATGCACTCTCAGTGATAACTCACTTAGACAAGCATCCCTGATATACAGCCAGGATTGAGGTTCTAGATCCTGTAGCAAATTCTCCTGTGTTATTTGACCCAATGTGTGGAGTTTAGCTGTCAGATAAGGAGTGTCTTGAGTGTCATTTTTACTCTGTGAAGGTCGTGTCTGAATGACGTATGACATTATGAGGCTTGCGGATATATAGTCTTTCAAATGGGAAGTACCCCATCGAGGCTTGTGGGACCTCTCTGAATGCAAACCACTTATCCCAAATCCGAGCATCTCTAATAATTCGTACAAAGTGTAGGTGACACAATTTGCTTAACCCGCTGGAAGTAACAGAAAGCGATGCCCTCCTGCATTATAATGGCCTGACAAGGTCGGTACCAATTCTTTTGAGGAAGACCTTGATCAATGGAAGGGGTGGACACACGATTCACCGGCTTAAATTGCAGTGCATGCCCGGCCAATAGCAAAGGATTACCTCTTATCCTGAATCAACAATCTTCGATGTGCTCTTGGTGTCATTTTGACTGGGCGTCCAATTCATGGTAGAGTAGCAACAGTCCCAAAGTGTAAGGGAAAGGAAAGGGTGCCAATCCATTGCAGGGCACAATCCCACACACACGTTCATACACTATGGACACCTTGGACATGCTAATCAGCCTGCTATGCATGTCTTTGGAAGGGGGGAGGAAACCGGAGTACCTGGAGGAACCCTCACAGCACGGGGAGAAAACATGCAAACTGTGCACACACAGGGCAGCGGTGGGAATGGAACCCCTGACCCTGGAGGTGTGAGGCGAACATGCTAGTCAGTACATTCTGAATTAAATATTAAAATGAAAAATAAAAATAAAGCTATTTATCTTTATAGCACAAGCGTGAATCATTCGAGGGTGCAGTACACTTTAATTTAACAACCGGTTAATTAGCAAAAAATTATTCATATGCTTGTTTCACTTATCAAGGCCATCTTCTGTGTGAACATTTGACTGCAATACGTTTGACAGCCCTCACACAATTTTAATATTACTTATCACTATAATAAATTGTCTATTTGGTCATTTTTTTCAGATGCAAGAGTGTAGTAAGCTGCTGGGTATTCCAGTTAACTACATCTTTCCTGTGAAGCTCTACCACGAGGAGATGGACACGAATGATGACATAGATGTCCTGATCCTCAAGGCACTTGAACAGATTGTGAGCCTTGCTATTGATGCCCTGAAAAACCAAACCTCAAACCGATCTGGGACAAACTGCTGTAATTGTTCTTTTTGCTTATAATAAATATCCCATAATGTAACGTGGTAACATGCTAGGGAAACCAGTACATGTTTAAGATAATTTCAGGAACTGCTCATAGAAGTGATTAAGTATCATCATTATTAGGCGTCTTTAATCTGTATCCACAATGAGAGGGGACTCGCACCGTATTTTAGCTAAGGTCTGCAATCTCACTGCTTCCTAATTAACCGGACCTGTGGCTAGGCTATTCATAGCTAACTTACATCCTTAACCACATTACTAGCAGTACTGACCACAAAGACCTCAGTACTCCTCAAACTGTGTGTGTACAAACAGCTATTTGCTCATATTTAGCTTGCGCAAATTAAACAACTAGTGTAAACATCAAGTGTGAACAAATCTTTTTTTTTATCTAGCCTTCTTAGCAAGTGAAGGGTCCAATATGCTGTCCAGTACCATGTTGTGGTTGCCCGTAAATCTAATTGATTAGGCTACAAAGTGGTAGCTAACATCATTTATCAATGTAATTTTATTAGCATACTAGCTAAATTAGCTATTTAAATGTTTTAACACAGACTAAGAAAATCAAGATCATGTTTATGATCATTTTATCCTTTGTGTGTGTGTGTGTGTGTGTGTATGGGTGTGCGGGTGTGTGTGTGTGTGTGTGTGTGTGGTTGTGTGTGGTTGTGCCTCAACAGAAAGTCAGGAAGTCACTTGTATTGGATTTTGATTCATCTGAAAATAATCAGATGAATCAGTTCTCCAGGGACTGCTGTCTTGTGTGTGTTCTTTTTCAAATGAAATGCTAGCTTTCTTACTTTTTTACACAAGTCCTTGGGTTAGTGCTAGGTTTTTTTTGTTTTGTTTTGTTTTGTCTTTACAAGTTTTCCTTATCTGCCAAATAGAGAGGCTTTCTTTGTGCACACAGATGATGCTAGAAACTTTCGCAAAACTTACTTTCTTCTTCTTAGTCATTTTTGCAATTCCTTTTAACCAGCTGGTCCCAATGTTATTTATAGTGGCTATATGTAGTCAGTTACCTTCAATTTCATTCAGGTCCCCTGGCAGGGTAACCACAATGTGTGCAGTAGTTCATTAAATTAACTATGGCTTAACTGTGTCAACCAGGTTAATCTTAAGTGTCCAAATACCTTATTATGACCAGTATTCAGTATCCTATCTATATATCTTATCTATATATCTATATATACTATCTATATATCCTATCTATATATGTTCCGTATACCTCGACTAGATGTGCTGTACATTTCAACTTTATTGTGCTTGGTCTTGTCAGCATTTCCACATATCTGCGTGTTCGTGATTCTGAAAAAAATGTTTACATATATTAAATTATCAAGATACAGTATCACTGGTAGTTACATATTTATACAACAAACCCATTTAAATGTGTTATTTATTTAGATTAAAAGAGAGGCCAATATGGGAACAAGTGTTTACAACTGCTATAATGTGAATGATAACTTGTTTTGTGGACATCTCACGATTAAACAATTCAACGTAACTACAAATGGATAAAATATGATGTTGGGTTTTTATTCATAAGAAATTGTAATAACGGCAAATTGCTGTTAAATACAGTACACTGTTGCTTTCAAGTGTGGCATTCGCATTTGGAATCTGTTGCTGTTAGCTCTCAATGGGAAGTCCAAAATGTTGTCACTGGCAGTGAAATATAACATCATTAGGCTGAAACAAACAATGAAAACAAACCCAACAGAGAGATAGCAGAAACAGTAGGTGTGGCCAAATCAATTACTTGGTAGTTTCTTAAAAATGAAGAATGCACTGGTGAGCTCAGGAACATAAAAGACCATGGAAAACAACTGTGGTGGATAACAGAAGAATTCTTCCCCTGCTGAAAGAAGGAGTTTCCCTCCTTGTGAAGGAGACAAACTCCTTCACAACAGTTGGCCAGATCAAGAATATCCTCAAGGATGTAGGCATATCTGTGTCAAAGTCAACAATCAAGAGAAGACTTCACCAGACTAAATACCGAGGTTTTACCACAAGATGTTAAGCACTGGTTTGCCAAAAACTTTTTTAAAAACACATCTAGAACAACATACTACGAACAGATGAGATGAAGATCAACTTGTACAACTTGATCAACTTGAATGATGCAAACGAGACGAGTATGAAGAAGGGAGAAGTTAAAGAATAAAGTACAGTACACACCTAAACTAAGGTTGACCTCAATCCACATTTCAATGTATATTTTTATATCGCTCATTACTACTCATCTTTTTCCATCTCACGTTCCACATAGTCATTGGCAAAATTTAGAATATCTCTCAATGCCGTGAGGAGGAGCATGTCGATTACTAGATCTTGGGTGATGGATTCAGAGTAGTTCTTCACAGGGTAGATGGCGTTTAATGGGATGCCCATGTTATCATTGCATTTATCCACCTGAGGAAATAAAGATCAGCATGCATTATATGGAGAAATAGAGAAGACTGTTGGAGACATGATTTAGTAAGGAATGGGAATGAGATCATTAAGATATGGGAATGAGATAAAGTCATGACCACTTAAATCTAACATGAACCTTGTGGGGACCTGGCAAAGGGTTCAAAGTGTGAAATGTTGCTGTAAATGGGGGTCTATTGCTTGTGCTAAAACATGCCAAGACACACACACACACACACACACACACACACACACACACACACACTAATTACCTTCTCTTTGATCTTCTTGCTGTAGTAGATTTTCTTTAAATCCTGGCTAACCATCTCACAGGCTTTATCCACCCTGGTCATGACGATGACTTGAGGGATTCCTACAAAATCAAAATTAAATTCTTGAATACTCAAACAATGTTCATGCTTGGTTTCCTTTATTTTCTGCTCTAGCTAAACCCTGAACACTTACCAAGATAATTGTAGTTGGGAAAACAGACACTGGCGAGGAAACAAGTGTTTTTTTTTCTATAACCTAACTTCATTTGTAGAGGGTCCACAGTATTAAACGTAACTATAAATAGGTAAAGACAGTGACATATTGTTACTGTAAAATGTTGTTGTCTCAATAATAAGTGCTAATTCACAGCCACTTATAAATGGATTGATACATTTGTGGAATTGTTGATATGGTGAAGTTTCCTGTAAGGAGAATGTAAGGGTCAGGCCACACCGGCCCTGGCCAGCTGCTTCTCAGTATTTACTGACAACTGCCTCCACCTTATTTAAGGGCTGTTACAGGACATTGCTCCGCTGAGGACGTCGCTCTGCCTCCCTGTCCCGCAGTAAACACCACTACAGAACACAGTCTTGCTATGGATGTCACTCCATCTCCCTGCACCGCCTCGGACGTCACTATGCCTTACTCCACTTCGGATGTCATTCCTCCTTCCTACTCCACTGAGGACATCTCTCTGCTTCCCTGCTCCACTGCGGACATCGCTCCTCCTCTCTGCTTAGCAGTGTACTTTACTCCCAGAGCCAGATGGTCTTTGTGGGGCCTAATGCCCCAGTATAGTGATGGAGGAGACGTTAAACCGAGGTCCTGACTCTCTGTGGTCATTAAAAATCCCACATTCCCCCACTGGCCCTTATCTATCATGGCCCCCTACTAATCTCCATCCCTGAATTGGCTACATCACTCTCCTCTCCACTAATAGCTGGTGTGTGGTGGGCGGTCTGGCACACTATGCCTGCCGTTGCATCATCCAGGTGGATGCTACACACTGGTGATTACTGAGAAGATTCCTGCATACTATGTAAAGCGCTTTGAGTGCCTAGAAAAGTGCTATATAAATGTAAGCAATTATTATTATTACTTATTAAATTATCATGATTAATTATTTATTCATTTAAAATGTATTACTACTATTATCTCTTGCTATTCAGAGGATGCCTCAACCCTCTCTTGCTTTGTGGAGAACGTCGCTCCCCCCTCTGGCCTTGTGATGGAAGTCGCTCCCCTTCTGCCTCCGAGGAGAATGTTGCTACCAAACTTCGCTCCTTAGAGTGGCAACATTACAGATGTTTAGTCGACGTTTATGGAAGGAGTGTCCAGTTTCAGTACTTTGCAACAGCCAGAGATAAAGTTGTAGGTAGAAATTTGACATTTAAGATTTTTTGGTAGCATGAAAAACCTCTAATTTTTCCTCTCGATTTAATTGAAAAAGACTTAAAAAAAAAAAAAAAAAGAAGAAGAAGAAAAACAGGTTATTTATAGCTCCCATGATGTAAGTGAAAATAGGAACTAACTTGTTTCATGTATGTTCTCTAAACAGTTTTTATTTTTTTAAGTTTAATGTGTTCTTTCATTTTTTGATATTGGATATTGTATTTCATAATGTAAATATATATATACACAATTTTATATATATATATATATATATATATATATATATATATATATATATATATATATATATATATGGTGTTTTTAATTGTTATAATGTTCTATTTTATCTGGGGGGTATCAATGTCTTATTGGCACCATTGCCCATGAAAAACCCATATCTGTTGACCACTACCCTACACAGATTTCCAGCTGGCTTTAGTAACACATATGGGTTAAAATAATAATCAGTAACGGGTTCGGGGCAAAGCTAGAGCAGAAAAAAAACTGAAATCATAATGAATCATATATTTTACCCAACAGGCTAGCACTCTCTCGAACGAGCCTCAATTCATCAAAGACCTTGCCGTCCATTCTTGAAACAGAGTCCGCAGACAGAATGCACACCAGACAGTGAACCTTATCACGCAAAGTTGGGTTCTTTTTGTATTTTGGGTCGTGATCGGTTATGGCTGCCCCAGGATTAAACTACAACATGAAAAAAAAAGTTAATTTTGAATTATAAAGATTAAATTAAAACCAGTTTAACCACAAGCGAGATTTTGCACGTTGTGCTCAGTAGAAAGATCCATCCATCCATCCATCTTCTACCGCTTACTCCTTTCTCAAGGTCGCGGGGATCCTGGATTCAATCCCAGGGAGCATCGGGCACAAGGCGAGCAGTAGAAAGATTTCATTTACTTATTTTTTAAGTCATCTTTACTTTACAGCATTTCTTTGCACAGTACTCTATACGTACTTACGATGTACTCATCTGAAATGTGTCCCAAAAATGCCTTGATGATGTCTTCATGTTTTATTCCTCCATCTGTCGATTCAATCCCCATGATGTCAACGATCTCCAGAGGATAACGCTCACCTCGGCCCTTCTTCAGCTTGTGTATGTTCATCTAAATTACGTTTAAACATGGTTAGGCAAATCGTCTTTAACCTTTAATTACCATAACAATTACTATAGGAGTGAGGAGGAGGATGCAGGTGTGTGAAATTCTAACCTACTGCAAACACTTGTCAGCATTATACCTATATACAATGACAAATTCATATTAAGTTAACGCATGCTCAAGAATAATGAGAACATAATAATGAGGAATAATGAGAACATAATAATGAGTTCTAGCAACCAAAAAAACAATGAAAACCACAAGGTTTTCACATTATCTCTGATTTTATTTTATGTTTTGCTTGAAAGCAAGAGCTTGTGTTTAAAGGCGGTGTACTAGATAGATAGATAGATCTCTACTCAACAGAATCTGGCAACCTCTGGTGTAGGTCACCTTTTAGACTCAAGTCCCCAGCTCTGAATACAATCCTTTGCGGATTTTGTTTACATACTGATTAGGACTCTGATAAAGAAAAAATGTGCCCAGACATAACCGGACATGAAGGAGTGGGAGAGGAGGTGTCTGAAATGGAGGACAAGGCTGAAAATGATGCAGACTAGGAAAGATCTGTTGAGGGAGACCCAGGAGAACCATCTGTTCAGCAGAATGAGCTCTGCTGAAGTGGAAGGACATTTATAGGATATACTTTTAATAATTTAACCCTGTTTTGCAGCTGTGGAAATGATGGAACTTATTTATTCTAGTGACTTGGCCATTTTTCAGTGTCCACAATGAAACAAACTATTATTCTTAATTCAACGGTTATTATAAATATTAGTATCATGTGTACATCTCTGTACCTCGTAATTGGTTGTTACTTACTTTTTTTGTGAAGCTTTTTCCTGTAAGTGTGGAGTTTTCCAGAGCAATCATGGCGTTCCGGCCTGAGAGGACCCTCTGGACTGAGTTGATGAAGGATGATTTCCCAACTCCAGTCGGTCCATACAGCACAATTCTGAGGACCTCGGTGCTGGGCTTGAATTCTTTCACTTCGTGCAGTATTTCCTCTCTTTCACTGTCAGCAGAAAGAGTTTTGTAAGAAGACTAAAGTCATTCAAATATATATTTACATAATAGGCTGGCTAAGTAATTGCTTATGTAATGAAACGAATTGAACACAGATTCTTACCAGTCCATTTTTCTCAGAATCACAGAATGATAGATTTGATCAGTATCCTCATCCTCCTGGCTAAAACAATATGGAGCTTACCCTTTGTTTTAAATATGATATTTTAAAGCACAGGATTTACATTTAAATGAAAGGTGAATTATAAATAAAAACATTCATTCATTCATTCTGCACCGGATCGTATCCCAAGCCTAATTCAGGGGCACTGGGCGCAACGTTTGGGAATACAAATATGCGAGGAAAAATATTACTAATAATAATACGGAGATGATATGTTTATTAGTATTAGCTTCATGACTCATTATTACCCCACATAAAACATACAAAAAAACCCCATTATGACCAGTTATATAGCTTACAGTATAGACTCATTTTTTTCTTATTATTTAATTTATTATTAAATTATTACACACAAAAAAGGGAAGAAAAGCACTTCAGTGTTTCTCAATCCTGGTCCTAAAGTACAACCGCCCTTTCTGCAATTTTTGGTGGTTTCTCTGCTCATAACCTACAAAGACATGACGCTCTATGATTTCTACAATGATTCCCAGCCCTTGTGATAACTATATTGCAATATATTGTATATAAATGATATGTTGTAAAAAAAAAAAAAAGTATATTGCTAAATATGAACCCTTCTGCCAATCTAAGTGTTTCTCATCACAACACAACACGCCTGGCGAGTCTTACCGGTTGGTTCAGGAACTGGCAAAAACAGATCTGAAACCAGAAAACCAGAAATAATGGTCACTTTATTTCCCCTAACTGGCTACATCCCAAACTGTGTACCAGTGCACTAAATGTCAAAATTGTACAAAAAATTAAAAAATGGTTAACATAATTTATTTTGATTTGATTTGTATGATTTCAGAAACATGCTCCAGGACCAGTTTTGTGAAACATTGATCTACTTCGTTCTGCTCTCATATCCCCCGTGTTAGTATTTAGTTTTATTTTTGAACTCAAATTCTTTGTCACAACAAAAAACAATTAAAAACCCAATCTTATTTGAAAGATAAAACTCACCTTGTGAGGAAGGAGATGGAGTGGATTGTCGATTTCCCATTTCTGTGTAATGGGAAGGCTACATAGGCGAAATAAAAAGAAAAACAATCAATATGTGACCGTTTGAAGTAAATCACATCTACTGAGAATACATTGTTCAAGATTTTAGCAACCTTTTACTCAGAAAGTGTACTTGTGAATTATATGTATAATTATATGTTCCTTTCGTTCAATATTGATATTGTGGAAAAAATAAAAAGACTCAATTACCTTGGAAGGTCGTGCTGCTCTTGAGCGTTGTGTTTAACTATAGCTGGTCGTGATGATTTCAAATCTGTATAGAGTATGCCCACATCTGCTAAATAAAGTTTCGCTTTCTCATATTTCTTATATAGTGTATAGGGGCAGGCCCAGACTGACCAATTGTGAGATTTCCAAAGAAATCTTGGTCGTCTTGTTTGTTCTGCCGACTACGCTGGCGTTTTAAGGCCATTGTTTGAAAAAGAAATACAAATATTCTGTCTAAAATTTTAGAATAATACTATAAGATAATATTACTATGAAAAAATGTTATATATAACATTCATGTGTTAAATAAAAGGAAAGTGATGATTTAGAAGTTATTGTTTCTTTTGTTGAAGCCAGTTGTAACCTTTAACAGCCAGTTGTAACCTTTAAGATTATCAATGGGTATCTGTGCACCATTTAAAGAGATGGAGTAGTGATGTAGATGAATGATCAATCCAGAAGGACAGGAACTCCGGCATCCCAGTACATTGTGGCATATAGGCTCGTACGATACGGTAAGCTTAAGCCTCATGACGAGTCAATATTTCACTTTCAGAAACACTGGTTTTCTTCCTACTCACCAATTTGCATTTGGTAACGCCTACGAAACTCCATAAAAGGCCAAGCTCACTGTTAAAATGATGAGCAAATGGCAATAATAGAGATCTCAGAGGGAGTAAAAGTTATTTTGACTCATGCCTTTCTATAACAACATCAAAGTAGCTGAAAAGGACAAAATCCAGAGCATGTTCGTCTCACGCCTACAGGGTTCGGGGTTCGATATCCGCCACGGCCCTGTGTGTGCAGCGTTTCCATGTTCTCCCTGTGCTGTGAGGGTTTCCTCCAGATACTGGAGAATGGGAAACCCTCCAGGCTGGGGTTTAATCTCCCAGCCCAAAGACATGCATTGTAGGCTGTATTGACATGTCCGTAGGTGTGAATGTGATCGTGCCCTGCAATGGATTGGCACCCCATCCAGGGATAGGCTCCAGGTTCCCCATGACCCAGTAGCTTAAGCCGTATAGAAAATGGATGGCTGGATGGATAAAGTGAGGTTAAAAGAGAACGGTTTAACATTAAATAAGAGAAAAGAAAATCTACTGTGTTCAGTCACTAACGGCAATTGTTTGCCCACATGTGCGCTTCTCTGTCTTTCATTTTAAACCTCTTCGTGATGATATTTATACACACACCAAAAAAAAATTAATTGCGATATTTCACAGACAATTTCTCAAATTGTCTGATCTGTGTTTGAGAGATAAATGATTGAATTTGTAAATACGTAAACACTTAGTTTAGGCTGCTGTAAAATTTTATGCTGACAAAGTCCAGATGGTGGACTCCTCAGGTGATAATACGAAACAGGTGCTTTAGGTTTAAACTGAAAATGAATAACGTGCTAACCAGTTGGCTACCTGCTTTCAGAGGAAAACAGAGAAGTACGTTAGCGTGACCATGGTTTCTTATAGCAGCTGGTAGCCAATAAAATGTTGATTAAACCAACTAAGGGGTGAGTTAATTTGATGGTAATATATGGAGGAGTTCTAATACTGACTTGTTCGCATTTTATAAACAATATTTCATGAAAGTTCCATCGCCTCATTCAGTATGTTTACATGGACAACAATAATCCGATATTAACCCGATTAAGACGAAACTCTGATTAAGAAACTAGCATGTAAACAGCAATTTTTACTTACCTTAATCCGATTAAGGTCATACTCGAAGTAACACAAATGGAATTAAGACATGTGGAGTATTCCTGTTTTAGTCGCATTATCGGCGTGTGTTACAGACATGTACACACCTTAATCACACTATTAACGTCGTGTGAGAGTTTTCACCACATTGTGTGACAGGACACATACACACGGCAGTGCTCAACTGTTTTACAGCAAACAACAGAGCACGGCTACGTCCCAAACCGCATACTTACCTACTACAGGCCTGTAGTAGGTGAAATACATGTATCTCGGCTACTATATAGAAGGAAAGTACACGGTTTTGGATGCAGCTCACGGTTTCAACCAGTCGTCTATTTGCACATATAGCACGACAAATATTTAACTGCACTTGAAGCGTTAGTAAAAATTTTAATTAAAAACACCCAAAATGGTATACGGTCCCATAACGAAGACCAACTGTATGTTGATACGTGAAATTCTGGAAGGAACATCGGACCGCGTGGCGCGGGGACGTAATGACGTGTGCCGTTAATCGATCTATTTTCTATAACATGTAAAACAGGAACATGACAGGAGTATTCTAAAAGCGACTCATGTAAACACCTTAATCACATTATTATCTTACTCTGTCGTAAAAATCCTTGTATAAAGACAAAAGTGTATGTGTCTAGCATTCAGGTCCATTTTTTTAAAACATGGAAATATATCGGTGAGAGATTCTGCGGTCCGGATTGAGATTGGAAGTGCATTCCACCACTGAGGAACAGTTAGTGTGAAGGTTCTGGAAACGGACCTTGCGCCACGCTGAGTTGGAACTGCTAAACGTCGGTCGTTAATCGATTCGTAGATTGCGAGAGGGAACGTAGGCCTTCAGGAGAGAGTTGAGGTAGAAGGGTGCTGTTCCTGACAAGGTCTTGTAGGTGAGCATCAAGGCCGTGAACTTGATGCGGGCAGCTACAGGAAGCCAGTGGAGGGAGATGAAGAGGGGTGTCACATGGGTTCTCTTGGAATGGTTGAAGACGAGGCACGCTGCAGCATTCTGAATCATCTCAAGGGGTTTGATGGAGCTGGCTGGGAGGCCTGAAAGCAGTGAGTTGCAGTAGTCCATTTTAGAGATTACAAGAGCCTGGACTAGTATCTGTGTAGCCTGTTTGGTGATGTAGGGTCGGATTTTCTTGATGTTGTAAAGGATGAACCTACAGGACCTTGCAGTTGCCGAGATATGGTCTGTAAAGGTCAAGCCGTCATCAAGAATCACCCCAAGGTTCCTGGCCGTCCTGGTTGGCATGAGTGTGAGTGAGCTGAGCTGTACAGTGAGGTTGTGGTTGATTGAGGGACAGGCTGGGATCACGAGAAGCTCAGATTTTGCCAGGTTAAGCTTAAGATGGTTTTCCTTCATCCAGACCGAGATGTCCGAAAGGCAAGCAGAGATGCGTGCAGAGATGGATGGATCGTCAGGCTGGAAGGACAAATGGAGCTGGGTGTCATCAGCATAGCAATGATATGAGAAGCCATGAGACTCAATTACCTGCCCTAGAGATGTAGTGTAGATAGAAAAGAGGAGTGGACCCAGAACTGACCCCTGTGGAATGCCAGTTGTGAGTTGCTGAGTTTCAGAAATACCTCCCCTCCATGATACCTTGAAGGATCTGTCAGAGAGATACGATTCCACCCAGCGCAGAACCGTTCCAGTGATGCTCAGGCTGGAGAGAGTCGACAGGAGGATCTGATGGTTCACAGTGTCGAAAGCAGCAGAGAGGTCAAGTAGGATGAGGACAGATGATCTAGAGGTTGCTCTTGCTAGTCGTAAGGCTTCAGTGATGGAAAGCAGAGCAGTCTCCGTGGAGTGGTTGCCCTTGAAGCCAGACTGCTTGGTGTCCAGGAGGTTGTTCTGTGTGAGAAAATTTGAGAGTTGATTAAAAACGGCTCTTTCAAGTGTTTTCGAAAGAAAGGGGAGTAGGGAAACAGGTCTGTAGTTGTCAACTATAGCAGGGTTGAGTGGTGGTTTTTTAAGCAGTGGGGTAACCCGGGCTTGCTTAAATGAGGTAGGGTATGTGCCAGTAGAGAGCAATGTGTTAAAGATGTGTGTGAGTGCAGGTAATAGTGTGGGAGAGATGGACTGAAGAAGGTGAGAAGGGATAGGGTCAAGAGGACAGGTTGTGGGATGGCTAGAGAGGAGGAGTTTAGAGACATCAGTCTCTGAGAGGGGAGAGAAGGAAGTCAGTTGGGAGTTACCCGGAGGAGGAGTCAGTCTATGCATGTCTGGGGCTGAGAACAGGTTCCTGATTGATGTAACCTTGTTGGTAAAGAAAGTGGCAAAGTCATCTGCAGTGAGAGAAGTAGGGGAAGGGGGAGGAGGGGGACAAAGTAGAGAGGAAAAGGTTTTGAAAAGAATGTGGGTGTTGGGAGAACTAAGAATCTTCTCTTGGTAGAATGTGGCTTTAGCAATGGAGATGCTATTGGAAAAAGAAGAGAGAAGTGTCTGGTAATTGGTTAGGTCAATTGGGTTGTTTGATTTGCGCCATTTCCTTTCAGATGCTCTTAGTTTGGCCCGGTTGTTACGCAGAGCTTCTGAGAGCCAAGGACTAGAGGGTGATGTGCGAGCAGGTCTGGAGGTTAGGGGGCATATGCTGTCAAGAGAAGTTGTTAGAGTGGAACATAGCATGTCCGTTGCGGTGTTTAAGTCCAGTGAGGAGAGGTGGCTTTCGGAGGGAAGTAAGGTTGTGACAACGGAGGAGAAATGTGAGGGGGAAGGGAGCGAAGATTGCGACGAAAAGAGATAGAGGGAGGAGACATTGATGGTGGTGAGGGGAGAGAAATAGAGAACTGGATAAAGAAATGGTCAGAGGTGTGGAGAGGAGTAATGAGAAGATTATGTGTGGTGCAATTACATGTGAGGATGAGGTCAAGCTGTTTACCGGCTTTGTGGGTTGCTGGTGTGATGAACTGTTTGAGGTCAAATGTGGGAAGGAGAGCAAGAAAGTCAGCTACATGTGGCTTGTCTAGATGAATGTTGAAATCACCAAGGACCAGAAGAGGAGTTCCATCATCTGGGATGGTGGACAGTAGCGTGTCAAATTCATCGATGAACTTCCCCAGTTGACCTGGAGGACGGTAAACAACAAGAAAGTGCATTTTGGCAGGGTCAGAGACTGTAACAGCATGAAATTCAAAGGACGTGTATGAGCAAGAGGGAGAAAGGCAGGTAAATTTCCATGTTTTGGAGAGAAGCAAACCTGTACCACCCCCTCGTCTGTTGGGGCGTGAGGTATGGGAGAAGTTGAAGTTGGAGGCCAGGGCAGCGGGTGTGGCAGTGTTCTCAGCATGGATCCAGGTCTCAGTCAGAGCCAGCACGCTGAGATTGGAGTGATTTGCAAATGCAGAAATGAAATCTGCCTTGTTGACAGCAGATTGGCAGTTCCAAAGTCCGACTGACAATGAGATGGAACCTGCAGAGGCCGCATTCAGAGAGCATTTTTGATAGGAACAAAGACAGTTTAGAAGAGAAACTGAAGAACTTTAAGCTCTGCAGTTCTGATGTTAAGTTTGTCAGGCTTCTGATTGTTGGTCAGGTTGGAGCAGGAAAGTCCAGATTTATAAATTCAGTCAATAATGCTTTCCAAGAGCGAATCACCTGTGGGGCTCTTGTTGATGCAACATCTGGAACCAGTTTCACAAAAATTGTAAGTACAACTTCAACATATTCACTGGTTTGATTTCTTAATGCAGACAGATAAACCAGTTTGATTTAAACTAAGGTCATTTTCACACTTCCAGACAAAAGTTTTCAAGCTCAGGACTGGTCTCAGAGATATAATCCCTGGTCCTCTTGAAAAAGTCGGTCTATGGCTCGCTTCAGCCGAATATTGGAGTGGTCCAATGACATGCCTTTAACGAGGCACAGCACTGTACAGTTCAATATTGTGTTTAATATGGAATTTGATCCTGAGTCAGAATCATATACAATTTGTGTCTTTTTACAATACAAAACCCATTATATCAAGGGGAAGGACGGCTCCCGTTTACCTTTTGTGTTCAATGACATCATGGGACTTGAACCTGACGATGGACAAGGTGCACATGTAAAGGACATCATCACAGCCTTAAAGGGGTTTCTTGAGGAAGGATATAAAGTGAGGGGAACATTTTACTCTCACAGTATGAAACAAAACAGTTATTTTTAGCATTGTTACGATATATAATGTTAATATATATGACGTTAGAATACTGTTCATGTAGTCAGTCTTTATAGTACAGCTGTAGTTCTGTAGTAACCTACACTGATTTTTGCACAGTAAAACATCTGTAATATTTATTCTTTCACCAATTAGCAGTTTAATCCTGCTATTATCTGAGAATAACTCCAACTACAAAACAAATCCCAAAGTTTCTGATCAAACCTTCTGCCTGGTCAACGTTCTAGCTGCAAACAAAGTGTCACTCATAGACCAAAAGTTTATTGAAAAGATGAAAGAGATCCGTGAGGTGGCTTCAGAGTATAGTAAGTCCTGTTATTATAGTTTAGAATCATCTCGAAATGTTTTTTTTTTTTTTTATATTGGCACAATTATTCCCCAAAAACATACTATTGTGTTTGATTTGGTCCAAAGGTGTTGATTGTTTTTCTATAACAGCAGCCCTGACTGTAGTTCTGACTGCAAAGCAAATCACAAGTTTAGATTAATCCATTCATTCTAATAGTTTCTATAGTAACAACTCGCACAGGGACTTTTATTTGTTCTATGGAAGGAGTCTCCAGTTTCAACACTTTGTAACAGTCAGAGGTAGAGCTGCAACAGAGTTTTCTGATCTTCAGGCTAGAGGAGTTTATGATTAGTGGTTTCTCAGTAACACGACAAGCTGTGATTTTTATCTTATTAACATCAGGGGAGAAAATGAAACTGTTTATAGCTGCGAGAGCAGAAGCGATAACAGAAGATAACTTCTATCATGGATGTTCCACAACACTGAATGCATCTAATTAATAAAACTTTAATTAATAAAAATTGTAATCAGTGATAAATGACTGTAATAAGAATTAAACACTGCAGGACGTGCTGTTATAGGAAAATCATCTTCATATCATATTAGAATTCCTGTTTTAGTCTTATTGTAGATAATAAACTGTTCATCCTATTGTACAGATTTGCCTCAAGTAATCATCATGACAAAAGTGGATGAAACCTGCCCTCTGGTTAAAGGTAACCTAAGAAAGGTCTACACCAGCAAGAAGATCAAAGAAAAGGTAATTGTGTAATTAAATGGTGTATATTAGGATTGTAACTGATTACAATATTGGGATTGAACAGATATGTTCTCAATGAATGTAAATACTGATATGAATAGAAGGCACTTCTATTTATTTGGCTCTTTTTTTTAATCAAATAGAGCTCAATATCACCATATTAGAATATTCACTTTCACACAGCACAAAGTAAAAGTAAATCTTCCTGGAAGTCATAAAGGCATTGAAATGAAATGGATCCCAGATTGATCTCACAGCAGCACTGTTTCTCCGCTTCGCAGTAGGTTCTGATAACGAGTCTAGTGAACTTCTGGAAAGTAACAAACCCCAAAAACTGAAGTAAATCTAATTATTAAATATTATTAGATGTTGTTGTCAACTATAAACAGCAAAAAGCTTGTCAGTGCATCTGGTTAAGGAGTTAAATAAAGTTCCGTTCTGCAACTTGTGATTTGTTATAATTGTGGTAGATTTGATAATTTACCAGTTAAATAAATTGCTTGATTCATTGTTGTTGTTTTTTTTTTTTGTTTGTTTTTTTAATAAATATTTTCAGATGCAGGAGTGTAGTAATCTGCTGGGTATTCCACTGAGCAACATCTTCCCTGTGAAGAACTACCACATGGAGGTGGACACGAACGACGACGTGGATGTTCTGATCCTCAAGGCGCTCGATCAGATCGTGAATCTCGCCAATGATGCTCTGGAAAACCAAAACCCTAGTGAGAAATCTGAGTGAAGGCTTTTTTGTTGTTCTTTTCCACCCCTACACCAGTGCAGAGTATTTAGGACAGTGAAAAAGCATGAAATTGTGTCTAAAGTACATTATTAAAGTAAAGCTAATTTCTTCTACTGTAATCATAACTGGTTTGTGTTTCTGTCGCTGTCACGTTCCTACTGCACTCTGGACTTTTTATATTCCATTAAATTAATAAATATAATGATGTTTGGTCCTACTTCTTTTTTAAGATTTATGCCATTACACAAAACATGTTTTGACAGATACAAATAACACAAACACGAGTAATGTACAATACTGTTTCATAGTTCATACATAAATATGCAGGACTAAAACATCCAAAGAACGAATCCTCTTTCATTAAAAACCAAGGTTAGGCTAGGCCTTGGGAAATAAACTTAAGGAAGAACACCTCCAAAGAGGGGGAAACAAAGGGTTACGCCACACTGGGCTTGAACCTGAGGCTGGAGGATGGAGAGACCAACGTGCAGCGCAGTGAACTACCAACCCTGCACAAACAGACCTTGGAGTGGGCCTAGCCAAACGCTCACAAGGAGTAAACTGAAATAAAAGGACTGAAAAATAAGAGGACCGACTTACAAAGGAAATAAGTAAACTGAAGCCTTTTTTTGTTTTTGTTTTTTCTAAGCAAGGTGTTATGCCACGGCGAATTCGCGGCTACACCGCCGACAAGAACTACACTTCCCGTCCACGCCTGCGCTCGAGTTCGCCAGAGTACTGAGTGCGAACACCTGCGCTTCGCCCAAGGTTATATAAGACCTCCTTAACGACAGCTCGGTGTGAAGTAAACGCTCAGTATCTTCAACACTGCCGTTCTACCAAGCCTTTGTTTACGTTTCGGATTTCCCTGGTTCACGGATTCCTTTCTCGTACCTGACCACGATTCTCTGGATTACCCCTTTCGGATTGTTTACGCTACGTTGACTGAACATGCCGACGATTTCTGCGTTTCCCTGCTGCTGCCCTGCCCGCGCTTGTCTCCTCGCAAGGTAATGTGACAGATTACTTCGCCGTCTATGGAGGCAGTGGGTAGCTCAGACTGGCAAAGCGCCTAGCAAAACCGCGCGATAAATGCACAGCAGGCTCAGGTAGTAGAATTGACCCAGAGATTGTAGCGCCTAGGCGCTTCCGGGGGGCAAACCGCGTCCCCCCCCCCGCTGCTAACGTCCAGTGGTACACTGTCCACCATTACCCACTCTCCTGAATGTCGAGCAAACCATGAAGAGTATATCATGCCCCCCTCCAGTGTTGTTGGCAGCATAGAGTGGGTTCTAGATCAGGCCTTAGCTCGCTTCCCCAAATCATGAGTCCGGACAGCCTGTCCTCCCGGGAGACAATTCGTGCCCACACGCTACCGTTTGGAACTTGTCACCTGGGCCCATACGACACTTGCAACAGGGCATCCGGGAGCTCGTCGCACTTATCGTGTCCTCATGTTCCACCTGTGCTCAGTCGAAGGTGCCGCGGGCCCTATCGGCCGGAAATCTGGTACTGCTTCCCATACCAGTACGCTCATGGTCGCATCTGGCTCTGGACTTCATCACAAGGTAACAGTCTCAAGGTAACAGGGTGATACTGGTGGTCGTGGATTGGTTTTCCAAATCGCTACACCTGATTCCACTTCCTGAGCTTCCATCGGCCTTTGCCACAGCCGAATTACTGTTCCAACATGTTTTCCGCTACTTTGGCATCCCGGAGGAGATTGTGAGTGACAGGGGGCCGCAATTCACATCTCGATTATGGGCCAGTTTTATGGAGAAAATGGGAGTCACCGTTAACCTCACGTCCGGTTCTCACACCCAGGCCAACGGACAGGCAGAACGGGCTAATCAGGAAGTCATACGGTTACATTTTTTTTTTTTTTTTTTAATGTCACCAGCACTACAAATATCTTTTAATTTTTAAAAAAAATGTATTTACAATTTAAACTTCTGCTATGAGATATGCTATGTTCCACGGGCAACAATCCAGTATCTACAATTTAATGTTAATATTATTTACCCCACAGTGGTACTGAATGCTCGATTGGTCAGAAGGTATTAATGAATCTTTTATAACAGGAACTCTGACAGTAGTTCCAGACACAAGATAAAACACAGGTTTATATTAATGAGTCTCAATCTAATTCTTCACTATTTCTAGAGTAACAACTTACAGAGTAACAAAATACAGAGACTTTTACATTTTTCCCTTGTGTTTTATTTCTTTCATAATATTTATGGTCTTCAGCATCAGACGTTATATGTTTGTATTTTTGTAGATGGAGACGTGCAGGAATCTGCTGGGTATTCCAGTGAACCACATCTTCCCTGTTAAAAACTACCATGAGGAGATGGACACAGACGATGACATGGATGCTGTGATTCTCAAAGCACTGGATCAGATCGTGAGCGTCGCCTGTGACGCACTGAGAAAAAAAAACATCTCTGACCTCTGGTGAAAAATCTGAGTAAGGACTCGGATCCCAAACGCCTCAGTGCCATTAGTGCAACACAGAGTGCTTTACAAAGCATTAAAAACACATTAGGATTAGTTATTCCTAAATGGAGAAGGGTACCAAGTATGCATCGCTAAAATAAGAGTAATGTAATATTCTGTCTTTATGGAATATATTCGATTATGTTATGTTACTTTAGTTACAGTTAGAATAGATTTAAGTGCATTTTAATAACCTTTTGCAGCACAAAACATAACATCTAAAAATATGTAATATTGTATTAGAGATGTCTGAATGAAACAACAGATTGTTTACTTTTGAGGCCGTTGTCATTATTTGCATGATTATTAATTTCTGTATTATATAAATAAACTGTACCTGAGGTGTTAAAACGCTTCATTAATATAAGACATTAATATAAGACCACTACTACAAAACTGCACAACAGCAGCTGATGTAAACACACAGGGCGTGCACCCGGAAATCACCGGACTTCCTGTAAAGAGTAAGATCATGTTTAAGGGTGTAAAAATAACCGTAAAAACTTTCAGTTTACAGTAAATCATGCTCTTTCAAGAAGGGTGTGTGTGTGCATCTGTGTGTGTGTGTGTGCATCTGTGTGTGTGTGTGCGCATCTGTGTGTGTGTGTGTGTGTGTGTGCGCATCTGTGTGTGTGTGCGCGTCTGTGTGTGTGTGCGCGTCTGTGTGTGTGCGCGCGTCTGTGTGTGTGCGCGCGCGTCTGTGTGTGTGCGCGCGCGTCTGTGTGTGTGCGCGCGCGTCTGTGTGTGTGCGCGCGCGTCTGTGTGTGTGCGCGCGCGTCTGTGTGTGCGCGCGTGTGTGTGTAGACAGAAAGTGAAAGTAGAATAGGGTTCAAAAACTGAAGGTATAAAAGTGGGGACTGGGGAAGCTGCTCTACCAGTCGACCCAGTCAGAAGCTGTGAGTACATCTTTACAAATCTTAATTAACAAGCAAAATTAAACTCTGTAGCATTGAATTTGGAGTTATTTTTATTTGTATGACTACACACACACACACACACAAACACATATTTTCTATGTATATAAAACTTTTTTATTATTATTTTATTTATTAATTAATTTTTTGCTGGAACATTAAAAACCTTTTCTTACATTACAAAATCTGCTTTTGTCATCAGCATTGTTCATCTGGATTCGTGGATATGTTTCATGCACTGAATAAAATTATAGGGTTTGTTTACACCTCAACGACCTCAAACACCTCAACGACCTCAAACGCCTCGACCACCTCCACCGGCTCCAGGTGAGTCTTAGTCTTATAATATTTATCGGATGATGATCAATATGTCAACCTTAATATTACATACTGATACTGTTTATTATTTACTCCCGATTTAGCCTAGTTATTAATGAATTTATTTTCCCAATTATGGGAGTTAATCTAGGAGTGAGAATGTGTAATGCACGAGTACGTGATGTGACTCGACTAAAATCATGGAGCACAGCATAAAATGAACATTATTTGGAACAGGTTTAACACTGATGCGTTTCTCATGCTTTCTAGATAGATTAGAATTTCTGGGATGAAAAATTATCCATTTATAACAATAAAAACAACAACTAATGTAAACACAGGAGTGAACTTGTTGCAGTGTCTCTGTTGTAAAAATCCTTGTATAAAGACAAAAGTGTATGTGTCTAGCAATCAGGTCCATTTTTTTTAAACATGGAAATATATTGAACACTCTGCATGTTCATTGACTTAGAAACTTACATGTTAACTGTATTTCACATATAAATGCAAAACTGTAACCAGGGTAACATTATTTTTTTGTTTGTTTTTAAGAATTTGATAGGCCATGGAGGATAATGCCTTGGGGGTGAGTTGTATTAACTTCCATAAAGAAATGTTCATATTTCAGCCTCAAAACCTGTTAGATTTTGACAAAACTGTCCATTTCTGCTCACTTACTGTATCAGTGTGACATATTCTGATTTTCTTTTATTATTGACGATTATTGACTTCTTCTTAATTAAAGTTCTTCTTCAGTCACTAACTGCCAGGAAATTAAGTGTCAGGATGGTACGATCCTTCTGTGACGTTTTGTGTTTTTGATAGGAACAAAGACACTTTAGGAGAGAAACTGAGCAACTTTAAGCTCTGCAGTTCTGATGTTAAGTTTGTCAGGATTCTGATCGTTGGTGAAGTTGGAGCAGGAAAGTCCAGCTTTATAAATTCAGTCAATAATGTTTTCCAAGAGCGAATCACCTGTGGGGCTCTTGTTGATGCAACATCTGGAACCAGTTTCACAAAAAATGTAAGTACAACTTCAACATATTCACTGGTCTGATTTCTTAATGCAGACAGATAAACCAGTTTGATTTAAACTAAGGTCATTTTCACACTTCCAGACAAAAGTTTTCAAGCTCAGGACTGGTTCAGAGATACAATCCCTGGTCCTCTTGAAAAAGTCGGTCTATGGCTCGCTTCAGCCGAACATTGGAGTGGTCCAATGACATGCCTTTAAAATGTTTTTTTTTTTTTTAAAACACCCTAAAAGCCTTAGTGTGTGGACCTCAGCTCTTAACGAGGCACAGCACTGAACAGTTCAATATTGTGTTTAATATGGAATTTGATCCTGAGTCAGAATCATATACAATCTGTGTCTTTTTCTTACAGTATAAAACCCATCATATCAAGGGGAAGGACGGCTCCCGTTTACCTTTTGTGTTCAGTGACGTCATGGGACTTGACTCTGCCGATGGACGAGGCGCACATGTACAGGACATCATCTCAGCCTTAAAGGGGTTTCTTGAGGAAGGATATAAAGTGAGGGGAACATTTTACTCTCACAATATGACACAAAACAGTTATTTTTAGCATTGTTATGGTATATAATGTTAATATATATGACGTTAGAATACTGTTCATGTAGTCAGTCTTTATAGTACAGCTGGAGTTCTGTAGTAACCTACACTGATTTTTGCACAGTAAAACATCTGTAATATTTATTCTTTCACCAATTTGCAGTTTAATCCTGCTAATCCCGTGTCTGAGAAGGACTCCAACTACAAAACAAATCCCAAAGTTTCTGATCAAACCTTCTGCCTGGTCAACATTCTAGCTGCAAACACAGTGTCACTCATGGACCAAAAGCTTATTCAAAAGATGAAAGAGATCCGTGAGGAGGCTTCAGAGTATAGTAAGTCCTGTTATTATAGTTTAGAATCATCTCGAAATGTTTTTTTATAGTGGCACAATTATTCCCCAAAAACATACCACTGTATTTGATTAGGTCCGAAGGTGTTGATTGTTTTTCTATAACAGCAGCCCTGACTGTAGTTCTGACTGCAAAACAAATCACAAGTTTAGATTAATCCGTTCATTCTAATAGTTTCTATAGTAACAACTCACACAGGGACTTTTATTTATTCTATGGAAGGAGTCTCCAGTTTCAACACTTTGTAACAGTCAGAGGTAAAGCTGCAACAGAGTTTTCTGATCTTCAGGCTAGAGGAGTTTATGATTAGTGGTTTCTCAGTAACACGACAAGCTGTGATTTTTATCTTAACATCAGGGGAGAAAATAAAGAGAGAGACTCGTAAGAGAAACTGTTAATTAATTAATTAAAGTTAAAACTTTAATTAATAAAAATTGTAATCAGTGATAAATGACTGTAATAAGAATTAAACACTGCAGGACGTGCTGTTATAGGAAAATCATCTTCATATCATATTAGAATTCCTATTTTAGTCTTATTGTAGATAATAAACTGTTCATCCTATTGTACAGATTTGCCTCAAGTAATCATCATGACAAAAGTGGATGAAGCCTGTCCACTGGTTAAAGAGGACCTAAGAAAGGTCTACACCAGCAAGAAGATCAAAGAAAAGGTAATTGTGTAATAAAATGGTGTATATTAGGATTGTAACTGATTACAATATTGGGATTGAACAGATATGTTCTCAATGAATGTAAATACTGATATGAATAGAAGGCAGTTCTATTTATTTGGCTCTTTTTTTTAATCAAATAGAGCTCAATATCACCATATTAGAATATTTACTTTCACACAGCACAAAGTAAAAGTAAATCTTCCTGGAAGTCATAAAGGCATTGAAATGAAATGGATCCCAGATTGATCTCACAGCAGCACTGTTTCTCCGCTTCGCAGTAGGTTCTGATAACGAGTCTAGTGAACTTCTGGAAAGTAACAAACCCCCAAAACCGAAGTAAATCTAATTATTAAATATTAGATGTTGCTGTCAACTATAAACAGCAAAAAGCTGGTCAGTGCATCTGGTTAAGGAGTTAAATAAAGTTCCGTTCTGCAACTTGTGATTTGTTATAATTGTGGTAGATTTGATAATTTATCAGTTAAATAAATTGCTTGATTCATTGTTGTTTTTTTTTGTTTGTTTGTTTTTTTAATATATATTTTCAGATGCAGGAGTGTAGTAATCTGCTGGGTATTCCACTGAGCAACATCTTCCCTGTGAAGAACTACCATGAGGAGGTGGATACGAACGATGACATGGATGTTCTGATCCTCCAGGCGCTCGATCAGATCGTGAATCTCGCCAGTGATGCTCTGGAAAACCAAAACCCTAGTGAGAACTCTGAGTGAAGGCTTTTTTTTTGTTCTTTTCCACCCCTACACCAGTGCAGAGTATTTAGGACAGTGAAAAAACATGAAATTGTGTCTGAAGTACATTATTAAAGTAAAGCTAATTTCTTCTACTGTAATCATAACCGGTTTGTGTTTCTGTCGCTGTCACGTTCCTACTGCACTCTGGACTTTTTATATTCCATTAAATTAATAAATATAATGATGTTTGGTCCTACTTCTTTTTTAAGATTTATACCATTACACTAAACATGTTTTGACAGATACAAATAACACAAACACAAGTAATGTACAATACTGTTTCATAGTTCATACATAAATATGCAGGACTAAAACACCCAAAGAACGAATCATTTTTCATTAAAAACCAAGGTTAGGCTAGGCCTTGGGAAATAAACTTAAGGAAGAACACCTCCAAAGAGGGGGAAACAAAGGGTTACGCCACACTAGTTATTAATGAATTTATTTTCCCAATTATGGGAGTTAATCTAGGAGTGAGAATGTGTAATGCACGAGTACGTGATGTGACTCGACTAAAATCATGGAGCACAGCATAAAATGAACATTATTTGGAACAGGTTTAACACTGATGCGTTTCTCATGCTTTCTAGATAGATTAGAATTTCTGGGATGAAAAATTATCCATTTATAACAATAAAAACAACAACTAATGTAAACACAGGAGTAAACTTGTTGCAGTGTCTCTGTTGTAAAAATCCTTGTATAAAGACAAAAGTGTATGTGTCTAGCAATCAGGTCCATTTTTTTTAAACATGGAAATATATTGAACACTCTGCATGTTCATTGACTTAGAAACTTACATGTTAACTGTATTTCACATATAAATGCAAAACTGTAACCAGGGTAACATTATTTTTTTGTTTGTTTTTAAGAATTTGATAAGCCATGGAGGATAATGCCTTGGGGGTGAGTTGTATTAACTTCCATAAAGAAATGTTCATATTTCAGCCTCAAAACCTGTTAGATTTTGACAAAACTGTCCATTTCTGCTCACATACTGTATCAGTGTGACATATTCTGATTTTCTTTTATTATTGACGATTATTGACTTCTTCTTAATTAAAGTTCTTCTTCAGTCACTAACTGCCAGGAAATTAAGTGTCAGGATGGTACGATCCTTCTGTGACGTTTTGTGTTTTTGATAGGAACAAAGACAGTTTAGGAGAGAAACTGAGCAACTTTAAGCTCTGCAGTTCTGATGTTAAGTTTGTCAGGCTTCTGATCGTTGGTGAAGTTGGAGCAGGAAAGTCCAGCTTTATAAATTCAGTCAATAATGTTTTCCAAGAGCGAATCACCTGTGGGGCTCTTGTTGATGCAACATCTGGAACCAGTTTCACAAAAAATGTAAGTACAACTTCAACATATTCACTGGTTTGATTTCTTAATGCAGACAGATAAACCAGTTTGATTTAAACTAAGGTCATTTTCACACTTCCAGACAAAAGTTTTCAAGCTCAGGACTGGTTCAGAGATACAATCCCTGGTCCTCTTGAAAAAGTCGGTCTATGGCTCGCTTCAGCCGAACATTGGAGTGGTCCAATGACATGCCTTTAAAATGTTTTTTTTTTTTTAAAACACCCTAAAAGCCTTAGTGTGTGGACCTCAGCTCTTAACGAGGCACAGCACTGAACAGTTCAATATTGTGTTTAATATGGAATTTGATCCTGAGTCAGAATCATATACAATCTGTGTCTTTTTCTTACAGTACAAAACCCATCATATCAAGGGGAAGGACGACTCCCGTTTACCTTTTGTGTTCAATGACATCATGGGACTTGAACCTGACGATGGACGAGGCGCACATGTACAGGACATCATCTCAGCCTTAAAGGGGTTTCTTGAGGAAGGATATAAAGTGAGGGGAACATTTTACTCTCACAATATGACACAAAACCGTTATTTTTAGCATTGTTACGGTATATAATGTTAATATATATGACGTTAGAATACTGTTCATGTAGTCAGTCTTTATAGTACAGCTGTAGTTCTGTAGTAACCTACACTGATTTTTGCACAGTAAAATATCTGTAATATTTATTCTTTCACCAATTTGCAGTTTAATCCTGCTAATCACGTGTCTGAGAAGGACTCCAACTACAGAACAAATCCCAAAGTTTCTGATCAAACCTTCTGCCTGGTCAATGTTATAGCTGCAAGCACAGTGTCATTCATGAACCAAAAGCTTATTCAAAAGATGAAACGGATCCGTGAGGAGGCTACAGAGTATAGTAAGTCCTGTTATTATAGTTTAGAATCATCTCAAAATGTTGTTTTTTTATATTGGCACAATTATTCCCCAAAAACATACCACTGTGTGTGATTTGGTCCGAAGGTGTTGATTGTTTTTCTATAACAGCAGCCCTGACTGTAGTTCTGACTGCAAAACAAATCACAAGTTTAGATTAATCCGTTCATTCTAATAGTTTCTATAGTAACAACTCACACAGGGACTTTTATTTATTCTATGGAAGGAGTCTCCAGTTTCAACACTTTGTAACAGTCAGAGGTAAAGCTGCAACAGAGTTTTCTGATCTTCAGGACAGAGGAGATTATGATTCGTGGTTTCTCAGGAACACGACAAGCTGTGATTTTTATCTTATTAACATCAGGGGAGAAAATAAAGAGAGAGACTCGTAAGAGAAACTGTTAATTAATTAATTAAAGTTAAAACTTTAATTAATAAAAACTGTAATCAGTGATAAATGACTGTAATAAGAATTAAACACTGCAGGACGTGCTGTTATAGGAAAATCATCTTCATATCATATTAGAATTCCTGTTTTATTCTTATTGTAGATAATAAACTGTTCATCCTATTGTACAGATTTGCCTCAAGTTATCATCATGACAAAAGTGGATGAAGCCTGTCCACTGGTTAAAGAGGACCTAAGAAAGGTCTACACCAGCAAGAAGATCAAAGAAAAGGTAATTGTGTAATAAAATGGTGTATATTAGGATTGTAACTGATTACAATATTGGGATTGAACAGATATGTTCTCAATGAATGTAAATACTGATATGAATAGAAGGCAGTTCTATTTATTTGGCTCTTTTTTTAATCAAATAGAGCTCAATATCACCATATTAGAATATTCACTTTCACACAGCACAAAGTAAAAGTAAATCTTCCTGGAAGTCATAAAGGCATTAAAATGAAATGGATCCCAGATTGATCTCACAGCAGCACTGTTTCTCCGCTTCGCAGTAGGTTCTGATAACGAGTCTAGTGAACTTCTGGAAAGTAACAAACCCCAAAAACTGAAGTAAATCTAATTATTAAATATTATTAGATGATGTTGTCAACTATAAACAGCAAAAAGCTTGTCAGTGCATCTGGTTAAGGAGTTAAATAAAGTTCCGTTCTGCAACTTGTGATTGGTTATAACTGTGGTATATTTTTACAATTTATCGGTTAAATAAATTGTTTGATTCATTGTTTTTTCCTATATATTTTCAGATGCAGGAGTGTAGTAATCTGCTGGGTATTCCACTGAGCAACATCTTCCCTGTGAAGAACTACCACGAGGAGGTGGATACGAACGATGACATGGATGTTCTGATCCTCAAGGCGCTCGATCAGATCGTGAATCTCGCCAACGATGCTCTGGAAAACCAAAACCCTAGTGAGAAATCTGAGTGAAGGCTTTTTTGTTGTTGTTGTTGTTCTTTTCCACCCCTACACCAGTGCAGAGTATTTAGGACAGTGAAAAAACATGAAATTGTGTCTAAAGTACATTATTAAAGTAAAGCTAATTTCTTCTACTGTAATCATAACTGGTTTGTGTTTCTGTCGCTGTCACGTTCCTACTGCACTCTGGACTTTTTATATTCCATTAAATTAATAAATATAATGATGTTTGGTCCTACTTCTTTTTTAAGATTTATACCATTACACTAAACATGTTTTGACAGATACAAATAACACAAACACAAGTAATGTACAATACTGTTTCATAGTTCATACATAAATATGCAGGACTAAAACATCCAAAGAACGAATCATTTTTCATTAACTACCAAGGAACACTGACTAACTACTCTCTCAGTAATTAGGGCTAGGCCTCGGGAAATAAACTTAAGGAAGAACACCTCTAAAGAGGGGGAAACAAAGGGTTACACCACACTGGGCTTCAACCTGAGGCTGGAGGATGGAGAGACCAACGTGCAGCGCAGTGAACTACCAACCCTGCACAAACAGACCATGGAGTGGGCCTAGCCAAACGCTCACGAGGAGTAAACTGAAAAAAATAAAGTCAGAGAGGACCGACTTACAAAGGAAATAAGTAAGCAAGTTTTTTTTTTAAAGCAAGGAACTGGAGAAAACCAGAGGAACCCCAAGAGACAAGGTCCAAGAGGTTTGGTCTGACACAGCGAGAAAGCTTCAGAGAGACGGGAAACCTGAGAGATAAACTCGAGAGTGTTTACAAAATTACCGGCTTATCCTCAATACAGCACTCAACAAGGAGAACTCAAGACTAAACATTTGATTAACATGTAAGAAGCCCTTCAAGCCCTTCAGGTGGACCTGGTTGCTGGTCAGAAGATATTAATGAATCTTTTATAACAGGAACTCTGACAGTAGTTACAGACACAAGATAAACCACAGGTTTATATTAATGAGACTCATTCTAATTCTTCACTATTTCTATAGTAACAACTTACAGAGTAACAAAAATACAGAGACTTTTGTGGTGGACTCTTCACATTCAGTAATGTCAGGGATTTCCCCCGAGCCGGAGAGCTCAGCGCACATAAGTGACTCGTTTCATGTAAGTCATCAAGCGTGTTTACATTGCCAGACATCGAGTTGAAGAAAGAAGCCTCCTGAGAGAAGCTCTTGGTCTGTGAGACAAAAATTCCTTTCAAGAGGAAGTGGATAATAATACACGCACTCTCAGAGTCAAGCATCCCTGATATACAGCCAGGATTGAGGTTCTAGATCCTGTAGCAAATTCTCCTGTGTTATTTGACCCAATGTGTGGAGTTTAGCTGTCAGATAAGGAGTGTCTTGAGTGTCATTTTTACTCTGTGAAGGTCGTGTCTGAATGACGTATGACATTATGAGGCTTGCGGATATATAGTAAATAGTACTATATACCATATAAATGGGAAGTACCCCAGCGAGGCTTGTGGGACCTCTCTGAATGCAAACCACTTATCCCAAATCCGAGCATCTCTAATAATTCGTACAAAGTGTAGGTGACACAATTTGCTTAACCCGCTGGAAGTAACAGAAAGCGATGCCCTCCTGCATTATAATGGCCTGACAAGGTCGATGTCAATTCTTTTGAGGAAGACCTTGATCAATGGAAGGGGTGGACACACGATTCACCGGCTTAAATTGCAGTGCATGCCCGGCCAATAGCAAAGGATTACCTCTTATCCTGAATCAACAATCTTCGATGTGCTCTTGGTGTCATTTTGACTGGGCGTCCAATTCATGGTAGAGTAGCAACAGTCCCAAAGTGTAAGGGAAAGGAAAGGGTGCCAATCCATTGCAGGGCACAATCCCACACACACGTTCATTCACTATGGACACCTTGGACATGCTAATCAGCCTGCTATGCATGTCTTTGGAAGGGGGGAGGAAACCGGAGTACCTGGAGGAACCCTCACAGCACGGGGAGAACATGCAAACTGTGCACACACAGGGCAGCGGTGGGAATGGAACCCCTGACCCTGGAGGTGTGAGGCGAACATGCTAGTCAGTACATTCTGAATTAAATATTAAAATGAAAAATAAAAATAAAGCTATTTATCTTTATAGCACAAGCGTCAATCATTCGAGGGTGCAGTACACTTTAATTTAACAACCGGTTAATTAGCAAAAAATTATTCATATGCTTGTTTCACTTATCAAGGCCATCTTCTGTGTGAACATTTGACTGCAATACGTTTGACAGCCCTCACACAATTTTAATATTACTTATCACTATAATAAATTGTCTATTTGGTCATTTTTTTTCAGATGCAAGAGTGTAGTAAGCTGCTGGGTATTCCAGTTAACCACATCTTTCCTGTGAAGCTCTACCACGAGGAGATGGACACGAATGATGACATAGATGTCCTGATCCTCAAGGCACTTGAACAGATTGTGAGCCTTGCTATTGATGCCCTGAAAAACCAAACCTCAAACCGATCTGGGACAAACTGCTGTAATTGTTCTTTTTGCTTATAATAAATATCCCATAATGTAACGTGGTAACATGCTAGGGAAACCAGTACATGTTTAAGATAATTTCAGGAACTGCTCATAGAAGTGATTAAGTATCATCATTATTAGGCGTCTTTAATCTGTATCCACAATGAGAGGGGACTCGCACCGTATTTTAGCTAAGGTCTGCAATCTCACTGCTTCCTAATTAACCGGACCTGTGGCTAGGCTATTCATAGCTAACTTACATCCTTAACCACATTACTAGCAGTACTGACCACAAAGACCTCAGTACTCCTCAAACTGTGTGTGTACAAACAGCTATTTGCCCATATTTAGCTTGGGCAAATTAAACAACTAGTGTAAACATCAAGTGTGAACAAATCTTTTTTTTTTATCTAGCCTTCTTAGCAAGTGAAGGGTCCAATATGCTGTCCAGGACCATGTTGTGGTTGCCCGTAAATCTAATTGATTAGGCTACAAAGTGGTAGCTAACATCATTTATCAATGTAATTTTATTAGCATACTAGCTAAATTAGCTATTTAAATGTTTTAACACAGACTAAGAAAATCAAGATCATGTTTATGATCATTTTATCCTTTGTGTGTGTGTGTGTGTGGTTGTGTGTGGTTGTGCCTCAACAGAAAGTCAGGAAGTCACTTGTATTGGACTTTGATTCATCTGAAAATAATCAGATGAATCAGTTCTCCAGGGACTGCTGTCTTGTGTGTGTTCTTTTTCAAATGAAATGCTAGCTTTCTTACTTTTTTACACAAGTCCTTGGGTTAGTGTTAGTGTTAGGTTTTTGTTTTGTTTTGTCTTTACAAGTTTTCCTTATCTGCCAAATAGAGAGGCTTTCTTTGTGCACACAGATGATGCTAGAAACTTTCGCAAAACTTACTTTCTTCTTCTTAGTCATTTTTGCAATTCCTTTTAACCAGCTGGTCCCAATGTTATTTATAGTGGCTATATGTAGTCAGTTACCTTCAATTTCATTCAGGTCCCCTGGCAGGGTAACCACAATGTGTGCAGTAGTTCATTAAATTAACTATGGCTTAACTGTGTCAACCAGGTTAATCTTAAGTGTCCAAATAACTTATTATGACCAGTATTCAGTATCCTATCTATATATCTTATCTATATATCTATATATACTATCTATATATCCTATCTATATATGTTCCGTATACCTCGACTAGATGTGCTGTACATTTCAACTTTATTGTGCTTGGTCTTGTCAGCATTTCCACATATCTGCGTGTTCGTGATTCTGAAAAAAATGTTTACATATATTAAATTATCAAGATACAGTATCACTGGTAGTTACATATTTATACAACAAACCCATTTAAATGTGTTATTTATTTAGATTAAAAGAGAGGCCAATATGGGAACAAGTGTTTACAACTGCTATAATGTGAATGATAACTTGTTTTGTGGACATCTCACGATTAGACAATTCAACGTAACTACAAATGGATAAAATATGATGTTGGGTTTTTATTCATAAGAAATTGTAATAACGGCAAATTGCTGTTAAATACAGTACACTGTTGCTTTCAAGTGTGGCATTCGCATTTGGAATCTGTTGCTGTTAGCTCTCAATGGGAAGTCCAAAATGTTGTCACTGGCAGTGAAATATAACATCATTAGGCTGAAACAAACAAACAAACAAACAATGAAAACAAACCCAACAGAGAGATAGCAGAAACAGTAGGTGTGGCCAAATCAATTACTTGGTAGTTTCTTAAAAATAAAGAATGCACTGGTGAGCTCAGGAACACAAATGACCATGGGAAACCACTGTGGTGGATAACAGAAGAATTCTTCCCCTGCTGAAAGAAGGAGTTTCCCTCCTTGTGAAGGAGACAAACTCCTTCACAACAGTTGGCCAGATCAAGAATATCCTCAAGGATGTAGGCATATCTGTGTCAAAGTCAACAATCAAGAGAAGACTTCACCAGACTAAATACCGAGGTTTTACCACAAGATGTTAAACACTGGTTTGCCAAAAACTTTTTTAAAAACACATCTAGAACAACATACTACGAACAGATGAGATGAAGATCAACTTGTACAACTTGATCAACTTGAATGATGCAAACGAGACGAGTATGAAGAAGGGAGAAGTTAAAGAATAAAGTACAGCACACACCTAAACTAAGGTTGACCTCAATCCACATTTCAATGTATATTTTTATATCGCTCATTACTACTCATCTTTTTCCATCTCACGTTCCACATAGTCATTGGCAAAATTTAGAATATCTCTCAATGCCGTGAGGAGGAGCATGTCGATTACTAGATCTTGGGTGATGGATTCAGAGTAGTTCTTCACAGGGTAGATGGCGTTTAATGGGATGCCCATGTTATCATTGCATTTATCCACCTGAGGAAATAAAGATCAGCATGCATTATATGGAGAAATACAGAAGACTGCTGGAGACATGATTTAGTAAGGAATGGGAATGAGATCATTAAGATATGGGAATGAGATAAAGTCATGACCACTTAAATCTAACATGAACCTTGTGGGGACCTGGCAAAGGGTTTAAAGTGTGAAATGTTGCTGTAAATGGGGGTCTATTGCTTGTGCTAAAACATGCCAAGACACACACACACACACACACACACACACTAATTACCTTCTCTTTGATCTTCTTGCTGTAGTATATTTCATTTAAATCCTGGCTAACCGTCTCACAGGCTTTATCCACCTTGGTCATGACGATGACTTGAGGGATTCCTACAAAATCGAAATTAAATTCTTGAATACTCAAACAATGTTCATGCTTGGTTTCTTTTATTTTCTGCTCTAGCTAAACCCTGAACACTTACCAAGATAATTGTAGTTGGGAAAACAGACACTGGCGAGGAAACAAGTGTTTTTTTTTTTTTATATAACTTAACTTCATTTGTAGAGGGTCCACAGTATTAAACGTAACTATAAATAGGTAAAGACAGTGACATATTGTTACTGTAAAATGTTGTTGTCTCAATAATAAATGCTAATTCACAGCCACTTATAAATGGATTGATACATTTGTGGAATTGTTGATATGGTGAAGTTTCCTGTAAGGAGAATGTAAGGGTCAGGCCACACCGGCCCTGGCCAGCTGCTTCTCTGTATTTACTGACAACTGCCTCCACCTTATTTAAGGGCTGTTACAGGACATTGCTCCGCTGAGGACGTCGCTCTGCCTCCCTGTCCCGCAGTAAACACCACTACAGAACACAGTCTTGCTATGGATGTCACTCCATCTCCCTGCACCGCCTCGGACGTCACTATGCCTTACTCCACTTCGGATGTCATTCCTCCTTCCTACTCCACTGAGGACATCTCTCTGCTTCCCTGCTCCACTGCGGACATCGCTCCTCCTCTCTGCTTAGCAGTGTACTTTACTCCCAGAGCCAGATGGTCTTTGTGGGGCCTAATGCCCCAGTATAGTGATGGAGGAGACGTTAAACCGAGGTCCTGACTCTCTGTGGTCATTAAAAATCCCACATTCCCCCACTGGCCCTTATCTATCATGGCCCCCTACTAATCTCCATCCCTGAATTGGCTACATCACTCTCCTCTCCACTAATAGCTGGTGTGTGGTGGGCGTTCTGGCACACTATGCCTGCCGTTGCATCATCCAGGTGGATGCTACACACTGGTGATTACTGAGAAGATTCCTGCATACTATGTAAAGCGCTTTGAGTGCCTAGAAAAGTGCTATATAAATGTAAGCAATTATTATTATTACTTATTAAATTATCATGATTAATTATTTATTCATTTAAAATGTATTACTACTATTATCTCTTGCTATTCAGAGGATGCCTCAACCCTCTCTTGCTTTGTGGCGAACGTCGCTCCCCCCTCTGGCCATATATATATATGGTGTTTTTAATTGTTATAATGTTCTATTTTATCTGGGGGGTATCAATGTCTTATTGGCACCATTGCCCATGAAAAACCCATATCTGTTGACCACTACCCTACACAGATTTCCAGCTGGCTTTAGTAACACATATGGGTTAAAATAATAATCAGTAACGGGTTTGGGACAAAGCTAGAGCAGAAAAAAAACCAAAGCAAAATGAATCATATATTTTACCCAACAGGCTAGCACTCTCTCGAACGAGCCTCATTTCACCAAAGACCTTGTCGTCCATTCTTGAAACAGAGTCCGCAGACAGAATGCACACCAGACAGTGAACCTTATCACGCAAAGTTGGGTTCTTTTTGTATTTTGGGTCGTGATCGGTTATGGCTGCCCCAGGATTAAACTACAACATGAAAAAAAAAGTTAATTTTGAATTATAAAGATTAAATTAAAACCAGTTTAACCACAAGCAAGATTTTGCATGTTGTGCTCAGTAGAAAGATCCATCCATCCATCCATCCATCTTCTACCGCTTACTCCTTTCTCAGGGTCGCGGGGATCCTGGATTCAATCCCAGGGAGCATCGGGCACAAGGCGAGCAGTAGAAAGATTTCATTTACTTATTTTTTAAGTCATCTTTACTTTACAGCATTTCTTTGCACAGTACTCTATACGTACTTACGATGTACTCATCTGAAATGTGTCCCAAAAATGCCTTGATGATGTCTTCATGTTTTATTCCTCCATCTGTCGATTCAATCCCCATGATGTCAACGATCTCCAGAGGATAACGCTCACCTCGGCCCTTCTTCAGCTTGTGTATGTTCATCTAAATTACGTTTAAACATGGTTAGGCAAATCGTCTTTAACCTTTAATTACCATAACAATTACTATAGGAGTGAGGAGGAGGATGCAGGTGTGTGAAATTCTAACCTACTGCAAACACTTGTCAGCATTATACCTATATACAATGACAAATTCATATTAAGTTAACGCATGCTCAAGAATAATGAGAACATAATAATGAGGAATAATGAGAACATAATAATGAGTTCTAGCAACCAAAAAAACAATGAAAACCACAAGGTTTTCACATTATCTCTGATTTTATTTTATGTTTTGCTTGAAAGCAAGAGCTTGTGTTTAAAGGCGGTGTACTAGATAGATAGATAGATCTCTACTCAACAGAATCTGGCAACCTCTGGTGTAGGTCACCTTTTAGACTCAAGTCCCCAGCTCTGAATACAATCCTTTGCGGATTTTGTTTACATACTGATTAGGACTCTGATAAAGAAAAAATGTGCCCAGACATAACCGGACATGAAGGAGTGGGAGAGGAGGTGTCTGAAATGGAGGACAAGGCTGAACATGATGCAGACTAGGAAAGATCTGTTGAGGGAGACTCAGGAGAACCATCTGTTCAGCAGAATGAGCTCTGCTGAAGTGGAAGGACATTTATAGGATATACTTTTAATAATTTAACCCTGTTTTGCAGCTGTGGAAATGATGGAACTTATTTATTCTAGTGACTTGGCCATTTTTCAGTGTCCACAATGAAACAAACTATTATTCTTAATTCAACGGTTATTATAAATATTAGTATCATGTGTACATCTCTGTACCTCGTAATTGGTTGTTACTTACTTTTTTTGTGAAGCTTTTTCCTGTAAGTGTGGAGTTTTCCAGAGCAATCATGGCGTTCCGGCCTGAGAGGACCCTCTGGACTGAGTTGATGAAGGATGATTTCCCAACTCCAGTCGGTCCATACAGCATAATTCTGAGGACCTCGGTGCTGGGCTTGAATTCTTTCACTTCGTGCAGTATTTCCTCTCTTCCACTGTCAGCAGAAAGAGTTTTGTAAGAAGACTAAAGTCATTCAAATATATATTTACATAATAGGCTGGCTAAGTAATTGCTTATGTAATGAAACGAATTGAACACAGATTCTTACCAGTCCATTTTTCTCAGAATCACAGAATGATAGATTTGATCAGTATCCTCATCCTCCTGGCTAAAACAATATGGAGCTTACCCTTTGTTTTAAATATGATATTTTAAAGCACAGGATTTACATTTAAATGAAAGGTGAATTATAAATAAAAACATTAATTCATTCATTCTGCACGGGATCGTATCCCAAGCCTAATTCAGGGGCACTGGGCGCAACGTTTGGGAATACAAATATGCGAGGAAAAATATTACTAATAATAATACGGAGATGATATGTTTATTAGTATTAGATTCATGACTCATTATTACCCCACATAAAACACACAAAAAAAACCCCATTATGACCAGTTATATAGCTTACAGTATAGACTCATTTTTTTCTTATTATTTAATTTATTATTAAATTATTACACACAAAAAAGGGGAGAAAAGCACTTCAGTGTTTCTCAATCCTGGTCCTAAAGTACAACCGCCCTTTCTGCAATTTTTGGTGGTTTCTCTGCTCATAACCTACAAAGGCATGACGCTCTATGATTTCTACAATGATTTCCCAGCCCTTGTGATAACTATATTGCAATATATTGTATATAAATGATATGTTGTAAAAAAAAAAAAAAAGTATATTGCTAAATATGAACCCTTCTGCCAATCTGTTTCTCATCACAGCATAACACGCCTGGCGAGTCTTACCGGTTTGTTCAGGAACTGGCAAAAACAGATCTTGAACCAGAAAACCAGAAATAACAGTCACTTTATTTCCCGTAACTGGCTACATCCCAAACTGTGTACCAGTGCACTAAATGTCAAAATTGTACAAAAAATTTAAAAATGGTTAACATAATTTGATCAGTTGAGAAAAGCTTACAAAGTTACGTATGATTTCAGAAACATGCTCCAGGACCAGTTTTGTGAAACATTGATCTACTTCGTTCTGCTCTCATATCCCCCGTGTTAGTGTTTAGTTTTATTTTTGAACTCAAATTCTTCGTCACAAAAAAACACAATTAAAAACTCAATCTTATTTGAAAGATAAAACTCACCTTGTGAGGAAGGAGATGGAGTGGATTGTCGATTTCCCATTTCTGTGTAATGGGAAGGCTACATAGACGAAAGAAAAAGAAAAACAATCAATATGTGACCGTTTGAAGTAAATCACATCTACTGAGAATACATTGTTCAAGATTTTAGCAACCTTTTGTTCAGAAAGTGTACTTGTGAATTATATGTATAATTATATGTACCTTTCGTTCAATATTGACATTGTGGAAAAAATAAAAAGACTCAATTACCTTGGATGGTTGTGCTGCTCTTGAGCGTTGTGTTTAACTATAGCTGGTCGCGAAGATATCAAATCTGCATAGAGTATGCCCACATTTGCTAAATAGTTTCGCTTTCTCGTGGTCTCATATTTCTTATATAGTGTATAGGGGCAGGCCCAGACTGACCAATCATGAGATTTCCAAAGAAATCTTGGTCGTCTTGTTTGTTCTGCAAACTTCGCTGGCGTTTTAAGGCCATTGTTTGAAAAAGAAATACAAATATTCTGTCTAAAATTTTAAGAATAATACTATGAGATAATATTACTATGAAAAAGTGGTATATATAACATTCATGTGTTAAATAAAGGGACATGTGAGGATTTAGAAGTTATTGTTTCTTTTGTTGAAGGAAAAATCACAGCCAGTTGTAACCTTTAAGGTTACATCTGCGCACCATTTAAAGAGATGGAGTAGTGATGTAGATGAATGATCAATCCAGAAGGACAGGAATTCCGGCATCCCAGTACATTGTGGCATATAGGCTCGTATAATACGGTAAGCTTAAGCCTCATGACGAGTCAATATTTCACTTTCAGAAACACTGGTTTTCTTCCTACTCGCCAATTTGCATTTGGTAACGCCTACAAAACTCCATAAAAGGCCAAGCTCACAGTTAAAATGACGAGCAAATGGCAATAATAGAGATCTCAGAGGGAGTAAAAGTTATTTTGACTCATGCCTTTCTATAACAACATCAAAGCAGCTGAAAAGGACAAAATCCAGAGCATGTTCGTCTCACGCCTACAGGGTCGGGGGTTCGATATCCGCCACGGCCCTGTGTGTGCAGCGTTTCCATGTTCTCCCTGTGCTGTGAGGGTTTCCTCCAGATACTGGAGAATGGGAAACCCTCCAGGCTGGGGTTTAATCTCCCAGCCCAAAGACATGCATTGTAGGCTGTATTGACATGTCCGTAGGTGTGAATGTGATCGTGCCCTGCAATGGATTGGCACCCCATCCAGGGATAGGCTCCAGGTTCCCCATGACCCAGTAGCTTAAGCCGTATAGAAAATGGATGGCTGGATGGATAAAGTGAGGTTAAAAGAGAACGGTTTAACATTAAATAAGAGAAAAGAAAATCTACTGTGTTCAGTCACTAACGGCGATTGTTTTCCCACATGTGCGCTTCTCTGTCTTTCATTTTAAACCTCTTCTTGATCATATTTACACACACCAAAAAAAAATTAACTGCGATATTTCACAGACAATTTCTCAAATTGTCTGATCTGTGTTTGAGAGATAAATGATTGAATTTGTAAATACGTAAACACTTAGTTTAGGCTGCTGTAAAATTTTATGCTGACAAAGTCCAGATGGTGGACTCCTCAGGTGATAATACGAAACAGGTGCTTTAGGTTTAAACTGAAAATGAATAACGTGCTAACCAGTTGGCTACCTGCTTTCAGAGGAAAACAGAGAAGTACGTTAGCGTGACCATGGTTTCTTATAGCAGCTGGTAGCCAATAAAATGTTGATTAAACCAACTAAGGGGCGAGTTAATTTGATGGTAATATATGGAGGAGTTCTAATACTGACTTGTTCGCATTTTATAAACAATATTTCATGAAAGTTCCATCGCCTCATTCAGTATGTTTACATGGACAACAATAATCCGATATTAACCCGATTAAGACGATACTCTGATTAAGAAACTAGCATGTAAACAGCAATTTTTAATTACTTTAATCCGATTAAGGTCATACTCGAAGTAAACACAAAAGGAATTAAGACATGTGGAGTATTCCTGTTGTAGTCGCATTATCGGCGTGTGTTACAGACATGTACACACCTTAATCACACTATTAACGTCGTGTGAGAGTTTTCACCGCATTGTGCGACAGGACACATACACACGGCAGCGCTCAACTGTTTTACAGCAAACAACAGAGCACGGCTACGTCCCAAACCGCATACTTACCTACTACAGGCCTATAGTAGGTGAAATACATGTATCTCGGCTACTATATAGTAGGTAAGTACGTGGTTTGGGACGCAGCCCACGGTTTCAAGCAGTCGTCTATTTGCACGTACAGCATGACAAATAATTAACCGCACTTGAAGCGTTAGTAAAAATTTTAATCAAAAACACCCAAAATGGTATACGGTCCCATAACGAAGACGAACTGTATGTTGATACGTGAAATTCTGGAAGGAACGTCAGACCGCGTGGCGCGGGGACGTAATGACGTGTGCCGTTAATCGATCTATGTTCTATAACATGTAAAACAGGAACATGACAGGAGTATGCTAAAAGCGACTCATGTAAACACCTTAATCACAATATTATCTTACTCTGTCGTAAAAATCCTTTTATAAAGACAAAAGTGTATGTGTCTAGCAATCAGGTCCATTTTTTTAAAACATGGAAATATATTGGTGAGAGATTCTGCGGTCCGGATTGAGATTGGAAGTGCATTCCACCACTGAGGAACAGTTAGTGTGAAGGTTCTGGAAAGGGACCTTGCGCCACGCTGAGTTGGAACTGCTAAACGCCGGTCGCTAATCGATCGCAGATTGCGAGAGGGAACGTAGGCCTTCAGGAGAGAGTTGAGGTAGGAGGGTGCTGTTCCTGACAAGGTCTTGTAGGTGAGCATCAAGGCCGGGAACTTGATGCGGGCAGCTACAGGAAGCCAGTGGAGGGAGATGAAGAGGGGTGTCACATGGGTTCTCTTGGACTGGTTGAAGACGAGGCGCTGCAGCTTTCTGAATCATCTCAAGGGGTTTGATGGAGCTGGCTGGGAGGCCTGAAAGCAGTGAGTTGCAGTAGTCCAGTTTAGAGATAACAAGAGCCTGGACTAGTATCTGTGTAGCCTGTTTGGTGATGTAGGGTCGGATTTTCTTGATGTTGTAAAGGATGAACCTACAGGACCTTGCAGTTGCTGAGATATGGTCTGTAAAGGTCAAGCCGTCATCAAGAATCACCCCAAGGTTCCTGGCCGTCCTGGTTGGCATGAGTGTGAGTGAGCCGAGCTGTACAGTGAGGTTGTGGTTGATTGAGGGACAGGCTGGGATCACGAGAAGCTCAGATTTTGCCAGGTTAAGCTTAAGATGGTTTTCCTTCATCCAGACCGAGATGTCCGAAAGGCAAGCAGAGATGCGTGCAGAGACGGATGGATCGTCAGGCTGGAAGGACAAATGGAGCTGGGTGTCATCAGCATAGCAATGATATGAGAAGCCATGAGACTCAATCACCTGCCCTAGAGATGTAGTGTAGATATAAAAGAGGAGTGGACCCAGAACTGACCCCTGTGGAACGCCAGTTGTGAGTTGCTGAGTTTCAGAAATACCTCCCCTCCATGATACCTTGAAGGATCTGTCACAGAGATAGGATTCCACCCAGCGCAGAACCGTTCCAGTGATGCCCAGGCTGGAGAGAGTCGACAGGAGGATCTGATGGTTCACAGTGTCAAAAGCAGCAGAGAGGTCAAGTAGGATGAGGACAGATGATCTAGAGGTTGCTCTTGCTAGTCGTAAGGCTTCAGTGACGGAAAGCAGAGCAGTCTCCGTGGAGTGGTTGCTCTTGAAGCCAGACTGCTTGGTGTTCAGGAGGTTGTTCTGTGTGAGAAAATTTGAGAGTTGATTAAAAACGGCTCTTTCAAGTGTTTTCGAAAGAAAAGGGAGTAGGGAAACCGGTTTGTAGTTGTCAACCATAGCAGGGTTGAGTGATGGTTTTTTAAGCAGTGGGGTAACCCGGGCTTGCTTAAATGAGATAGGGTATGTGCCAGTAGAGAGCGATGTGTTAAAGATGTGTGTGAGTGCAGGTAATAGTGTGGGAGAGATGGACTGAAGAAGGTGAGAAGGGATAGGGTCAAGAGGACAGGTTGTGGGATGCCTAGAGAGGAGGAGTTTAGAGACATCAGTCTCTGAGAGGGGAGAGAAGGAAGTCAGTTGGGAGTTACCCGGCGGAGGAGTCAGTCTATGCATGTCTGGGGCTGAGAACAGGTTCCTGATTGATGTAACCTTGTTGGTAAAGAAAGTGGCAAAGTCATCTGCAGTGAGAGAAGTAGGGGAAGGGGGAGGAGGGGGACAAAGTAGAGAGGAAAAGGTTTTGAAAAGAATGTGGGTGTTGGGAGAACTAAGAATCTTCTCTTGGTAGAATGTGGCTTTAGCAATGGAGATGCTATTGGAAAAAGAAGAGAGAAGTGTCTGGTAATTGGTTAGGTCAATTGGGTTGTTTGATTTGCGCCATTTCCTTTCAGATGCTCTTAGTTTGGCCCGGTTGTTACGCAGAGCTTCTGAGAGCCAAGGACTAGAGGGTGATGTGCGAGCAGGTCTGGAGGTTAGGGGGCATATGCTGTCAAGAGAAGATGTTAGAGTGGAACATAGCATGTCGGTTGCGGTGTTTAAGTCAAGTGAGGAAAGGTGGCTTTCGGAGGGAAGTAAGGTTGTGACAACGGAGGAGAAATGTGAAGGGGAAAGGGAGCGAAGATTGCGACGAAAAGAGATAGAGGGAGGAGACATTGATGGTGGTGAGGGGAGAGAAATAGAGAACTGGATAAAGAAATGGTCAGAAGTGTGGAGAGGAGTAATGAGAAGATTATGTGTGGTGCAATTACGTGTGAGGATGAGGTCAAGCTGTTTACCGGCTTTGTGGGGTGCTGGTGTGGTGAACTGCTTGAGGTCGAATGTGGGAAGGAGAGCAAGAAAGTCAGCTGCATGTGGCTTGTCTAGATGAATGTTGAAATCACCAAGGACCAGAAGAGGAGTTCCATCATCTGGGATGGTGGACAGTAGCGTGTCAAATTCATCGATGAACTTCCCCAGTTGACCTGGAGGACGGTAAACAACAAGAAAGTGCATTTTGGCAGGGTCAGTGACTGTAAAAGCATGAAATTCAAAGGACGTGTATGAGCAAGAGGGAGAAAGGCAGGTAAATTTCCATGTTTTGGAGAGAAGCAAACCTGTACCACCCCCTCGTCTGTTGGGGCGTGAGGTATGGGAGAAGTTGAAGTTGGAGGCCAGGGCAGCGGGTGTGGCAGCGTTCTCAGCATGGATCCAGGTCTCAGTCAGAGCCAGCACGCTGAGATTGGAGTGGTTTGCAAATGCAGAAATGAAATCTGCCTTGTTGACAGCAGATTGACAGTTCCAAAGTCCGACTGACAATGAGATGGAACCTGCAGAGGCCGCATTCAGAGAGCGTTTTTGATAGGAACAAAGACAGTTTAGAAGAGAAACTGAAGAACTTTAAGCTCTGCAGTTCTGATGTTAAGTTTGTCAGGCTTCTGATCATTGGTCAAGTTGGAGCAGGAAAGTCCAGATTTATAAATTCAGTCAATAATGCTTTCCAAGAACGAATCACCAGTGCGGCTCTTGTTGATACAACATCTGGAACCAGTTTCACAAAAAATGTAAGTACAACTTCAACATATTCACTGGTTTGATTTCTTAATGCAGACAGATAAACCAGTTTGATTTAAACTAAGGTCATTTTCACACTTCCAGACAAAAGTTTTCAAGCTCAGGACTGGTCTCAGAGATACAATCCCTGGTCCTCTTGAAAAAGTCGGTCTATGGCTCGCTTCAGCCGAATATTGGAGTATTCCAATGACATGCCTTTAAATGCCATGTGCCATGCCTTTAACGAGGCACAGCACTGTACAGTTCAATATTGTGTTTAATATGGAATTTGATCCTGAGTCAGAATCATATACAATTTGTGTCTTTTTACAGTACAAAACCCATTATATCAAGGGGAAGGTCATCACCCGTTTACCTTTTGTGTTCAGTGACGACATGCTACTTGAACCTGCCGATGGACAAGGAGCACATGTAAAGGACATCATCACAGCCTTAAAGGGGTTTCTTGAGGAAGGATATAAAGTGAGGGGCACATTTTACTCTCACAGTATGAGACAAAACAGTTATTTTTAGCATTGTTACGGTATATAATGTTAATATATATGACGTTAGAATACTGTTCATGTAGTCAGTCTTTATAGTACAGCTGTAGTTCTGTAGTAACCTACACTGATTTTTGCACAGTAAAACATCTGTAATATTTATTCTTTCACCAATTTGCAGTTTAATCCTGCTATTATCTGAGAATAACTCCAACTACAAAACAAATCCCAAAGTTTCTGATCAAACCTTCTGCCTGGTCAACATTCTAGCTGCAAACAAAGTGTCACTCATGGACCAAAAGCTTATTCAAAAGATGAAAGCGATCTGTGAGGTGGCTTCAGAGTATAGTAAGTACTGTTATTATAGTTTAGAATCATCTCGAAATTTTTTTTTTTTTTTTATATTGGCACAATTATTCCCCAAAAACATACCATTGTGTTTGATTTGGTCCGAAGGTGTTGATTGTTTTTCTATAACAGCAGCCCTGACTGTAGTTCTGACTGCAAAGCAAATCACAAGTTTAGATTAATCCGTTCATTCTAATAGTTTCTATAGTAACAACTCGCACAGGGACTTTTATTTGTTCTATGGAAGGAGTCTCCAGTTTCAACACTTTGTAACAGTCAGAGGTAAAGCTGCAACAGAGTTTTCTGATCTTCAGGACAGAGGAGATTATGATTAGTGGTTTCTCAGGAACACGACAAGCTGTGATTTTTATCTTATTAACATCAGGGGAGAAAATAAAGAGAGAGGCTCGTAAGAGAAACTGTTAATTAATTAATTAAAGTTAAAACTTTAATTAATAAAAATTGTAATCAGTGAGAAATTACTGTGATAAGAATTAAACACTGCAGGACGTGCTGTTATAGGAAAATCATCTTCATATCATATTAGAATTCCTGTTTTAGTCTTATTGTAGATAATAAACTGTTCATCCTATTGTACAGATTTGCCTCAAGTTATCATCATGACAAAAGTGGATGAAACCTGCCCTCTGGTTAAAGATGACCTAAGAAAGGTCTACACCAGCAAGAAGATCAAAGAAAAGGTAATTGTGTAATTAAATGGTGTATATTAGGATTGTAACTGATGACAAAATTGGGATTGAACAGATATGTTCTCAATGAATGTAAATACTGATATGAATAGAAGGCACTTCTGTTTATTTGGCTCTTTTTTTAATCAAATAGAGCTCAATATCACCATATTAGAATATTTACTTTCACACAGCACAAAGTAAAAGTAAATCTTCCTGGAAGTCATAAAGGCATTAAAATGAAATGGATCCCAGATTGATCTCACAGCAGCACTGTTTCTCCGCTTCGCAGTAGGTTCTGATAACGAGTCTAGTGAACTTCTGGAAAGTAACAAACCCCAAAAACTGAAGTAAATCTAATTATTAAATATTATTAGATGTTGCTGTCAACTATAAACAGCAAAAAGCTTGTCAGTGCATCTGGTTAAGGAGTTAAAGTTCCGTTCTGCAACTTGTGATTTGTTATAATTGTGGTATATTTTTACAATTTATCGGTTAAATAAATTGTTTGATTCATTGTTTTTTTCTATATATTTTCAGATGCAGGAGTGTAGTAATCTGCTGGGTATTCCACTGAGCAACATCTTCCCTGTGAAGAACTACCACGAGGAGGTGGATACGAACGATGACATGGATGTTCTGATCCTCAAGGCGCTCGATCAGATCGTGAATCTCGCCAACGATGCTCTGGAAAACCAAAACCCTAGTGAGAACTCTGAGTGAAGGCTTTTTTTTTGTTCTTTTCCACCCCTACACCAGTGCAGAGTATTTAGGACAGTGAAAAAACATGAAATTGTGTCTAAAGTACATTATTAAAGTAAAGCTAATTTATTCTACTGTAATCACAACTGGTTTGTGTTTCTGTCGCCGTCACGTTCCTACTGCACTCTGGACTTTTTATATTCCATTAAATTAATAAATATAATGATGTTTGGTCCTACTTATTTTTTAAGATTTATACCATTACACTAAACATGTTTTGACAGATACAAATAACACAAACACAAGTAATGTACAATACTGTTTCATAGTTCATACATAAATATGCAGGACTAAAACATCCAAAGAACAAATCCTCTTTCATTAACTACCAAGGAACACTGACTAACTACTCTCTCAGTAATTAGGGCTAGGCCTCGGGAAATAAACTTAAGGCAGAACACCTCCAAAGAGGGGGAAACAAAGGGTTACGCCACACTGGGCTTGAACCTGAGGCTGGAGGATGGAGAGACCAACATGCAGCACAGTGAACTACCAACCCTGCCCAAACAGACCTTGGAGTGGGCCTAGCCAAATGCTCAAGAGGAGTAAACTGAAAAAAATAAGGTCAGAGAGGACCGACTTACAAAGGAAATAAGTAAACAAGTTTTTTTTAAAGCAAGGAACTGGAGAAAACCAGAGGAACCCCAAGAGACAAGGTCCAAGAGGTTTGGACTGACACAGCGAGAAAGCTTCAGAGAGACGGGAAACCTAAGAGATAAACTCGAGAGTGTTTACAAAATTACCGGCTTTGCCTCAATACAGCACTAAACAAGGAGAACTTCCTAGTTCTTCTTAGTTGTCCGTCGTGGCGACGAAGACCATTTTGCCATCAGAGATGATGCATGCGTAGATGGCTGGTCAGACCAATCTCTGCACGGAAAGTCCTATGGCAGGTGGGACAGGGGATGGGGTGCACGTCTCCGGGAAGGTTGCTGGCACGGGTTTTTCTGGCTGGCCTCTTTCGTTCGGCTACATCTGTCCAATTTATCTCACACAGCAAAGACCCCTTATGGATGGAGGATCGCCAGGTGTCACGATCCAATGCAGTCTGTAACCCAGGAGGCAGGATTGATGTTAAATGCTTTCATTGAGGCATTGAGGGTATCTTTGAAGCGTTTCTTTTGGCCTTCTTGGCAACGCTGACCTTGCTGGAGCTTGCCATAGAGAAGTCTTTTTGGTAGACGTTGGTCTGTCATGCGTATCACACGTCCTGCCCAGCATAGCTGGGTCATCATCAAGATGGTGAAGATGCTTAGGAGGCCTGCTTGATTGAGAACCACAGTGTCTGGGACTTTGTTCTGCCACTTGATTGCAAGGATTTTCCTGAGACTGCTGGTGTGAAAATGGTTCAGTTTCCTGGCATGACGTTGGTACCCTGTCCACGTTTCGCATGCATACAGCAGTGTGGGGAGCACAACTGCCCTGTACACTTTCAGCTCGGTCTGGATGGTGATGCCTCTTCGGTTCCAAACCATGGCATACAATCTCCCGAAAGCTGAACTGGCTCTCGCAATGCGGACGTTAACTTCGTCATCTATTGTGGCATTTTGTGACAACGTGCTGCCGAGGTGAACTTGGTCACTGTTTTCAGTCTCTGACCATTGACAGTGATGTTGGACTCTGTATAGGGCTTCCCTGGGCTGGCTGATGCATGACCTCAGTCTTCTTGGTGCTGATGGTGAGACCGAAGTTTGTGCAGGCACTAGAAAACCTGTTAACGCTGCGTTGCATGTCCGTTTCTGTGCTATTGTTAAGGGCACGGTCATCAGCAAAGAGGAAGTCCCTGATGATGTCTGTCGAAACCTTGGTTTTCGCTTGGAGCCTCCTGAGGTTGTACAGATTACCATCTGTGCGGTACTTGATGCCTATCCCAGCATCACCGTCTCCAAAGGCGTCAGTCAGCATTGCGGAGAACATGAGGCTGAACAGGGTTGGCCCCAGGACACAACCCTGCTTGACGCCATTTAACATGTAAGAAGCCCTTCAAGCCTTTCAGTACAGTCACAGGTGGAGCTGGTTGCTACTCATCACTGAGGGGACAAACAAAAATTGGTTGTTGTTTTTTTTTACATGTCACCAGCACAAATTCTACAAATATACTTTTATTTAATAAAACAATGTATTTACAGTTGAAACTTCTGCTATGAGCCGGGGCCCTGTGTGTGTGGAGTTTGCATGTTCTCCCCGTGCTGCGGGGGTTTCCTCCGGGTACTCCGGTTTCCTCCCCCAGTCCAAAGACATGCATGGTAGGCTGATTGGCGTGTCTACAGTGTCCGTAGTGTATGAATGGGTGTGTGAATGTGTATGTGATTGTGCCCTGCAATGGACTGGCACCCTGTCCCGGGTGTACCCCGCCTTGTGCCTGATGCTCCCTGGGATAGACTCCAGGTTCCCCTGCGACCCTGAAAAGGAGTAAGCGGTAGAAGATGGATGGATGGATGGACATCTGCTATGAGATGTTCCACTGGCAACAATCCAGTACCTACAATTTAATGTTAATATTATTTACACCACAGTGGTACTGAATGCTCGATTGGTCAGAAGGTATCAATGAATCTTTTATAACAGGAACTCTCACAGTAGTTCCAGCCACAAGATAAACCACAGGTTTATATTAATGAGACTCATTCTAATTCTTCACTATTTCTAGAGTAACAACTTACAGAGTAACAAAATAAGAAGAGAGGGACTTTTTTGTTGGCGTTTGTGTTACAATGAATTCATATATTTTGGGGCCTTGGGACCAGTTTTCTTTATCATGTTGCTGTAGACAGCGTGGAAATAGACAGGGTTTTGTTAAATCCGATGTCCTGACATTTCATACTCCCAGTCAGATAGTCCTCCAATGGCTACTAGCCGAGAACTGATCACAGAAAAAAAGTGAAATAATCATAGAAAGCCCTCACTGGCCTTCAGCATCAGTCATTATATGTTTGTATTTTTGTAGACGGAGATGTGCAGGAATCTGCTGGGTATTCCAGTGAACCACATCTTCCCTGTTAAAAACTACCATGAGGAGATGGACACAGACGATGACATGGATGCTCTGATTCTCAAAGCACTGGATCAGATTGTGAGCATCGCCTGTGACGCACTGAGAAAAAAAAACATCTCTGACCTCTGGTGAAAAATCTGAGTAAGGTCTCGGATCCCAAACGCCTCAGTGGCATTAGTGCAACACAGAGTGCTTTACAAAGCATTAAAAACACAAAGGATTACAGTTATTTCTAAATGGAGAAGGGTACCAAGTATGTGTGGTGGAAGGCTATGTACAACCACCTTGTAGGGGAATTATTCAAAACTTAACTAAGGAAGACTAAGTGAGCAACAGGATCCTAGTCCCCTCACCCAACGCTTTTAGTCTCTGTACAACTTGTGGTTGTTGTTGGTATCCATCGTGTTGCAACATAGTGATGCTCAAGATGAGGTGAGCTTCAGGATTTGTTCTGTAGCACAGCAGCCACCTGAAGTGTGTGTATAGATAACAAGGTCAGTATAGTTTGGTCTTTATCCCTTAGGAAGAAAACACGACACTTGCTTACCAGTGTTCAGTTGAAGATGGGAAGCATAATGTACATCACCACTTACAGTATCCCACAAAAGTGAGTACACCCCTCACATTTTTGTAAATATTTGATGATATCTTTTCATGTGACAACACTGAAGAAATGACACTTTACTACAATGTAAAGTAGTGAGTGTACAGCTTGTGTAACAGTGTAAATTTGCTGTCCCCTCAAAATAACTGAACACACAGCCATTAGTGTCTAAACCGCTGGCAACAAAAGTGAGTACACCCCTAAGTGAAAATGTCCAAATTGGGCCCAATTAGCCATTTTCATATAATAATAATAATAATAATAATAATAATTACAACAACAACAATAATAGAAGGCGGCATCAGCAGTCAAATGCAAGTTTAAAAACGTGTGTCTTAAGTTGAGCTTTAAAAATGCCAAAGGTCTGAGCTTCCCTGGGTTCAGGGAAGTTCCAAAGTTAAGGAGCATAAACAGAAAAAGCCCTGTCACCCATAGATTTTAAGCGTGTTTGTGGAATAGTTAACAAATTACACTCTGAGGAGCGTAGTCTGGGATTTGGCGTGTAAGGTGTTACAACCCGCTATCTTGGGACGGGAAGTTTTTGTGTGCTGTGACATTTTGTGTGCAGGTTCAAACTCCCTCCCAGACTTTCCAGCTTGCCCTAGCCTGCCTTGCTCCCGCCTCCCAGGATGACCTCACTGATTGGCGGCCATTTTTAAAGAGGAAGACGGAGTGAGAATGTGTAGGATGTTGGAGGTGGTTTTATGTGTTTGGAGATTGTGGTTGATTGTATGCTATTTTCTGACTGCTGTTTTGGTGTTTGACTTCGACTTTGGTTGTCCCTAAATCGGTTATTGTGCATTCTCTTCACTTTTGTATATATGTTCACTTGGTTCACTGGCAGTAGGGGTGTGGCTGCCATTTCTTTTGGGAGAGGGTTCCTTTTGTCTCTGTTTCTTTGCTTAGGTAGTTAGGGAAGTATTCTTGTATTTTTCTTTCCTTTCCTTTTAGGTAAGCTAACTACCTAATAATAGAATCCTTTTGTTTATTATTTTGGCCTTGACCAGCCCGAAGATATGCCTGGTTTGGTTAATTTGTACAATTATATGTATATATTGTCTGTTACAATATACCACAACCTTTTTCACACAACCTTGTTTGTGTTGTTATTCCTGTCTTCCCTTATTTAAAGATCAACCCAATTGAATCTCAAGCTGGTTATTCTGTGCGGCCTAACCTAGACTGGGCCGTAACAAAGGGATTAATAAACTAGGTAAGTACTGAGGAGCCAAGCCATGTAATGCCTTGTATGTCAACCTCATGATCTTAAAATGGACACAGAACCTGACCGGGAGCCAGTGCAAGGACTCCAGAACAGGAGTAATATGTTCAAATTTCCTGGTTCCCGTCAGGATCCTGGCAGCAGAGTTTTATACATATTGCAGTTTGTGGATTTAGAAGCACCGGCTAAAACGGCATTACAGTGATCCAGCCGAGTGACAACAAATGAGTAGCAGCTTTTCAGCGACAGAGAAGTTTAGCATTGTTTGCAATCTAGCTAAATTTCTCAGGTGAAAAAAGGATGTTTTAACAGTGCTCTGAACAAAAGAATCAAATGTGAGGCTGGTATTGAAAATTACTCCAAGGTTCCTCATCTTACTTTGGGTCTCTAGAACAGAGCCATCAACAAACAGACAGTGGACCAGCTTCGAGAATTTGACGACGGGAGCCTATAAGCATAACTTCGGTTTTCCCGCTGTTCAGGCACAGAAAGTTATTATTCATCCATGTTTTTATCTCAGAAATACATTCAGAAAGAAAAACAAACATCAAGGTTTTCACCAAATTTTGAGTGAATGTAGATTTGGGTATCGTCAGCATAAAAGTGATAATGGAGGCCGAGCGATCACAGCAGATGCCCAAATGGAGATAGATAGATATTGAAAAGTAAAGGGCCTAAAACTGAACCCTGAGGAACACCAGTGAGCACAGAGCTAGAGTTAGACCTGTAACCACCCATAGAAATAAACTGGGAGCGGTCAGTAAAATAGGACTCAACCAGCTTAAAACTATCCCGGACACACCAAAAACACTTTCAAGGCAGGTAAGTAAAAGACCATGATCCACAGTATCGAAAGCAGCTCCAAGATCAAGAAGAATAAGAATGGAAGTAGCTCCAGAATCAGAGGCCATCAACAAGTCATTGGTAACTTTGACCAACGACGTTTCAGTGCTGTGAAATTTACGAACACCTCACTGAAGGGGTTCAAAGAGGTTATTAATTGCAAGATGATTACATAGTCGAGAGGCAACAACACGCTCAAGTATTTTTGCCAAAAACGGAAGATTTGAGATGTTAAATATTTGAAAATTGTTAAAATCATCCACGGCCGCATTTTCTTTCTTTGGCACAGGTATAACAGCAGCAGTCTTTAGTACTGCTGGAACAACCCCAGTCTCCAGTGATTCATTTATAATGCTGAGGATAGCAGGATACCAAACATCGATGCACGATTTAAATAGGTTTGTGGGAATTGGATCCATCAAGCAAGTGGTAGATTTCATGCTGGACACCTCCCTTGTGAGAGCCTCGGAATCAAGCAGTGAGAAATGAGTGAAAGAAACACCAGTGAACCCAGAGTCAGGTGTGACAGGAATTTCTTTGCAAACATTATCAATCTTAGAATTAAAAAACTGTAGAAAAGAATCACAGAGCTGCTGAGAAACAGGAAAGGTGGTAACAGCATTAACTTGAAGCAATCTGTTTATGGTTTGGAACAAGTGTCAGGGATTATTTTGATTATTTACAATAGCCTGAGAGAAGTAAGATGATCTTTCCGTCTCGATTAATGCTCGGCAATCACCAAGAAGATCCGTCCACGCTTGATAGTAGACATTCAGTCCAGTAAGGCGCCATTTATGCTCCATTTTCCGACAAGCAGCCTTTCTAGAGTGCAGGTTGTAATTATACCAGGGAGCAGAGCGGGAGAATGTGACCTTAGGGGAGCAAAAGAGTCTAGATTAGCAGCAAGAGCAGAATTTATCTGCAGAACTTTCTCTTCCAGCGATGAGGGATGCAGATCGGTTAAGGTGGAAACAACAGAATTGGAGAAAACTGTCTGATCAATAGACTGGAGAAGTCTGATCAATAGACTGGAGAAGTCTGAGAAGTCTGATCAATAGACTGGAGAAGTCTGAGAAGTCTGATCAGTAGACTGGGTGAGTCTGAGAAGTCTGATCAATAGACTGGAGAAGTCTGATCAATAGACTGGAGAAGTCTGAGAAGTCTGATCAATAGACTTCCACCAAGGTTACTGTTCGGATGGTCGGCTCACTTGGATGATACAGTTCCAGATTAAAAAAGACCGCTGAATGATCAGACAGTCCAATGTCATCAGATGAAAACTGCGATACAAACGAGCCGATTGCGATCACGAGATCCAGGGTGTGGCCCTTGTTATGAGTCGGGTCAGTTACAAACTGTGTGAAGCTAAAACAATCAAATAGCGACAGAAATTCCTTGACCTCCCCAGAGTCACTACAGTCCACATGAATGTTAAGATCTCCCACAATTACAATTCTGTCAAACTTCATTCTCAACATTGACAGGAAGTCAGCAAAGTCTGACATAAAAGCTGCATGTGTATTAGCCTTACGTGGCTTATAGACTGTAGCGATGACGGTGGATATAGGAGCAGAAATACTCAAGACCAGGCATTCACATGATGAAAACTGGGGAACGGACACAGAGCTTGTGTTGAACTTCAGGTTGTAAACCACAATAATGCCTCCGCCTCTGCCAGATAGCCTCGGGAGGTCAAATACTCCAAAGCCCGCTGGAGTGATCTGGTTAAACAGGAGCCCATCATTTTCTTTATGCCAGATTTCAGTTAAAAGCAACAAGTCCAGCTTTTTATCTGTAAGAAAATCCGATAAAAGCAGTGCCTTGTTATTCACGGACCTCGCACTGAATAATGCGGCGTAAGCCTGGCTCTGAAGCGGAGACGACGGTGGTTTAATCTCCACGCGGGGAACCGATATTAAATTACTGTGATCAACACCAGTATGAAACAGTTTGTTGGTCTTACGTCGACAGGTAGGGACAAAGATGTTAGGAGAGGATGAGACAGCAAAACCGTGCCTCAAACAACGATGGATATATGGTTTAGGATGTAGCAATCCAGAGTCTCGACAGATTCTGTAAGAGTCTTTGGCTAGGCAATAAAAGCTCTGTTTTAACTTCAGAATCTGGAGTGTAGTGTACCTTAAGGCCATGGTCATTGAGTGCACACTCACAAGGCCAAGGCGTTGAAACTCTGAAGTGCACTGTGAGCACAAAGTCGTATAATACATACACGCAGCCAAACCGAGGCATTGATTCCCCATTGCACGCTGCAGGTTATTCCAGGTGGGACACAGAAATAAAAACAATAGTCCAAAGTATATAAAATGGCACCACCACATCGCAATCATAATGGCACTAAAAACAATGTAACTTAAAAAACTCGCAGTTATTTAAAACACTATGACTTAAAATAACAAACAAACAAACAAAAAAAAAAACAGTAATAGAAGCGGCAGCAACATGCGCCAGCATACCCTGTCACCAGAACCGGAAGTGATCAAGTTGTGGTCTGATCTGCCCAGAGGGGGAAGGGCGGTGGAGCTGTATGTTCCCTTCACATTGGCATACAGCTGGTCCAAGATTACATTTTCCCTTGTTTTGCATTTTACATACTGTGTGAAGTTTGTAAGGGTTTTAGAGAGGGCGACATGGTTGAAGCACATTTACATTTATTAATTTAGCAGACACTTTTATCCAAAGCAATTTACAAATGAGAAAATACAAGCAAATTAAGGCCCCGTTAATTATCATGAGTGAGTTTGGGTGTGTCTGACGTTTTGCAGTGGTGGAGTGGATGATGTCACAGGTGCGTGCTGCTACTGCCAATGGTGGAATGTACACAGTCACAATAATGGCATGAGAGAACTGCCTGGGCAAGTTCTATGGTCTCAGTCCTACAGCCAGTAGCTTTAGATCTGGAGTACACATGCTCTCCTTCACTGTTATGTGCCCAGCATTGCACCATTTTGAGGTGACAAAGATGGATATACCTCCTCCCTTCTTTTTACCACTATGTTTTCCTCTGTCTGCTCACACTAGTGTGAGGCCAGCTAGCTCGACCAAAGAATCAGGAATGTTCCCTGTTAGCCATGTCTCCGTGAAGCACAACAAACTGGCCTCCTTGTACTCGCGCTGGCTACTCGTCAGTGCTTCAATCTCATCTGACTTGTTGGCCAGTGATCTTACATTCCCCATAACAAATGATGGAAAGCAAGGTTCGAGTCTCCTTTTTCCTGGTGCAAAGTGCTATGTTTGGTAGAAATCCAACTCTGCTCATCACCCATGACCCTGTCACCGGTTCACCGGTTGTTCTTCCTTGGACCACTTTTGGTAGGTACTAACCACTGCATAGCCATCACAATTTGGCCCTTGTAAAACTCACTCAGATCCTTACGCTTGCCCATTTATCCTGCTTCCAACATATCAACTTCAAGAAGTGACTGCTCACACACGGCCTAATATATCCCGCCCCTCAACAGGTGCCATACAAGATAAACAATGTTATTCACTTTACCTGCCCACGGTTTAAACATTATGTCTGATCTGTGTATAAAATAGCTCCGATTAGTTCATAGTGTTAATGTCTTCATTATTAATTAAAAGGAAATGGTAGAAAATCTAAAAAATAATTAGCATGATGGTCTACAAACATTTCACTGGTTGTTGATGTCATTTCGTCTTTTAATTAACCCAAATATGCTGAAACAATTCAATGTGGCCCTCAGAAAGTTGCGTTTTTGCCTGTGTTTCAGTTAAACTGTCAACTTATTTGTCCCAAACAATGCAAAGGAACTCTTGAAATCTGAGTTAAGTGGATTTCAGCTTAACTATCCAGGAATCAGCCATTTCAGAATCCTGCTTCATGGACCCGTTGGGGCTGGGAGATCCTGCTTTATAAACTCCACGGAGAGCGTATTCAAAGGAAGAATTGTAGTCAAACAGAGGAAGTGACATCTGCTGGAGAGAGCTGCACAAAAACAATAAGAGCTGATACAGTGGTGTGCACATGATATTATTCTCATTACATTTCTGTAATAATGAGAATACGACAACAAATAAATCAACCATCCAACCAAAAATATGACACACACTCACATTTTTTATATATATAAGGCTGATGAAAAATTAGCAAATGATTAACCCACTAACCCCGTAAGGCCGAAAACCCGACTTGACAGTCTTTGACCTATTCCGGTAAGGACGATATACCGGCTTGGTCATCTATGCCAAGTACCCGTAAGGCCGATATAGCGGCTTTACAGTGTAAACGTTATCCCCGTAAGGCCAGTATACCGGCATTACTCTGCTGTGATACCTTACTTATTTAATTATTATTTTTGGACCCGGAAGGTTGATGACGTCATTATGCTGAAGATTACGCTGAATAAGCGTGAATGTAGTTGATGAACTTATGGTGTAATAGTAGAAGTTAACTAAAAATGCTCGTATGGTACTTCTAAATGAGTATAAGGATTTTAGTGAGCATTTTTTGTCATTTCTCTAGTTAAGAATTGTGCTCCAAGTGGAGTAAAAACACTGAACTTCTTCAATTTCAATGTAATATAATAATAAATAAAATAAAAAATAAAAATAAATACATTATTATAAGTTGTTTCAAGGCCTAAAAATGTTAAAATTAAAATGTTGATTTTGGGGCCAATTTTGGCCCGGGAACTCAGGGTTGGCATGCTGTTTCTATGGGGAATATAGGGTTGTAGGACATAATACCGTGGGAACTAAGGGGTAAGAGGGTTAATAATGAATTTCCGTACACATCCAACCAAAAATATCACACACACAAACACATGGCGTGGTGGTGGAAAAAATAAGCAAATAATGAATTTCCGTACACATCCAACCAAAAATATGACACATTTTTCCACATTATTTAACAGGATTTTAAGTGTTGTGTACTTAATTACCATAATTCTGAACACAAGTTTTTAAGTTGACAATCATTTTAAAATGACGTTGCTCCAGTTACATTTTCTCCAGTAGAATACAGAATTTTAAACCAGGAGAAATGACTAACTTGAAGTATAACAATAGTAACTAAAATCCGGTGTAGTTTACAATACAAATCTCATACTCAACATCTTTGCAGGTTTTATAGACATTAAAGCACTGAACGAAATGAGCAATATAGACAAAAAAGAAACACTCTGCGTCTACTACTTTTATCTCTCTCATAGAACTATCCACAGTCCAAAGGCTGCTAATTCTGCTCAAAGAGCAAACTGACTACAATGGAGCTAGAAGGCTATATGCACAGCAAAATCACCAATGTTGATTAAACACCCACAGTGTTGAATTCACACCCTACAGTGTTTATATGAGTCCATTGGACTCAAACACTCTGGGTGTCAATTCAACACTAGGGATTTTATTAAACTTGCCAAATGTATCATGTACCACTGAAATGATGAAATGAGTCAATGGGGCATGCCACTTGAGAATAATCCAGTGACCAGTATGAGGGAGTGAGAGCGATGACAAAATTTAACACACCTGCTCCCCATTCACAAATGCGACCTTGTAACACTAATAAGTCACATGACACCGGGGAGGGAAAATGGCTAACTGGGCCCAAATTGGACATTTTCACTTAGGGGTGTACTCACTTTTGGCGCCAGCAGTTTAGACATTAATGTCTGTATGTTGGGTTATTTTGAGGGGACAGCAAATTTACACTGTTACACAAGCTGTACACTCACTACTTCACATTGTAGCACAGTGTCATTTCTTCAGTGTTGTCACATGAAAAGATATCATCAAATATTTACAAAAATGTGAGGGGTGTACTCACTTTTGTGAGATCTCCGTCGTTATATATCTTAGTTTTGAAGCTGTGATCTAAGAAACATCAATATCGCTGCCGTCGCAGAGGCGAAGTTCCTGGAACTTCTTATAAGAAATTGCTCCATGTAATACTTCTCTCAATGTAATACACACATTTCTTAAATCATTGACTCCCTTCCATACAGACAGCAATATACAATGACTTTAGATAATTCTAATTCTAAATCATTCACTCCCATCCATAGAGAGCAATACACGATGACTTCATAAAATTCTAATTCTAAATCATTCACTCCCTTCCATAGAGAGCAATACACGATGACTTCATAAAATTCTAATTCTAAATCATTCACTCCCTTCCATAGAGAGCAATACACGATGACTTCATAAAATTCTAATTCTAATTCTAAATTCTTGAAGATTCCTACCGGTCAGTGGTAAGGCTTCATTGGTCTTCACTCTGCACTAAAGGGCAAATTGCCTGTGTGTTAACACTTACTTCAGGGTGAAACTTTTCCACGAACGTCCTCCGGTTTGCTTGTTGTCCAGAAAACCTGAAGGACTCACGCAGCCCAGCCAGGAGACGCCAAATTGTCGTGAACATTAGACAACACTCGCAGACTCGTCCTCTGAAGGTAAAAAGGTTTCTTACAGAAAGATGGTTAATACAGGATAGAATAAAGCAGGAGAGAATAATGAGAGCGCTCTGAAGCGCTTGTACTAAAGCACTACTATAGATATGAAACGCAGAGCATGACATAAATCTGTGTACCGATAAGAAGCAGTTTGAGGCAGCTCAAACAGGCTTTGTTTTAGGATCTTGGACAGACGAACCTTGAACAGAAGAACACATATTAGGATTACAGTTCTTCCTAAATGGAGAAGGGTACCAAGTATGCATCGCTAAAATAAGAGTAATGTAATATTCTGTCTTTATGGAATATATTCGATTATGTTATGTTACTTTAGTTACAGTTAGAATAAGACAAAGATTTCACTCCCTTTCAGAGTTAATACACCGTAAATGTAAAACACTGACCAGGATGTCTCACATGTCAGTCTCAGTCCTCAGTCCTTCAGTCCAGCAGATCAGCTGTTTATTAATCAGATTTGAAAATCAGCAAAATTAGCAAGTTAGCCAAGTTCTTTTGTCTGTGGTTTGAAATGGTGCCTTGCTTTTCGTGCTGTCACCATTAATTACAGATTTAAGTGCGTTTTAATAACCTTTTGCAGCACAAAACATAACATCTAAAAATATGTAATATTGTATTAGAGATGTCTGAATGAAACAACAGATTGTTTACTTTTGAGGCCGTTGTCATTATTTGCATGATTATTAATTTCTGTATTATATAAATAAACTGTACCTGAGGTGTTAAAACTCTACATTAATATAAGACATTAATATAAGACCACTACTATAAAACTGCACAACAGCAGCTGATGTAAACACACAGGGCGTGCACCCGGAAATCACCGGACTTCCTGTAAAGAGTAAGCTCATGTTTAAGGGTGTAAAAATAACCGTAAAAACTTTCAGTTTCAGTTTACAGTAAATCATGCTCTTTCAAGAAAGGGGGTGTGTGTGTGTGTGTGTGTGTGCGCATCTGTGTGTGTGTGTGTGTGTGTGTGTGTGTGTGTCCTGTTATTATAGTTTAGAATCATCTGGTTTGTGTTTCTGTCGCTGTCACGTTCCTACTGCACTCTGGACTTTTCATATTCCATTAAATTAATAATTATAATGACGTTTGGACCTACTTATTTTTTAAGATTTATACCATTACACTAAACATGTTTTGACAGATACAAATAACACAAACACGAGTAATGTACAATACTGTTTCATAGTTCATACATAAATATGCAGGACTAAAACATCCAAAGAACGAATCATTTTTCATTAAAAACCAAGGTTAGGCTAGGCCTTGGGAAATAAACTTAAGGAAGAACACCTCCAAAGAGGGGGAAACAAAGGGTTACGCCACACTGGGCTTGAACCTGAGGCTGGAGGATGGAGAGACCAACGTGCAGCGCAGTGAACTACCAACCCTGCACAAACAGACCATGGAGTGGGCCTAGCCAAACGCTCACGAGGAGTAAACTGAAATAAAAGGACTGAAAAATAAGAGGACCGACTTACAAAGGAAATAAGTAAACTGAAGCCTTTTTTTGTTTTTGTTTTTTCTAAGCAAGGTGTTATGCCACGGCGAATTCGCGGCTACACCGCCGACAAGAACTACACTTCCCGTCCACGCCTGCGCTCGAGTTCGAGCTGGACATTGTAAGTTATCACGGACTTCTCACACGATGATTTCTGCGTCTCCCTGCTGCTGCCCTGCCCGCGCTTGTCTCCTCGCAAGGTAACGTGACACAAGGAACTGGAGAAAATCAGAGGAACCCCAAATGACAAGGTCCAAGAGGTTTGGTCTGACACAGCGGATTAGCCTCAGTAGAGCACTCAACAAGGAGAACTCCAAGACTAAACGTTTGATTAACGTTGCCACTAATCACTGAGGAGAACAAACTATTTTTTTTTTTTTTTTTAACGTCACCAGCACTACAAATATCTTTAATTTTTTTTTAAATGTATTTACAATTTAAACTTCTGCTATGAGATATGCTATGTTCCACGGGCAACAATCCAGTATCTACAATTTAATGTTAATATTATTTACCCCACAGTGGTACTGAATGCTCGATTGGTCAGAAGGTATTAATGAATCTTTTATAACAGGAACTCTGACAGTAGTTCCAGCCACAAGATAAAACACAGGTTTATATTAATGAGAGTCATTCTAATTCTTCACTATTTCTAGAGTAACAACTTACAGAGTAACAAAATACAGAGACTTTTACATTTTTCCCTTGTGTTTTATTTCTTTCATAATATTTATGGTCTTCAGCATCAGTCGTTATATGTTTGTATTTTTGTAGATGGAGACGTGCAGGAATCTGCTGGGTATTCCAGTGAACCACATCTTCCCTGTTAAAAACTACCATGAGGAGATGGACACAGACGATGACATGGATGCTGTGATTCTCAAAGCACTGGATCAGATCGTGAGCGTCGCCTGTGACGCACTGAGAAAAAAGACATCTCTGACCTCTGGTGAAAAATCTGAGTAAGGACTCGGATCCCAAACGCCTCAGTGGCATTAGTGCAACACAGAGTGCTTTACAAAGCATTAAAAACACATTAGGATTACAGTTATTCCTAAATGGAGAAGGGTACCAAGTATGCATCGCTAAAATAAGAGTAATGTAATATTCTGTCTTTATGGAATATATTCGATTATGTTATGTTACTTTAGTTACAGTTAGTATAAGACAAAGATTTCACTCCCTTTCAGAGTTAATACACCGTAAATGTAAGACTCTGACCAGGATGTCTCACATGTCAGTCTCAGTCTCAGTCCTTCAGTCCAGCAGATCAGCTGTTTATAAATCAGATTTGAAAATCAGCAGAATTATCATGTTAGCCAAGTTCTTTGGTCTGTGGTTTGAAATGGTGCCTTGCTTTTCGTGCTGTCGCCATTAATTACAGATTTAAGTGCATTTTAATAACCTTTTGCAGCACAAAACATAACATCTAAAAATATGTAATATTGTATTAGAGATGTCTGAATGAAACAACAGATTGTTTACTTTTGAGGCCGTTGTCATTATTTGCATGATTATTAATTTCTGTATTATATAAATAAACTGTACCTGAGGTGTTAAAACGCTACATTAATATAAGACATTAATATAAGACCACTACTATAAAACTGCACAACAGCAGCTGATGTAAACACACAGGGCGTGCACCCGGAAATCACCGGACTTCGTGTAAAGAGTAAGCTCATGTTTAAGGGTGTAAAAATAACCGTAAAAACTTTCAGTTTCAGTTTACAGTAAATCATGCTCTTTCAAGAAAGGGGTGTGTGTGTGCGCGCATCTGTGTGTGCGCGCATCTGTGTGTGCGCGCATCTGTGTGGGTGTGTGTGTATGTGGGTGTGTGTGTGTGCGTGTGTGTGTGTGTGCGTGTCCTGTTATTATAGTTTAGAATCATCTCGAAATGTTTTTTTTTTATATATATATATATATATTGGCCCAATTATTCCCCAAAAACATACCACTGTGTCTGATTTGGTCCGAAGGTGTTGATTGTTTTTCTATAACAGCAGCCCTGACTGTAGTTCTGACTGCAAAACAAATCACAAGTTTAGATTAATCCGTTCATTCTAATAGTTTCTATAGTAACAACTCACACAGGGACTTTTATTTGTTCTCTGGAAGGAGTCTCCAGTTTCAACACTTTGTAACAGTCAGAGGTAAAGCTGCAACAGAGTTTTCTGATCTTCAGGACAGAGGAGATTATGATTAGTGGTTTCTCAGTAACACGACAAGCTGTGATTTTTATCTTATTAACATCAGGGGAGAAAATAAAGAGAGAGACTCGTAAGAGAAACTGTTAATTAATTTATTAAAGTTAAAACTTTAATTAATAAAAATTGTAATCAGTGAGAAATGACTGTGATAAGAATTAAACACTGCAGGACGTGCTGTTATAGGAAAATCATCTTCATATCATATTAGAATTCCTGTTTTAGTCTTATTGTAGATAATAAACTGTTCATCCTATTGTACAGATTTGCCTCAAGTTATCATCATGACAAAAGTGGATGAAGCCTGTCCACTGGTTAAACAGGACCTAAGAAAGGTCTACACCAGCAAGAAGATCAAAGAAAAGGTAATTGTGTAATAAAATGGTGTATATTAGGATTGTAACTGATTACAATATTGGGATTGAACAGATATGTTCTCAATGAATGTAAATACTGATATGAATAGAAGGAACTTCTATTTATTTGGCTCTTTTTTTAATTTTTAAAAACCGATTTTTACAATTTATCGGTTAAATAAATTGTTTGATTCATTGTTTTTTCTATATATTTTCAGATGCAGGAGTGTAGTAATCTGCTGGGTATTCCACTGAGCAACATCTTCCCTGTGAAGAACTACCACGAGGAGGTGGATAAGAACGATGACATGGATGTTCTGATCCTCAAGGCGCTCGATCAGATCGTGAATCTCGCCAACGATGCTCTGGAAAACCAAAACCCTAGTGAGAAATCTGAGTGAAGGCTTTTTTTTGTTCTTTTCCACCCCTGCACCAGTGCAGAGTATTTGACAGTGAAAAGACATGAAATTGTGTCTAAAGTACATTATTAAAGTAAAGCTAATTTCTTCTACTGTAATCATAACTGGTTTGTGTTTCTGTCGCTGTCACGTTCCTACTGCACTCTGGACTTTTTATATTCCATTAAATTAATAAATATAATGATGTTTGGTCCTACTTATTTTTTAAGATTTATACCATTACACTAAACATGTTTTGACAGATACAAATAACACAAACACGAGTAATGTACAATACTGTTTCATAGTTCATACATAAATATGCAGGACTAAAACATCCAAAGAACGAATCCTCTTTCATTAACTACCAAGGAACACTGACTAACTACTCTCTCAGTAATTAGGGCTAGGCCTCGGGAAATAAACTTAAGGAAGAACACCTCCAAAGAGGGGGAAACAAAGGGTTACACCACACTGGACTTGAACCTGAGGCTGGAGGATTGAGAGACCAACGTGCAGCGTAGTGAACTACCAACCCTGCACAAACAGACCATGGAGTGGGCCTAGCCAAACGCTCACGAGGAGTAAACTGAAAAATAAAGTCAGAGAGGACCGACTTACAAAGGAAATAAGTAAACAAGTTTTTTTTAAAGCAAGGAACTGGAGAAAACCAGAGGAACCCCAAGAGACAAGGTCCAAGAGGTTTGGTCTGACACAGCGAGAAAGCTTCAGAGAGACGGGAAACCTGAGAGATAAACTCGAGAGTGTTTACAAAATTACCGGCTTATCCTCAATACAGCACTCAACAAGGAGAACTCAAGACTAAACATTTGATTAACATGTAAGAAGCCCTTCAAGCCCTTCAGGATAGTCACAGGTGGAGCTGGTTGCTACTCATCACTGAGGGGACAAACAAAAATTGGTTGGTTTTTTTTACATGTCACCAGCACAAATTCTACAAATATACTTTTATTTAATAAAACAATGTATTTACAATTGAAACATCTGCTATGAGATGTTCCACTGGCAACAATCCAGTACCTACAATTTAATGTTAATATTATTTACCCCACAGTGGTACTGAATGTTCGATTGGTCAGAAGGTATTAATGAATCTTTTATAACAGGAACTCTGACAGTAGTTCCAGCCACAAGATAAACCACCAGTTTATATTAATGAGACTCAATCTAATTCTTCACTATTTCTATAGTAACAACTTACAGAGTAACAAAAATACAGAGACTTTTGTGGTGGACTCTTCACATTCAGTAATGTCAGGGATTTCCCCCGAGCCGGAGAGCTCAGCGCACATAAGTGACTCGTTTCATGTAAGTCATCAAGCGTGTTTACATTGCCAGACATCGAGTTGAAGAAAGAAGCCTCCTGAGAGAAGCTCTTGGTCTGTGAGACAAAAATTCCTTTCAAGAGGAAGTGGATAATAATACATGCACTCTCAGTGATAACTCACTTAGACAAGCATCCCTGATATACAGCCAGGATTGAGGTTCTAGATCCTGTAGCAAATTCTCCTGTGTTATTTGACCCAATGTGTGGAGTTTAGCTGTCAGATAAGGAGTGTCTTGAGTGTCATTTTTACTCTGTGAAGGTCGTGTCTGAATGACGTATGACATTATGAGGCTTGCGGATATATAGTCTTTCAAATGGGAAGTACCCCATCGAGGCTTGTGGGACCTCTCTGAATGCAAACCACTTATCCCAAATCCGAGCATCTCTAATAATTCGTACAAAGTGTAGGTGACACAATTTGCTTAACCCGCTGGAAGTAACAGAAAGCGATGCCCTCCTGCATTATAATGGCCTGACAAGGTCGGTACCAATTCTTTTGAGGAAGACCTTGATCAATGGAAGGGGTGGACACACGATTCACCGGCTTAAATTGCAGTGCATGCCCGGCCAATAGCAAAGGATTACCTCTTATCCTGAATCAACAATCTTCGATGTGCTCTTGGTGTCATTTTGACTGGGCGTCCAATTCATGGTAGAGTAGCAACAGTCCCAAAGTGTAAGGGAAAGGAAAGGGTGCCAATCCATTGCAGGGCACAATCCCACACACACGTTCATACACTATGGACACCTTGGACATGCTAATCAGCCTGCTATGCATGTCTTTGGAAGGGGGGAGGAAACCGGAGTACCTGGAGGAACCCTCACAGCACGGGGAGAAAACATGCAAACTGTGCACACACAGGGCAGCGGTGGGAATGGAACCCCTGACCCTGGAGGTGTGAGGCGAACATGCTAGTCAGTACATTCTGAATTAAATATTAAAATGAAAAATAAAAATAAAGCTATTTATCTTTATAGCACAAGCGTGAATCATTCGAGGGTGCAGTACACTTTAATTTAACAACCGGTTAATTAGCAAAAAATTATTCATATGCTTGTTTCACTTATCAAGGCCATCTTCTGTGTGAACATTTGACTGCAATACGTTTGACAGCCCTCACACAATTTTAATATTACTTATCACTATAATAAATTGTCTATTTGGTCATTTTTTCAGATGCAAGAGTGTAGTAAGCTGCTGGGTATTCCAGTTAACCACATCTTTCCTGTGAAGCTCTACCACGAGGAGATGGACACGAATGATGACATAGATGTCCTGATCCTCAAGGCACTTGAACAGATTGTGAGCCTTGCTATTGATGCCCTGAAAAACCAAACCTCAAACCGATCTGGGACAAACTGCTGTAATTGTTCTTTTTGCTTATAATAAATATCCCATAATGTAACGTGGTAACATGCTAGGGAAACCAGTACATGTTTAAGATAATTTCAGGAACTGCTCATAGAAGTGATTAAGTATCATCATTATTAGGCGTCTTTAATCTGTATCCACAATGAGAGGGGACTCGCACCGTATTTTAGCTAAGGTCTGCAATCTCACTGCTTCCTAATTAACCGGACCTGTGGCTAGGCTATTCATAGCTAACTTACATCCTTAACCACATTACTAGCAGTACTGACCACAAAGACCTCAGTACTCCTCAAACTGTGTGTGTACAAACAGCTATTTGCTCATATTTAGCTTGCGCAAATTAAACAACTAGTATAAACATCAAGTGTGAACAGATCTTTTTTTTTTATCTAGCCTTCTTAGCAAGTGAAGGGTCCAATATGCTGTCCAGTACCATGTTGTGGTTGCCCGTAAATCTAATTGATTAGGCTACAAAGTGGTAGCTAACATCATTTATCAATGTAATTTTATTAGCATACTAGCTAAATTAGCTATTTAAATGTTTTAACACAGACTAAGAAAATCAAGATCATGTTTATGATCATTTTATCCTTTGTGTGTGTGTGTGTGTGTGTGTATGGGTGTGCGGGTGTGTGTGTGTGTGTGTGTGTGTGTGTGGTTGTGTGTGGTTGTGCCTCAACAGAAAGTCAGGAAGTCACTTGTATTGGATTTTGATTCATCTGAAAATAATCAGATGAATCAGTTCTCCAGGGACTGCTGTCTTGTGTGTGTTCTTTTTCAAATGAAATGCTAGCTTTCTTACTTTTTTACACAAGTCCTTGGGTTAGTGCTAGGTTTTTTTTGTTTTGTTTTGTTTTGTCTTTACAAGTTTTCCTTATCTGCCAAATAGAGAGGCTTTCTTTGTGCACACAGATGATGCTAGAAACTTTCGCAAAACTTACTTTCTTCTTCTTAGTCATTTTTGCAATTCCTTTTAACCAGCTGGTCCCAATGTTATTTATAGTGGCTATATGTAGTCAGTTACCTTCAATTTCATTCAGGTCCCCTGGCAGGGTAACCACAATGTGTGCAGTAGTTCATTAAATTAACTATGGATTAACTGTGTCAACCAGGTTAATCTTAAGTGTCCAAATACCTTATTATGACCAGTATTCAGTATCCTATCTATATATCTTATCTATATATCTATATATACTATCTATATATCCTATCTATATATGTTCCGTATACCTCGACTAGATGTGCTGTACATTTCAACTTTATTGTGCTTGGTCTTGTCAGCATTTCCACATATCTGCGTGTTCGTGATTCTGAAAAAAATGTTTACATATATTAAATTATCAAGATACAGTATCACTGGTAGTTACATATTTATACAACAAACCCATTTAAATGTGTTATTTATTTAGATTAAAAGAGAGGCCAATATGGGAACAAGTGTTTACAACTGCTATAATGTGAATGATAACTTGTTTTGTGGACATCTCACGATTAAACAATTCAACGTAACTACAAATGGATAAAATATGATGTTGGGTTTTTATTCATAAGAAATTGTAATAACGGCAAATTGCTGTTAAATACAGTACACTGTTGCTTTCAAGTGTGGCATTCGCATTTGGAATCTGTTGCTGTTAGCTCTCAATGGGAAGTCCAAAATGTTGTCACTGGCAGTGAAATATAACATCATTAGGCTGAAACAAACAAACAAACAAACAATGAAAACAAACCCAACAGAGAGATAGCAGAAACAGTAGGTGTGGCCAAATCAATTACTTGGTAGTTTCTTAAAAATGAAGAATGCACTGGTGAGCTCAGGAACACAAAAGACCATGGAAAACAACTGTGGTGGATAACAGAAGAATTCTTCCCCTGCTGAAAGAAGGAGTTTCCCTCCTTGTGAAGGAGACAAACTCCTTCACAACAGTTGGCCAGATCAAGAATATCCTCAAGGATGTAGGCATATCTGTGTCAAAGTCAACAATCAAGAGAAGACTTCACCAGACTAAATACCGAGGTTTTACCACAAGATGTTAAACACTGGTTTGCCAAAAACTTTTTTAAAAACACATCTAGAACAACATACTACGAACAGATGAGATGAAGATCAACTTGTACAACTTGATCAACTTGAATGATGCAAACGAGACGAGTATGAAGAAGGGAGAAGTTAAAGAATAAAGTACAGCACACACCTAAACTAAGGTTGACCTCAATCCACATTTCAATGTATATTTTTATATCGCTCATTACTACTCATCTTTTTCCATCTCACATTCCACATAGTCATTGGCAAAATTTAGAATATCTCTCAATGCCGTGAGGAGGAGCATGTCGATTACTAGATCTTGGGTGATGGATTCAGAGTAGTTCTTCACAGGGTAGATGGCGTTTAATGGGATGCCCATGTTATCATTGCATTTATCCACCTGAGGAAATAAAGATCAGCATGCATTATATGGAGAAATACAGAAGACTGCTGGAGACATGATTTAGTAAGGAATGGGAATGAGATCATTAAGATATGGGAATGAGATAAAGTCATGACCACTTAAATCTAACATGAACCTTGTGGGGACCTGGCAAAGGGTTCAAAGTGTGAAATGTTGCTGTAAATGGGGGTCTATTGCTTGTGCTAAAACATGCCAAGACACACACACACACACACACACACACACACACTAATTACCTTCTCTTTGATCTTCTTGCTGTAGTATATTTCATTTAAATCCTGGCTAACCGTCTCACAGGCTTTATCCACCTTGGTCATGACGATGACTTGAGGGATTCCTACAAAATCGAAATTAAATTCTTGAATACTCAAACAATGTTCATGCTTGGTTTCTTTTATTTTCTGCTCTAGCTAAACCCTGAACACTTACCAAGATAATTGTAGTTGGGAAAACAGACACTGGCGAGGAAACAAGTGTTTTTTTTTTCTATAACCTAACTTCATTTGTAGAGGGTCCACAGTATTAAACGTAACTATAAATAGGTAAAGACAGTGACATATTGTTACTGTAAAATGTTATTGTCTCAATAATAAGTGCTAATTCACAGCCACTTATAAATGGATTGATACATTTGTGGAATTGTTGATATGGTGAAGTTTCCTGTAAGGAGAATGTAAGGGTCAGGCCACACCGGCCCTGGCCAGCTGCTTCTCTGTATTTACTGACAACTGCCTCCACCTTATTTAAGGGCTGTTACAGGACATTGCTCCGCTGAGGACGTCGCTCTGCCTCCCTGTCCCGCAGTAAACACCACTACAGAACACAGTCTTGCTATGGATGTCACTCCATCTCCCTGCACCGCCTCGGACGTCACTATGCCTGACTCCACTTCAGATGTCATTCCTCCTTCCTACTCCACTGAGGACATCTCTCTGCTTCCCTGCTCCACTGCGGACATCGCTCCTCCTCTCTGCTTAGCAGTGTATTTTACTCCCAGAGCCAGATGGTCTTTGTGGGGCCTAATGCCCCAGTATAGTGATGGATGAGACGTTAAACTGAGGTCCTGATTCTCTGTGGTCATTAAAAATCCCACATTCCCCCACTGGCCCTTATCTATCATGGCCCCCTACTAATCTCCATCCCTGAATTGGCTACATCACTCTCCTCTCCACTAATAGCTGGTGTGTGGTGGGCGTTCTGGCACACTATGCCTGCCGTTGCATCATCCAGGTGGATGCTACACACTGGTGATTACTGAGAAGATTCCTGCATACTATGTAAAGCGCTTTGAGTGCCTAGAAAAGTGCTATATAAATGTAAGCAATTATTATTATTACTTATTAAATTATCATGATTAATTATTTATTCATTTAAAATGTATTACTACTATTATCTCTTGCTATTCAGAGGATGCCTCAACCCTCTCTTGCTTTGTGGAGAACGTCGCTCCCCCCTCTGGCCTTGTGATGGAAGTCGCTCCCCTTCTGCCTCCGAGGAGAATGTTGCTACCAAACTTCGCTCCTTAGAGTGGCAACATTACAGATGTTTAGTCGACTTTTATGGAAGGAGTGTCCAGTTTCAGTACTTTGCAACAGCCAGAGATAAAGTTGTAGGTAGAAATTTGACATTTAAGATTTTTTGGTAGCATGAAAAACCTCTAATTTTTCCTCTCGATTTAATTGAAAAAGACTTAAAAAAAAAAAAGAAGAAGAAGAAAAACAGGTTATTTATAGCTCCCATGATGTAAGTGAAAATAGGAACTAACTTGTTTCATGTATGTTCTCTAAACAGTTTTTATTTTTTTAAGTTTAATGTGTTCTTTCATTTTTTGATATTGGATATTGTATTTCATAATGTAAATATATATATACACAATTTTATATATATATATATATATATATATATATATATATATATATATATATATATATATATATATATGGTGTTTTTAATTGTTATAATGTTCTATTTTATCTGGGGGGTATCAATGTCTTATTGGCACCATTGCCCATGAAAAACCCATATCTGTTGACCACTACCCTACACAGATTTCCAGCTGGCTTTAGTAACACATATGGGTTAAAATAATAATCAGTAACGGGTTCGGGGCAAAGCTAGAGCAGAAAAAAAACTGAAATCATAATGAATCATATATTTTACCCAACAGGCTAGCACTCTCTCGAACGAGCCTCAATTCATCAAAGACCTTGCCGTCCATTCTTGAAACAGAGTCCGCAGACAGAATGCACACCAGACAGTGAACCTTATCACGCAAAGTTGGGTTCTTTTTGTATTTTGGGTCGTGATCGGTTATGGCTGCCCCAGGATTAAACTACAACATGAAAAAAAAAGTTAATTTTGAATTATAAAGATTAAATTAAAACCAGTTTAACCACAAGCGAGATTTTGCACGTTGTGCTCAGTAGAAAGATCCATCCATCCATCCATCTTCTACCGCTTACTCCTTTCTCAAGGTCGCGGGGATCCTGGATTCAATCCCAGGGAGCATCGGGCACAAGGCGAGCAGTAGAAAGATTTCATTTACTTATTTTTTAAGTCATCTTTACTTTACAGCATTTCTTTGCACAGTACTCTATACGTACTTACGATGTACTCATCTGAAATGTGTCCCAAAAATGCCTTGATGATGTCTTCATGTTTTATTCCTCCATCTGTCGATTCAATCCCCATGATGTCAACGATCTCCAGAGGATAACGCTCACCTCGGCCCTTCTTCAGCTTGTGTATGTTCATCTAAATTACGTTTAAACATGGTTAGACAAATCGTCTTTAACCTTTAATTGCCATAACAATTACTATAGGAGTGAGGAGGAGGATGCAGGTGTGTGAAATTCTAACCTACTGCAAACACTTGTCAGCATTATACCTATATACAATGACAAATTCATATTAAGTTAACGCATGCTCAAGAATAATGAGAACATAATAATGAGGAATAATGAGAACATAATAATGAGTTCTAGCAACCAAAAAAACAATGAAAACCACAAGGTTTTCACATTATCTCTGATTTTATTTTATGTTTTGCTTGAAAGCAAGAGCTTGTGTTTAAAGGCGGTGTACTAGATAGATAGATAGATCTCTACTCAACAGAATCTGGCAACCTCTGGTGTAGGTCACCTTTTAGACTCAAGTCCCCAGCTCTGAATACAATCCTTTGCGGATTTTGTTTACATACTGATTAGGACTCTGATAAAGAAAAAATGTGCCCAGACATAACCGGACATGAAGGAGTGGGAGAGGAGGTGTCTGAAATGGAGGACAAGGCTGAACATGATGCAGACTAGGAAAGATCTGTTGAGGGAGACCCAGGAGAACCATCTGTTCAGCAGAATGAGCTCTGCTGAAGTGGAAGGACATTTATAGGATATACTTTTAATAATTTAACCCTGTTTTGCAGCTGTGGAAATGATGGAACTTATTTATTCTAGTGACTTGGCCATTTTTCAGTGTCCACAATGAAACAAACTATTATTCTTAATTCAACGGTTATTATAAATATTAGTATCATGTGTACATCTCTGTACCTCGTAATTGGTTGTTACTTACTTTTTTTGTGAAGCTTTTTCCTGTAAGTGTGGAGTTTTCCAGAGCAATCATGGCGTTCCGGCCTGAGAGGACCCTCTGGACTGAGTTGATGAAGGATGATTTCCCAACTCCAGTCGGTCCATACAGCACAATTCTGAGGACCTCGGTGCTGGGCTTGAATTCTTTCACTTCGTGCAGTATTTCCTCTCTTTCACTGTCAGCAGAAAGAGTTTTGTAAGAAGACTAAAGTCATTCAAATATATATTTACATAATAGGCTGGCCAAGTAATTGCTTATGTAATGAAACGAATTGAACACAGATTCTTACCAGTCCATTTTTCTCCAAGGCTCCGGGAGCACTTAAAGCAAGAACAGTAATAAATGTTAGATATTTTTTTGATCACAGAATGATAGATTTGATCAGTATCCTCATCCTCCTGGCTAAAACAATATGGAGCTTACCCTTTGTTTTAAATATGATATTTTAAAGCACAGGATTTACATTTAAATGAAAGGTGAATTATAAATAAAAACATTCATTCATTCATTCTGCACCGGATCGTATCCCAAGCCTAATTCAGGGGCACTGGGCGCAACGTTTGGGAATACAAATATGCGAGGAAAAATATTACTAATAATAATACGGAGATGATATGTTTATTAGTATTAGCTTCATGACTCATTATTACCCCACATAAAACATACAAAAAAACCCCATTATGACCAGTTATATAGCTTACAGTATAGACTCATTTTTTTCTTATTATTTAATTTATTATTAAATTATTACACACAAAAAAGGGAAGAAAAGCACTTCAGTGTTTCTCAATCCTGGTCCTAAAGTACAACCGCCCTTTCTGCAATTTTTGGTGGTTTCTCTGCTCATAACCTACAAAGACATGACGCTCTATGATTTCTACAATGATTCCCAGCCCTTGTGATAACTATATTGCAATATATTGTATATAAATGATATGTTGTAAAAAAAAAAAAGTATATTGCTAAATATGAACCCTTCTGCCAATCTAAGTGTTTCTCATCACAACACAACACGCCTGGCGAGTCTTACCGGTTGGTTCAGGAACTGGCAAAAACAGATCTGAAACCAGAAAACCAGAAATAATGGTCACTTTATTTCCCCTAACTGGCTACATCCCAAACTGTGTACCAGTGCACTAAATGTCAAAATTGTACAAAAAATTAAAAAATGGTTAACATAATTTATTTTGATTTGATTTGTATGATTTCAGAAACATGCTCCAGGACCAGTTTTGTGAAACATTGATCTACTTCGTTCTGCTCTCATATCCCCCGTGTTAGTATTTAGTTTTATTTTTGAACTCAAATTCTTTGTCACAACAAAAAACAATTAAAAACCCAATCTTATTTGAAAGATAAAACTCACCTTGTGAGGAAGGAGATGGAGTGGATTGTCGATTTCCCATTTCTGTGTAATGGGAAGGCTACATAGGCGAAATAAAAAGAAAAACAATCAATATGTGACCGTTTGAAGTAAATCACATCTACTGAGAATACATTGTTCAAGATTTTAGCAACCTTTTACTCAGAAAGTGTACTTGTGAATTATATGTATAATTATATGTTCCTTTCGTTCAATATTGATATTGTGGAAAAAATAAAAAGACTCAATTACCTTGGAAGGTCGTGCTGCTCTTGAGCGTTGTGTTTAACTATAGCTGGTCGTGATGATTTCAAATCTGTATAGAGTATGCCCACATCTGCTAAATAAAGTTTCGCTTTCTCATATTTCTTATATAGTGTATAGGGGCAGGCCCAGACTGACCAATTGTGAGATTTCCAAAGAAATCTTGGTCGTCTTGTTTGTTCTGCCGACTACGCTGGCGTTTTAAGGCCATTGTTTGAAAAAGAAATACAAATATTCTGTCTAAAATTTTAGAATAATACTATAAGATAATATTACTATGAAAAAATGTTATATATAACATTCATGTGTTAAATAAAAGGAAAGTGATGATTTAGAAGTTATTGTTTCTTTTGTTGAAGCCAGTTGTAACCTTTAACAGCCAGTTGTAACCTTTAAGATTATCAATGGGTATCTGTGCACCATTTAAAGAGATGGAGTAGTGATGTAGATGAATGATCAATCCAGAAGGACAGGAACTCCGGCATCCCAGTACATTGTGGCATATAGGCTCGTACGATACGGTAAGCTTAAGCCTCATGACGAGTCAATATTTCACTTTCAGAAACACTGGTTTTCTTCCTACTCGCCAATTTGCATTTGGTAACGCCTACGAAACTCCATAAAAGGCCAAGCTCACTGTTAAAATGATGAGCAAATGGCAATAATAGAGATCTCAGAGGGAGTAAAAGTTATTTTGACTCATGCCTTTCTATAACAACATCAAAGTAGCTGAAAAGGACAAAATCCAGAGCATGTTCGTCTCACGCCTACAGGGTTCGGGGTTCGATATCCGCCACGGCCCTGTGTGTGCAGCGTTTCCATGTTCTCCCTGTGCTGTGAGGGTTTCCTCCAGATACTGGAGAATGGGAAACCCTCCAGGCTGGGGTTTAATCTCCCAGCCCAAAGACATGCATTGTAGGCTGTATTGACATGTCCGTAGGTGTGAATGTGATCGTGCCCTGCAATGGATTGGCACCCCATCCAGGGATAGGCTCCAGGTTCCCCATGACCCAGTAGCTTAAGCCGTATAGAAAATGGATGGCTGGATGGATAAAGTGAGGTTAAAAGAGAATGGTTTAACATTAAATAAGAGAAAAGAAAATCTACTGTGTTCAGTCACTAACGGCAATTGTTTGCCCACATGTGCGCTTCTCTGTCTTTCATTTTAAACCTCTTCGTGATGATATTTATACACACACCAAAAAAAAATTAATTGCGATATTTCACAGACAATTTCTCAAATTGTCTGATCTGTGTTTGAGAGATAAATGATTGAATTTGTAAATACGTAAACACTTAGTTTAGGCTGCTGTAAAATTTTATGCTGACAAAGTCCAGATGGTGGACTCCTCAGGTGATAATACGAAACAGGTGCTTTAGGTTTAAACTGAAAATGAATAACGTGCTAACCAGTTGGCTACCTGCTTTCAGAGGAAAACAGAGAAGTACGTTAGCGTGACCATGGTTTCTTATAGCAGCTGGTAGCCAATAAAATGTTGATTAAACCAACTAAGGGGTGAGTTAATTTGATGGTAATATATGGAGGAGTTCTAATACTGACTTGTTCGCATTTTATAAACAATATTTCATGAAAGTTCCATCGCCTCATTCAGTATGTTTACATGGACAACAATAATCCGATATTAACCCGATTAAGACGAAACTCTGATTAAGAAACTAGCATGTAAACAGCAATTTTTACTTACCTTAATCCGATTAAGGTCATACTCGAAGTAACACAAATGGAATTAAGACATGTGGAGTACTCCTGTTTTAGTCGCATTATCGGCGTGTGTTACAGACATGTACACACCTTAATCACACTATTAACGTCGTGTGAGAGTTTTCACCACATTGTGTGACAGGACACATACACACGGCAGTGCTCAACTGTTTTACAGCAAACAACAGAGCACGGCTACGTCCCAAACCGCATACTTACCTACTACAGGCCTGTAGTAGGTGAAATACATGTATCTCGGCTACTATATAGAAGGAAAGTACACGGTTTTGGATGCAGCTCACGGTTTCAACCAGTCGTCTATTTGCACGTATAGCACGACAAATATTTAACTGCACTTGAAGCGTTAGTAAAAATTTTAATTAAAAACACCCAAAATGGTATACGGTCCCATAACGAAGACCAACTGTATGTTGATACGTGAAATTCTGGAAGGAACATCGGACCGCGTGGCGCGGGGACGTAATGACGTGTGCCGTTAATCGATCTATTTTCTATAACATGTAAAACAGGAACATGACAGGAGTATTCTAAAAGCGACTCATGTAAACACCTTAATCACATTATTATCTTACTCTGTCGTAAAAATCCTTGTATAAAGACAAAAGTGTATGTGTCTAGCAATCAGGTCCATTTTTTTAAAACATGGAAATATATCGGTGAGAGATTCTGCGGTCCGGATTGAGATTGGAAGTGCATTCCACCACTGAGGAACAGTTAGTGTGAAGGTTCTGGAAAGGGACCTTGCGCCACGCTGAGTTGGAACTGCTAAACGTCGGTCGTTAATCGATTCGCAGATTGCGAGAGGGAACGTAGGCCTTCAGGAGAGAGTTGAGGTAGAAGGGTGCTGTTCCTGACAAGGTCTTGTAGGTGAGCATCAAGGCCGTGAACTTGATGCGGGCAGCTACAGGAAGCCAGTGGAGGGAGATGAAGAGGGGTGTCACATGGGTTCTCTTGGAATGGTTGAAGGCGAGGCACGCTGCAGCATTCTGAATCATCTCAAGGGGTTTGATGGAGCTGGCTGGGAGGCCTGAAAGCAGTGAGTTGCAGTAGTCCATTTTAGAGATTACAAGAGCCTGGACTAGTATCTGTGTAGCCTGTTTGGTGATGTAGGGTCGGATTTTCTTGATGTTGTAAAGGATGAACCTACAGGACCTTGCAGTTGCTGAGATATGGTCTGTAAAGGTCAAGCCGTCATCAAGAATCACCCCAAGGTTCCTGGCCGTCCTGGTTGGCATGAGTGTGAGTGAGCTGAGCTGTACAGTGAGGTTGTGGTTGATTGAGGGACAGGCTGGGATCACGAGAAGCTCAGATTTTGCCAGGTTAAGCTTAAGATGGTTTTCCTTCATCCAGACCAAGATGTCCGAAAGGCAAGCAGAGATGCGTGCAGAGACGGATGGATCGTCAGGCTGGAAGGACAAATGGAGCTGGGTGTCATCAGCATAGCAATGATATGAGAAGCCATGAGACTCAATTACCTGCCCTAGAGATGTATTGTAGATATAAAAGAGGAGTGGACCCAGAACTGACCCCTGTGGAACGCCAGTTGTGAGTTGCTGAGTTTCAGAAATACCTCCCCTCCATGATACCTTGAAGGATCTGTCAGAGAGATACGATTCCACCCAGCGCAGAACCGTTCCAGTGATGCTCAGGCTGGAGAGAGTCGATAGGAGGATCTGATGGTTCACAGTGTCGAAAGCAGCAGAGAGGTCAAGTAGGATGAGGACAGATGATCTAGAGGTTGCTCTTGCTAGTCGTAAGGCTTCAGTGACGGAAAGCAGAGCAGTCTCCGTGGAGTGGTTGCTCTTGAAGCCAGACTGCTTGGTGTCCAGGAGGTTGTTCTGTGTGAGAAAATTTGAGAGTTGATTAAAAACGGCTCTTTCAAGTGTTTTCGAAAGAAAGGGGAGTAGGGAAACAGGTCTGTAGTTGTCAACTATAGCAGGGCTGAGTGATGGTTTTTTAAGCAGTGGGGTAACCCGGGCTTGCTTAAATGAGGTAGGGTATGTGCCAGTAGAGAGCGATGTGTTAAAGATGTGTGTGAGTGCAGGTAATAGTGTGGGAGAGATGGACTGAAGAAGGTGAGAAGGGATAGGGTCAAGAGGACAGGTTGTGGGGTGGCTAGAGAGGAGGAGTTTAGAGACATCAGTCTCTGAGAGGGTAGAGAAGGAAGCCAGTTGGGAGTTACCCGGAGGAGGAGTCAGTCTATGCATGTCTGGGGCTGAGAACAGGTTCCTGATTGATGTAACCTTGTTGGTAAAGAAAGTGGCAAAGTCATCTGCAGTGAGAGAAGTAGGGGAAGGGGGAGGAGGGGGACAAAGTAGAGAGGAAAAGGTTTTGAAAAGAATGTGGGTGTTGGGAGAACTAAGAATCTTCTCTTGGTAGAATGTGGCTTTAGCAATGGAGATGCTATTGGAAAAAGAAGAGAGAAGTGTCTGGTAATTGGTTAGGTCAATTGGGTTGTTTGATTTGCGCCATTTCCTTTCAGATGCTCTTAGTTTGGCCCGGTTGTTACGCAGAGCTTCTGAGAGCCAAGGACTAGAGGGTGATGTGCGAGCAGGTCTGGAGGTTAGGGGGCATATGCTGTCAAGAGAAGATGTTAGAGTGGAATATAGCATGTCGGTTGCGGTGTTTAAGTCAAGTGAGGAAAGGTGGCTTTCGGAGGGAAGTAAGGTTGTGACAACGGAGGAGAAATGTGAAGGGGAAAGGGAGCGAAGATTGCGACGAAAAGAGATAGAGGGAGGAGACATTGATGGTGGTGAGGGGAGAGAAATAGAGAACTGGATAAAGAAATGGTCAGAGGTGTGGAGAGGAGTAATGAGAAGATTATGTGTGGTGCAATTACGTGTGAGGATGAGGTCAAGCTGTTTACCGGCTTTGTGGGGTGCTGGTGTGGTGAACTGCTTGAGGTCGAATGTGGGAAGGAGAGCAAGAAAGTCAGCTGCATGTGGCTTGTCTAGATGAATGTTGAAATCACCAAGGACCAGAAGAGGAGTTCCATCATCTGGGATGGTGGACAGTAGCGTGTCAAATTCATCGATGAACTTCCCCAGTTGACCTGGAGGACGGTAAACAACAAGAAAGTGCATTTTGGCAGGGTCAGTGACTGTAAAAGCATGAAATTCAAAGGACGTGTATGAGCAAGAGGGAGAAAGGCAGGTAAATTTCCATGTTTTGGAGAGAAGCAAACCTGTACCACCCCCTCGTCTGTTGGGGCGTGAGGTATGGGAGAAGTTGAAGTTGGAGGCCAGGGCAGCGGGTGTGGCAGTGTTCTCAGCATGGATCCAGGTCTCAGTCAGAGCCAGCACGCTGAGATTGGAGTGGTTTGCAAATGCAGAAATGAAATCTGCCTTGTTGACAGCAGATTGACAGTTCCAAAGTCCGACTGACAATGAGATGGAACTTGCAGAGGCCGCATTCAGAGAGCGTTTTTGATAGGAACAAAGACAGTTTAGAAGAGAAACTGAAGAACTTTAAGCTCTGCAGTTCTGATGTAAAGTTTGTCAGGCTTCTGATCATTGGTCAAGTTGGAGCAGGAAAGTCCAGATTTATAAATTCAGTCAATAATGCTTTCCAAGAGCGAATCACCAGTGGGGCTCTTGTTGATACAACATCTGGAACCAGTTTCACAAAAAATGTAAGTACAACTTCAACATATTCACTGGTTTGATTTCTTAATGCAGACAGATAAACCAGTTTGATTTAAACTAAGGTCATTTTCACACTTCCAGACAAAAGTTTTCAAGCTCAGGACTGGTCTCAGAGATACAATCCCTGGTCCTCTTGAAAAAGTCGGTCTATGGCTCGCTTCAGCCGAATATTGGAGTATTCCAATGACATGCCTTTAAATGCCATGTGCCATGCCTTTAACGAGGCACAGCACTGTACAGTTCAATATTGTGTTTAATATGGAATTTGATCCTGAGTCAGAATCATATACAATTTGTGTCTTTTTACAGTACAAAACCCATTATATCAAGGGGAAGGTCATCACCCGTTTACCTTTTGTGTTCAGTGACGTCATGCTACTTGAACCTGCCGATGGACAAGGAGCACATGTAAAGGACATCATCACAGCCTTAAAGGGGTTTCTTGAGGAAGGATATAAAGTGAGGGGAACATTTTACTCTCACAGTATGAGACAAAACAGTTATTTTTAGCATTGTTACGGTATATAATGTTAATATATATGACGTTAGAATACTGTTCATGTAGTCAGTCTTTATAGTACAGCTGTAGTTCTGTAGTAACCTACACTGATTTTTGCACAGTAAAACATCTGTAATATTTATTCTTTCACCAATTTGCAGTTTAATCCTGCTATTATCTGAGAATAACTCCAAGTACAAAACAAATCCCAAAGTTTCTGATCAAACCTTCTGCCTGGTCAACATTCTAGCTGCAAACAAAGTGTCACTCATGGACCAAAAGCTTATTCAAAAGATGAAAGCGATCTGTGAGGTGGCTTCAGAGTATAGTAAGTACTGTTATTATAGTTTAGAATCATCTCGAAATGTTTTTTTTTATTTTATTTTTTTTATATTGGCACAATTATTCCCCAAAAACATACCACTGTGTTTGATTTGGTCCGAAGGTGTTGATTGTTTTTCTATAACAGCAGCCCTGACTGTAGTTCTGACTGCAAAACAAATCACAAGTTTAGATTAATCCGTTCATTCTAATAGTTTCTATAGTAACAACTCACACAGGGACTTTTATTTGTTCTATGGAAGGAGTCTCCAGTTTCAACACTTTGTAACAGTCAGAGGTAAAGCTGCAACAGAGTTTTCTGATCTTCAGGACAGAGGAGATTATGATTAGTGGTTTCTCAGGAACACGACAAGCTGTGATTTTTATCTTATTAACATCAGGGGAGAAAATAAAGAGAGAGACTCGTAAGAGAAACTGTTAATTGATTAATTAAATTTAAAACTTTAATTAATAAAAATTGTAATCAGTGATAAATGACTGTGATAAGAATTAAACACTGCAGGACGTGCTGTTATAGGAAAATCATCTTCATATCATATTAGAATTCCTGTTTTAGTCTTATTGTAGATAATAAACTGTTCATCCTATTGTACAGATTTGCCTCAAGTTATCATCGTGACAAAAGTGGATGAAGCCTGTCCACTGGTTAAAGATGACCCAAGAAAGGTCTACACCAGCAAGAAGATCAAAGAAAAGGTAATTGTGTAATAAAATGGTGTATATTAGGATTGTAACTGATTACAATATTGGGATTGAACAGATATGTTCTCAATGAATGTAAATACTGATATGAATAGAAGGCACCTTTATTTACTGTGTTTGGCTCTTTTTATCAAATAGATTTTTTATCATATGTAATCAATTTTAAGAATATTACCTTGTATATTGCAAATGGGTTTTTTTGGTCATTCCTAAATAAACATGCTCAATCATTTTAAAAGGAAACCTTCCTGGAAATCATAAAGGTATTAAAACAAAATGGACCCCAGTTTGTCTCGCAGCAGCACTGTTTCTCCGCTTTGTAGTAGGTTCTGATAGCAGGTCCAGTTGAATTTTCTGATATTTCTTGAAATTAACACCCCCCCCACGCCCCAAAAAAAAAAAGGAAATCTAATAATAAACTATTACTGTATTATATGCCATCAACTATAAACAGCAAAACACAACAGAAAGTTCCACAGGGCATCTGGTTGAGGTGTTAAAGTTCTGGTCTGCAACCTGCTATTTTTATGGTTTGTGAATGAAAATGATTTCTTTTTTCCTAACAGCCCTGGTGTTTTCTTTCTTTCTTTTTTTAAAAATAGTGCTTCTGGTGCGTAGTGGTAAACTTATTAATTCATCAGTTAAATAAATGGTTTGATACATCTATTTATTTAGATGCAGGAGTGTAGTAATCTGCTGGGTATTCCACTGTGCCACATCTTCCCTGTGAAGAACTACCACGAGGAGATGGACACGGATGATGACGTGGATGTTCTGATCCTCAAGGCGCTCGAGCAGATCGTGAATCTCGCCAATGATGCTCTCAAGACCAAAACCCTAGTGAGAACTCTGAATGAAGGCTTTTTTCCCCACTCCTACAGTACACTAGTGCAGTGTCCGGCTTGTGGAAAGAATAAAACAGCATGAAACATTGTGTCATAGCTAGTCTGTAACATGTGTAATGTATATATTATTATTATTATTATTATTATTATTATAAATCTCTTTCTTCTGGTTTGTGTTTGATTATTGGAATTGTCACCAAAGTATTGCCTACGGCACTTTGGACTTAAGTAACTTCTATGCTATTAAATTAATAAATATAAATCAACTGAAAAGTTTTATTAAATGTTGTATTAAATAAAAGTGTATTATAATGATGCTTGGACCTACTTATTTTTAAGATTTTTACCTTTACACTAAACATGTTTTGACAGATACAAATCACACAAACACGAGTAATGTACAATACTGTTTCATAGTTCATACATAAATATGCAGGACTAAAACATCCAAAGAACGAAACCTCTTTCATTAACTACCAAGGAACTCTGACTAACTACTCTCTCAGTAATTAGGGCTAGGCCTCGGGAAATAAACTTAAGGAAGAACACCTCCAAAGAGGGGGAAACAAAGGGGTACGCCACACTGGACTTGAACCTGAGGTTGGAGGATGGAGAGACCAACGTGCAGCGCAGTGAACTACCAACCCTGCACAAACAGACCATGGAGACTAGCCAAACGCTCACGAGGAGTAAACGGAAAATAAAAGGTCAGAGAGGACCGACTTACAAAGGAAATAAGTAAACAAGTTTTTTTTTAAGCAAGGAACTGGAGAAAGCCAGAGAAACCCCAAGAGACAAGGTCCAAGAAGTTTGGTCTGACACAGCGACAAAGTTTGAGAGAAATTGGGAAATCTGAGAGATAAACTCAAGAGTGTTTACAAAAATTACCCGCTTATCCTGACTACAGCACTCAACAAGGAGAACTCAAGACTAAGTGCTCAAGCAACCTATAAGAAGCCCTTAAATAGGGGAGTCACAGGTGGTGCTGGTTTTCACTAATCACTGAGGAGCAGCTCTCTGTTTCCCTCTGGTGGTGGGCCGGGGCCATGGTGAACTATCCCTTCCGTTATTGGAGTAGTTTACAATTAGCCAAGTATTAATTACTGATTTATTTCACATTTCTCTTGCAGAAATACAGCAAATAAGCTTTTATTTAAAAAAAAAAAGTATTTGCAATTAAAAAAAAATACTACGAGATGTACCATGATCAACAATTCAGTTTGTAGAATTTAATGTTAATAGTATTTATACCACAGTGGTACTGAATGCTTGTTTCTGATTGGTCAGAAGGTATTAATTCATTTTCTATACTAGGAGCTCTTACAGTAGCATTAGTAGATAAATCACAGGTTTATATTAATATGCTCATTCTAATACGTCACCTTTTCTATAGTAACAAACAGTAGGAAAGAAATACCCGGATGGCATACTGCTTCCGGTGAAAACACCCCTCAGGCAAGGTGCAAAGATATCCTACCAGAGGCAAGTTACCTGACTCTGGTCTTGTATAGAGTTTTGGTATTTTACACCTCAGTTGTTAAAAATGTTAAAATGTTCGCATGACAAAGTTTTCTTTAAGCAAGGAATCTCCAGGGTCAGCACTTTTTAACAGTCAGTGTGATTTTAACTGAAGACTGATATGAAGACAGTGACATGGGTAACATGACAATGTGCTTTATTTTTGTCTTACTAACATAAAAAAAGGTATTGACTGTTAATAGCTGCTAAGTGATACCAAGGAACTTATCATGCTCACTGACCTTGATTACCTGCTGCAGCAAAACATATTAAAATGTTTTATATTAGTTGTGTTTATGTGAATCAAAATCATAAGTGTTGCTAGCATGTTTTACCACGTTTCATGCATATTGATGGCATGTTTAGAATTTGCTGCCATATTTTTATATGTTGTTAGGAATACATCAGTGTAAAACATGTCACTTCCTGTTGCCAGCAGGTGGCGCTATGACTATAACTGAACATTTGCATGTAGATGTCTTCAGGCTGAGACGTTTATCAAAAGTTTGTAGTTTGGAGCAGATTGGACATTGTATGTTTGAGTTATAAAAACTTTATAACAAAATATCAAACCATGTCCACGCCATGCAGCAGAAACAAACAAAAAACAGCTTCGCAATTTAGCATTGTCAAGGCCTTTAGATTAGACGGACCGAATATGATGTTGATCCGATAAAATCTCTAGGAGGAGTTTGTTAAAGTACGAGGCCTGGAAAAGGCAAAATCTAGCCTAAAATAGTTAAGAGAAACATCAAAAAGTTTTTTTTTAGTATTATTATTTTTTTTAATGTAATGGCACATTACTCATGTTTACTGAATTTTGTAAATGTTGGTAAAACATAGTCTGAGGTGCACATTGTTGAAATTTTGTAGGTGGTGCTTTTGAGCTATTTTGCCACACTCGATTCTGGAACCCCTATAAGATGTAAATTTTCACTGGTTCTGAAGCGTCTGCAAAGTTTAGGGAGTTTTTGGTTATATTTAGGCCTTCTAAAATGTGATTCATTTGAGAAAAGAAGAGACGGAGCAGTTCCAGTAGGGCCTCACACCATTGGTGCTCGGGCTTTAATTAAACAAAAAAGAAACATAACTGAAAATTAGTTTGTTAGTATATTATTAAAGGGACATTTGTAGTTTACTGCAACTGGGGTTAGCAATATTAACTAAACTGAAAGTATGGCATGTCAAAGCTAATAAGTATTCATAATTTCAAACAAATTTTACTTTGTGCCTCACTTTTCTGTTTCAAAATGGCTTCTTGGTAGACCTTGGTTTAATGATGTTGCATGGCTTTCAGATCTTAGTCATTATTAAATAACAAAACTGCACAAATAAGACCCAAGTTGTAATAAACCATCATTTTCTTTTAATGCAAACCAGAATCTGTGTTATACAGCGAACTTGTCAGATGAAGATGTTGCATTCAGTAACCCTCAATACACCATATCAATACACACGCCTTTTGCTTTGTCGTAATTGGTTCTTGTCCCAACACCCCTCTTTGTTAATTTCCTGGATTAACCTTATGTTGAGCAATTCTTGAGAAATGTAATTCAGTAAAGCAGGTCAATTTGGTCATAGAACATACTGTTTAAGTTGTGTGATAAAAGAATAATGGGCATGTTATGTTACCATTACTGTGTTTTATTATACAATAATTTTTTAGCGTTGCTTATTGATGCAGCCTATTTAATCCATCTGAGTAATTGGGTGTGTGTGTATGTATGTGTGTGTGTAAGGATTAAAATAAAATAAATAATGGCTCCATTAAATTCAGAAAGAGTGACAGTGTAAAAAGTCAGCAGTAATCATCCAATTCATTATCTCTAACACGCTAAACTCTCTTTTCATTTGCTTTACAAGGACACAAGAGTTTGAGGCAGGACTTGACAGGCAAGTGATGAAAATTGCCACCATCAGTGACTGGTCCACCCCAGGATCTGACCACAAGACAGCAACCACTGATTTAAGGTACTCCGTATTCTATCGCCCTCTCTCACTACTCAATCATTTTTCCATATCAGCTTTTCAGTTCTTTTTATATCGAGCGTGTCGAGCTGTAGATCTCAGGTCTTGCTGGATGGACCTAATGTGCAGAACAGCTTTCTCAGTGGCCCCCGAACCAGAAGACTTTCCAGTCCGTCTTTCTCCATGTTGCTGTCTTGCCCCCCTCCTTCTCCTTGCGTGGTTCTGTTGCTCCAGCCTGTCAAGGTTGGGGTTTTTGACATAGTTTAATTATAATATAATATAGTTTTAACATAACATAATACATCAGCTTGTATTTTACAATAAGCTGGATATAACAGTAGGACTGAGGCTACATATATCAGATCTAAATCTCCTATAACACTACCATGCATGTCTTTGGACTGGGGCAGGAAACCGGAGTACCCGGAGGAAACCCCCGCACCACAAGGAGAACGTGCAAACTCCGCACACACAGGGCCCCGGCAGGACTCGAACCCCAGACCCTGAAGGTGTGAGGCAGACGTGCTAACCACTAAGCCACCGTGCGCTAATAAAAATAACAACAACAACAACAACAACAACAGAAGGTTTTAAAAAGTTGAGCTTTAAAAATGCCAAAGGTCTGAGCTTCCCTGGGTTCAGGGAAGTTCCAAAGTTAAGGAGCATAGACAGAAAAAGCCCTGTCACCCATAGATTTGTGGAATAGTTAACAAATTACACTCTGAGGAGGGTAGTCTGGGATTTGGGGTGTAAGGTGTTACAACCTGCTATCTTGGGACAGGAAGTTTTTGTGTGCTGTGACATTGTGTGTGCAGGTTCAAACTCCCTCCCAGACTTTCCAGCTTGCCCTAGCCTGCCTTGCTCCCGCCTCCCAGGATGACCTCACTGATTGGCGGCCATTTTTAAAGAGGAAGACGGAGTGAGAATGTGTAGGATGTTGGAGGTGGTTTCATGTGTTGGGAGATTGTGTTTGATTGTATGCTATTTTCTGACTGCTGTTTTGGTGTTTGACTTTGGTTGTCCTTAAATCGGTTATTGTGCATTCTCTTCACTTTTGTATATATGTTCACTTGGTTCACTGGCAGTAAGGGTGTGGCTGCCATTTCTTTTGGGAGAGGGTTCCTTTTGTCTGTTTCTTTGCTTAGGTAGTTAGGGGAGTATTCTTGTATTTTTCTTTCCTTTTAGGTAAGCTAACTACCTAATGATAGAATCCTTTTGTTTATTATTTTGGCCTTGGCCCAGCCTGAAGATATTCCTGGTTTGGTTAATTTGTACAATTATATGTATATATTGTCTGTTACAATATACCACAACCTTTTTCACACAACCTTGTTTGTGTTGTTATTCCTGTCTTCCCTTATTTAAAGATCAACCCAATTGAATCCCAAGCTGGTTATTCTGTGTGGCCTAACCTAGACTGGGCCGTAACAAAGGGATTAATAAACTAGGTAAGTATTGAGGAGCCAAGCCATGTAATGCCTTGTATGTCAACCTCATGATCTTAATATGGACACAGAACCTGGCCAGGAGCCAGTGCAAGGACTCCAGAACAGGAGTAATATGTTCAAATTTCCTGGTTCCCGTCAGGATCCTGGCAGCAGAGTTATATATATATTTATATATATTTTTATATATATATATAGCAGTTTGTGGATTTAGAAGCACCGGCTAAAACAGCGTTACAGTAATCCAGCCGAGTGACAACAAATGAGTATCAGCTTTTCAGCTACAGAGAAGTTTAGCATTGTTCGCAATCTAGCTAAGTTTCTGAGGTGAAAAAGGATGTTTTAACAGTGCTCTGAACAAAAGAATCAAATGTAAGACTGGTATCGAAAGTTACTCCAAGGTTCCTCATCTTACTTTAGACAGTGGACAAGCTTTGAGAATTTGACGACGGGAGCCTATAAGCATAACTTCGGTTTTCCCGCTGTTCAGGCACAGAAAGGTATTATTCATCCATGATTTTATCTCAGAAATACATTCAGAAAGAAAAACAAACATCAAGGTTTTCACCAGATTTTGAGTGAATGGAGATTTGGGTATCGTCAGCATAAAAGTGATAACGGAGGCCTAGCGTTCGCAGCAGATGCCCAAGTGGAGATAGATAGATATTGAAAAGTAAAGGGCCTAAAACTGAACCCTGAGGAACACCAGTGAGCACAGAGTTAGTGTCAGACCTGTAGCCACCCATAGAAATAAACTTTACAGTCAGTAAAATAGGATTTAAACCAGTTTAAAACTGTCCCGGACACACCAAAAACTCTTTCAAGGCGGGTAAGTAAAAGACCACGATCCACAGTATCGAAAGCAGCTCCAAGATCAAGAAGAATAAGAATGGAAGTAGCTCCAGAATCAGAGGCCATCAACAAGTCATTGACTTTGATCAACTTTGACCAGCGACGTTTCAGTGCTGTGAAATTTACGAACACCTGACTGAAGGGGTTCAAAAAGGTTATTAATTGCAAGATGATTACATAGTCGAGAGGCAACAACACGCTCAAGTATTTTTGCCAAAAACGGAAGATTTGAGATGTTAAAGATTTGAAAATTGTTAAAATCATCCACGGCCGCATTTTCTCTCTTCGGCACAGGTGTAACAGCAGCAGTCTTTAGTACTGCTGGAACGACCCCAGTCTCCAGTGATTCATTTATAATGCTAAGGATGGCAGGGCACCAAACATCGACGCACGATTTAAATAGGTTTGTGGGAATTGGATCCAGCAGGCAAGTGGTAGATTTCATGCTGGATACCTTCCTTGTGAGAGCCTCGGAATCAAGCAGTGATAAATGAGTGAAAGAAGCACCCGTGAACCCAGAGTCAGGTGTGACAGGAATTTCTTTGCAAACATTATCAATCTTAGAATTAAAAAACAGAAGAAAAGAATCGCATAGCTGCTGAGAAACAGGCGTGGTGCTAACAGCATTAACTTGAAGCAATCTGTTTATGGTTTGGAACAAGTGTCCGGGATTATTTTGATTATGTACAATAGCTTGAGAGAAGTAAGATGATCTTTCCGTCTCGATTAATGCTCGGTAATCACCAAGAAGATCCGTCCACGCTTGATAGTAGACATTCAGTCCAGTAAGGCGCCATTTACGCTGCATTTTCCGACAAGCAGCCTTTCTAGAGTGCAGGTTGTAATTATACCAGGGAGCAGAGGAGGAGAATGTGACCTTAGGCTCTGAAGTGAAGAAGACCGTGGTTTAATCTCCACACGGGGAACCGATATTATATTACTGTGATCAACACCAGTATGAAACAGTTTGTTGGTCTTACGTCGACAGGTAGGGACAAAGATGTTAGGGGAGGACGAGACAGCAAAACCGTGCCTCAAACAACGATGGATATATGGTTTAGGATGTTGCAATCCAGAGTCTCGACAGATTCTGTAAGAGTCTTTGGCTAGGCAATAAAAGCTCTGTTTTAACTTCAGAATCTGGAGTGTAGTGTACCTTAAGGCCATGGTCATTGAGTGCACACTCACAAGGCCAAGGCGTTGAAACTCTGAAGTGCACTGTGAGCACAAAGTCGTATAATACATACACGCAGCCAAACCGAGGCATTGATTCCCCATTGCACGCTGCAGGTTATTCCAGGTGGGACACAGAAATAAAAACAATAGTCCAAAGTATATAAAATGGCACCACCACATCGCAATCATAATGGCACTAAAAACAATGTAACTTAAAAAACTCGCAGTTATTTAAAACACTATGACTTAAAATAACAAACAAACAAACAAACAAAAACAGTAATAGAAGCGGCAGCAACATGCGCCAGCATACCCTGTCACCAGAACCGGAAGTGATCAAGTTGTGGCCTGATCTGCCCAGAGGGGGAAGGGCGGTGGAGCTGTATGTTCCCTTCACATTGGCATACAGCTGGTCCAAGATTACATTTTCCCTTGTTTTGCATTTTACATACTGTGTGAAGTTTGTAAGGGTTTTAGAGAGGGCGACATGGTTGAAGCACATTTGCATTTATTAATTTAGCAGACACTTTTATCCAAGCAATTTACAAATGAGAAAATACAAGCAAATTAAGTCCCCGTTAATTATCATGAGTGAGCTTGGGTGTGTCTGACGTTTTGCAATGGTGGAGTGGATGATGTCACAGGTGCGTGCTGCTACTGCCAATGGTGGAATGTACACAGTCACAATAATGGCATGAGAGAACTGCCTGGGCAAGTTCTATGGTCTCAGTCCTACAGCCAGTAGCTTTGGTTCTGGAGTACACATGCTCTCCTTCACTGTTATGTGCCCAGCATTGCACCATTTTGAGGTGACAAAGATGGATATACCTCTTCCCTTCTTTTTACCACTATGTTTTCCTCTGTCTGCTCACACCAGTGTGAAGCCAGCTAGCTCGACCAAAGAATCAGGAATGTTCCCTGTTAGCCATGTCTCCGTGAAGCACAACAAACTGGCCTCCTTGTACTCGCGCTGGCTACTCGTCAGTGCTTCAATCTCGTCTGACTTGTTGGCCAGTGATCTTACATTCCCCATAACAAATGATGGAAAGCAAGGTTCGAGTCTCCTTTTTCCTGGTGCAAAGTGCTATGTTTGGTAGAAATCCAACTCTGCTCATCACCCATGACCCTGTCACCGGTTCACCGGTTGTTCTTCCTTGGACCACTTTTGGTAGGTACTAACCACTGCATAGCCATCACAATTTGGCCCTTGTAAAACTCACTCAGATCCTTACGCTTGCCCATTTATCCTGCTTCCAACATATCAACTTCAACAAGTGACTGCTCACTCACGGCCTAATATATCCCGCCCCTCAACAGGTGCCATACAAGATAATCAATGTTATTCACTTCACCTGCCCATGGATTAAACATTATGTCTGATCTGTGTATAAAATAGCTCCGATTAGTTCATAGTGTTAATGTGTTCATTATTAATTAAAAGGAAATGGTAGAAAATCTAAAAAATAATTAGCATGATGGTCTACAAACATTTCACTGGTTGTTGATGTCATTTCGTCTTTTAATTAACCCAAATATGCTGAAACAATTCAATGTGGCCCTCAGAAAGTTGCGTTTTTGCCTGTGTTTCAGTTAAACTGTCAACTTATTTGTCCCAAACAATGCAAAGGAACTCTTGAAATCTGAGTTAAGTGGATTTCAGCTTAACTATCCAGGAATCAGCCATTTCAGAATCCTGCTTCATGGACCCGTTGGGGCTGGGAAATCCTGCTTTATAAACTCCACGGAGAGCGTATTCAAAGGAAGAATTGTAGTCAAACAGAGGAAGTGACATCTGCTGGAAAGAGCTGCACAAAAACAGTAAGAGCTGATACAGTGGTGTGCACATGATATTATTCTCATTACATTTCTGTAATAATGAGAATACGACAACAAATAAATCAACCATCCAACCAAAAATATGACACACACTCACATTTTTTATATATATAAGGCTGATGAAAAATTAGCAAATGATTAACCCACTAACCCCGTAAGGCCGAAAACCCGACTTGACAGTCTTTGACCTATTCCGGTAAGGACGATATACCGGCTTGGTCATCTATGCCAAATACCCGTAAGGCCGATATAGCGGCTTTACAGTGTAAACGTTATCCCCGTAAGGCCAGTATACCGGCATTACTCTGCTGTGATACCTTACTTATTTAATTATTATTTTTGGACCCGGAAGGTTGATGACGTCATTATGCTGAAGATTACGCTGAATAAGCGTGAATGTAGTTGATGAACTTATGGTGTAATAGTAGAAGTTAACTAAAAATGCTCGTATGGTACTTCTAAATGAGTATAAGGATTTTAGTGAGCATTTTTTGTCATTTCTCTAGTTAAGAATTGTGCTCCAAGTGGAGTAAAAACACTGAACTTCTTCAATTTCAATGTAATATAATAATAAATAAAATAAAAAATAAAAATAAATACATTATTATAAGTTGTTTCAAGGCCTAAAAATGTTAAAATTAAAATGTTGATTTTGGGGCCAATTTTGGCCCAGGAACTCAGGGTTGGCATGCTGTTTCTATGGGGAATATAGGGTTGTAGGACATAATACCGTGGGAACTAAGGGGTAAGAGGGTTAATAATGAATTTCCGTACACATCCAACCAAAAATATCACACACACAAGCACATGGCGTGGTGGTGGAAAAAATAAGCAAATAATGAATTTCCGTACACATCCAACCAAAAATATGACACATTTTTCCACATTATTTAACAGGATTTTAAGTGTTGTGTACTTAATTACCATAATTCTGAACACAAGTTTTTAAGTTGACAATCATTTTAAAATGACGTTGCTCCAGTTACATTTTCTCCAGTAGAATACAGAATTTTAAACCAGGAGAAATGACTAACTTGAAGTATAACAATAGTAACTAAAATCCGGTGTAGTTTACAATACAAATCTCATACTCAACATCTTTGCAGGTTTTATAGACATTAAAGCACTGAACGAAATGAGCAATATAGACAAAAAAGAAACACTCTGCGTCTACTACTTTTATCTCTCTCATAGAACTATCCACAGTCCAAAGGCTGCTAATTCTGCTCAAAGAGCAAACTGACTACAATGGAGCTAGAAGGCTATATGCACAGCAAAATCACCAATGTTGATTAAACACCCACAGTGTTGAATTCACACCCTACAGTGTTTATATGAGTCCATTGGACTCAAACACTCTGGGTGTCAATTCAACACTAGGGATTTTATTAAACTTGCCAAATGTATCATGTACCACTGAAATGATGAAATGAGTCAATGGGGCATGCCACTTGAGAATAATCCAGTGACCAGTATGAGGGAGTGAGAGCGATGACAAAATTTAACACACCTGCTCCCCATTCACAAATGCGACCTTGTAACACTAATAAGTCACATGACACCGGGGAGGGAAAATGGCTAACTGGGCCCAAATTGGACATTTTCACTTAGGGGTGTACTCACTTTTGGCGCCAGCAGTTTAGACATTAATGTCTGTATGTTGGGTTATTTTGAGGGGACAGCAAATTTACACTGTTACACAAGCTGTACACTCACTACTTCACATTGTAGCACAGTGTCATTTCTTCAGTGTTGTCACATGAAAAGATATCATCAAATATTTACAAAAATGTGAGGGGTGTACTCACTTTTGTGAGATCTCCGTCGTTATATATCTTAGTTTTGAAGCTGTGATCTAAGAAACATCAATATCGCTGCCGTCGCAGAGGCGAAGTTCCTGGAACTTCTTATAAGAAATTGCTCCATGTAATACTTCTCTCAATGTAATACACACATTTCTTAAATCATTGACTCCCTTCCATACAGACAGCAATATACAATGACTTTAGATAATTCTAATTCTAAATCATTCACTCCCTTCCATAGAGAGCAATACACGATGACTTCATAAAATTCTAATTCTAAATCATTCACTCCCATCCATAGAGAGCAATACACGATGACTTCATAAAATTCTAATTCTAAATCATTCACTCCCTTCCATAGAGAGCAATACACGATGACTTCATAAAATTCTAATTCTAATTCTAAATTCTTGAAGATTCCTACCGGTCAGTGGTAAGGCTTCATTGGTCTTCACTCTGCACTAAAGGGCAAATTGCCTGTGTGTTAACACTTACTTCAGGGTGAAACTTTTCCACGAACGTCCTCCGGTTTGCTTGTTGTCCAGAAAAGCTTAAAGACTCACGCAGCCCAGCCAGGAGACGCCAAATTGTCGTGAACATTAGACAACACTCGCAGACTCGTCCTCTGAAGGTAAAAAGGTTTCTTACAGAAAGATGGTTAATACAGGATAGAATAAAGCAGGAGAGAATAATGAGAGCGCTCTGAAGCGCTTGTACTAAAGCACTACTATAGATATGAAACGCAGAGCATGACATAAATCTGTGTACCGATAAGAAGCAGTTTGAGGCAGCTCAAACAGGCTTTGTTTTAGGATCTTGGACAGACGAACCTTGAACAGAAGAACACATATTAGGATTACAGTTCTTCCTAAATGGAGAAGGGTACCAAGTATGCATCGCTAAAATAAGAGTAATGTAATATTCTGTCTTTATGGAATTTATTCGATTATGTTATGTTACTTTAGTTACAGTTAGAATAAGACAAAGATTTCACTCCCTTTCAGAGTTAATACACCGTAAATGTAAAACACTGACCAGGATGTCTCACATGTCAGTCTCAGTCCTCAGTCCTTCAGTCCAGCAGATCAGCTGTTTATAAATCAGATTTGAAAATCAGCAAAATTAGCAAGTTAGCCAAGTTCTTTTGTCTGTGGTTTGAAATGGTGCCTTGCTTTTCGTGCTGTCACCATTAATTACAGATTTAAGTGCGTTTTAATAACCTTTTGCAGCACAAAACATAACATCTAAAAATATGTAATATTGTATTAGAACTGTCTGAATGAAACAACAGATTGTTTACTTTTGAGGCCGTTGTCATTATTTGCATGATTATTAATTTCTGTATTATATAAATAAACTGTACCTGAGGTGTTAAAACTCTACATTAATATAAGACATTAATATAAGACCACTACTATAAAACTGCACAACAGCAGCTGATGTAAACACACAGGGCGTGCACCCGGAAATCACCGGACTTCCTGTAAAGAGTAAGCTCATGTTTAAGGGTGTAAAAATAACCGTAAAAACTTTCAGTTTCAGTTTACAGTAAATCATGCTCTTTCAAGAAAGGGGGTGTGTGTGTGTGTGTGTGTGTGCGCATCTGTGTGTGTGTGTGTGTGTGTGTGTGTGTCCTGTTATTATAGTTTAGAATCATCTGGTTTGTGTTTCTGTCGCTGTCACG